>NW_027533285.1:391200-608947 GCF_008692635.1 Crocuta crocuta
CTGGAGTTTGCTTCAGATTTTTTTATCTCCCTCTCTCTCTGACCCTCCCCTGCTCACACACACTCTTTCTCTCTCAGAAATAAATAAAACATTTAAAAAGTTTAAAAAATAAGATAAAATAAAATAAAATAAAAATAAAATTTCTCTTTATCAAAAAAAGAAAAAAGAAAAAAAACAATTTAATCAAAAACAGAAGCAAAAGAATGAACTAATAAATGAACCAGCAAACAGAATGAAACCTAAATTAAGTTATATCTATTTCCCCCCATAGTACTGAACTATGATGCAATCTATAGTCCATTTACTAGGCAGGTAGAGAGACTTGTGATAGTCTAGGGAATGTCCTTAGAGGGCCCATTTGTTCGGAGCTTGGTTTAATAACTTCTTCTCCACTAGGGGGTACTGTGTAGCTTACTGGGGTGGATCAGTGTGGCACACATGTGCATCATGCGCAGGAGAGATGGAAATGGCTTAATCAACTCCTTAGTCTCTGGTATAGGAATTTCTCTCTCTCACTGACTCATGATCAAGCACCCCTCCTTTGTCTCAGACCTCTGTCCACTCCCTACCTTTATCCTGTCTGTATCCAAGCCATCCGCTAGCCAGGCAGCATCTCCCTCCAGGTTTTATTTCAGATGGGCTTGTGTTTCAAAACTCCACACTTCAGAGATCCCTGGAGCTTAGACCTGCAACAACTCTTTGGGGGAGAGTCTTACTGAGCAATGGCCAGGTGCTGGCTTGCCCCTGAAAATGTTCATTCAGTTATGCTGTGGCAGAGATTCAGAGATTATGGCAAATAATCACACACAGCCAGCACCAGGTTTCACCACATTCTGGCATCTTTGTCCCAATACCAGCAAACGTGGTTACTCTCCAGGGTCTGCTGGGACCTTTGCCTCTGGGGAGGCCATATGGCCTCTGCCAAATGCTCTCCAAGCAAGGGAATAGCTTTTACCTGTGTGGCACATGAACCCCTCAAGCCCTCCTACCCTGCTGCCTGCTCTTGGGGATTTTCCTTACTTCTGCATCACAGCACAGCGAGGCATTGGGCTCCAGAACCTCTGCACTCCACTGTTTATAGAATCCTGTTTGTATTGAAATCCTCTCCTTTCTTCCCATCAGTGGTTTCGGGAAACAGATTTGTTGTTCCTCTGTGATTGTTTTCACTCTTTTTCTATCTTTCTCTCCAGTTACTTGCAGGGGAGGCTTTTTCTTGCACTTTACTGATGCACCACACTCTCCTCCTTTCTCTGTCCTCTTTCTGCAAAAAAGCTCCCTACAGTCTGCAGCTTTTCTCTTCCTCAGTTCACCTCTCCACACCACGTACCTTTCCAGTTCTGTGGCTCAAGTAATGCATATTGTTGTGTTAATCCTCAGATCAATTTCAGGTTAATTTTCAGAGCAAGTGTGCATAACGTTTTGGTGCTGATCTAGCTGCATTTCAGAGATGAAACAACCTCAGGGTCTCCATGCTGCTCCACCGTCTTGATTGCCTACAGTTCTAAAATTTGGAGTCTGAGGACATGGCAAACCAGGTAGGCTTGGCTGTGTAGTGCAACCAAGTCCGGGGGAAAGAGAGAAGGAAAGCATAGGATGGAACCGGTCATTAACTGTGCGGTGTGTGCAGGGATTTGCCCTTATGGACATCAGCTGTGGGATCTAAACGGCGCCTTGAGTGAGCTGCTCACAGGAAGGAAGAGAAAGAATCTTTTTTTTTTTTTTTGGCTCCTTACTTGAAAGGGTTTTGCTGCTTCTCTAAAAAAAATTATAGACTCATCCATATAGCTTCTTATAAGGAGATTCAAAAGGGGTGAAATTAGTATTCATTGTGAACTTTGATGTATTTTTCCAGAATTGTATGTTTCTTTTATTTCTTGTCCAATTTTGAAATATATAGAACTAAGCTTTTCTGCGTGTGAAATTTTTACTGTGGTAAAATTTACTGTGGTAATACCACATAACATTTAAGAATTTAAATGTACTGGGGCGCCTGGGTGGCTTAGTCGGTTAAGCGTCCGACTTTCACTTAGGTCATGATCTTGCGGTTCGTGGATTCGAGCCCTGCGTCGGGCTCTGTGCTGACTGCCAGCTCAGAGCCTGGAGCCTGTTTCAGAGTCTGTGACTCCCTCTCTCTCTGACCCTCCCCTGCTCACGCTGTCTCTCTCTCTCTCCTAGAAATAAATAAAACATTAAAAAATTTTTAAAAAAAAGAATTTAAATGTACAGTACAGAGTTGTTAACAATAAGCTCAAAGGTGTACAGCCAGTTGGTAGAAAGTTTTCATCTTGTATAACTGAAACATCATACCTTTTGAATAGCAATTCCATTCCCCCTTCCCTAATCCCTGGAAACCACCATTCTGCATTTTGCTTCTATCATATTGACTATTTTAGACCCCTTATGTACGTGGAATCATCCAGCATTTGTTCTTATGTAACTGTCCTTAAAGTTTATCCATGTGTTGTATATGGCTAAATTTCCTTCTTCATCTTTAATAATCTTGATGTTACCATATGAATTTTTAAAATTTTCATTTTGATTCCAATTACTTAACATACAGTGTGATATTAGTTTCAGGTGTACAATACGGTAATTTAACACTTCCATACATCGCCTGGTACTCATCATGACAAATGCACTCCTTAATCTCCATCACCTATTTAACCCATTTCCCCCCATACGTCCACTCTGATAACCATCATTTTGTTCTCTAGCATTAAGAATCTGTTTCTTGGTTTAATTCTCTCCCTCTCTTTTCCCTTTGCTTGTTTGTTTTGTTTTTTAAATTCCATATATGAGTGAAATCGTATGTATTTGTATTTCTCTAACTGACTTATTTCGCATAGCATAATACTCTCTAGCTCTATCCATGTCATTGCAAAAAACAAAGTTTCATTCTTTTTATTGCTAGTTAATACTTCATTGTGTGAATCTGTTTATCTATATCTTATATGTATCTATATATCTCACATCTTTTTTATTTATTTATCAGTCGATGGACACTTGGGCTGTTTCAATGGCTTTGCTATTATAGATAATGATGCTATAAATATCAAGGTACATGTATCTCTTTGAAATAGTGTTTTTGCATTATTTGGGTGAATTCTTAATAGTGCAATTGCCGGATTGTAGAATATTTCTGTTTTTATCTTTTGAGGAATATACATACTGTTTTCCAGAGTGGTTGCACCAGTTTGCATTTCCACCAACAATTTACAGGGTTCCCTTTTCTCCACATTGTTGCTAACACCTGTTGCTTCTGGTGTTGTTGATTTTAGCCATTTTGACTGGTGTGAGGTGATGTTTCATTGTAGTTTTGATTTGTATTTTCCTGATTATCAGTGATGTTGAGCATCTTTTCATTTGTCTGTTGCCCATCTGAAGGTCTTTGGAAAAATATCTATTCATGTCTTCTGCTCATTTCTTAATTAGATTATTCCTTTTTGGGGTCCTGAGTTTTATAAGATGTTTATATAGTTTGGATACTAACCCATTACGAGATATGCCACTTGTAAATATTTTCTCCCATTCCATTAGTTGCCTTTTTTAAAAAATATAATTTATTGTCAAGTTGGCTAATATACAGTGTATACAGTGTGCTCTTGGTTTTAGGAATAGATTCCCAAGACTCATTCCTTACATATAACACCCAGTGCTCATCCCAGCAAGTGCCCTCCTCAATGCCCATCACCTATTCCCCCACCCCATCAACCCTCAGTTTGTTTTCTGTATTTAAGAGTTTCTTATGGTTTACCTCTCTCCTTCTCTGTTTGTAACTATTTTCCCCTTCTTTTCCCCCATAGTCTTCTGTTAAGTTTCTCAAGTTCCACATATGAGTAAAGACATATGATATCTGTGTTTCTCTGACATTTATTTCACTTAGTATAATTCCCAATTCCATTCCATCTGTTGTCTTTTAGTTTTGTTGTTTTTTTCCCCCACTATCTGGAAACTTTTTTTTCAATGAAGTCACAATAGTTTATTTTCACTTTTGTTTCCCTTGCCTCAGGAGACATATATAGAAACANTCTACATCGGATGAGCTCGAGCCCCACTTTGGTGAACATGAGCCCTGCTGCTGGTAAAACACAAGCCCTGGAGAGCCCCACTTCTCTCTCACTCTGAACCTCGTGGAATTCTCTCTCTTCCCTTCACTCACTTGTGCCTCCTCTCTGTCTCTCTTAACAACAAAAAGAATTGGGGCACCTGGGTGGCTCAGTTAGTTTAGCATTTGACTTGGGCCCAGGTCATGATTATATGGTTCATGGATTTGAGCCCTGCATCGGGCTCTGTGCTGACAGCTGAGAGCCTGGAGCCTGCTTTGGATCTGTGTCTTCCTTTCTCTCTGCCCCTCCTCTGCTCACACACTCTGTGTCTCTCTGTCTCTCAAAAATAAATAGAATAGAATACTATTAACTGGTCTTAAAATATTTTGTAGAATTCACCTGTGAAGGCATCTGATCCTGGACTTTTGTTTTTGTTTGTTTGTTTGTTTATCCTTTGATTCCTTTTTCAATTTCTTTGCTGGTTATTAGTCTGTTCAAGTTTTCTGTTTATTCTGGTTCAGCTATTATAGTTATATGTTTCTAGGAACTCACCCATTTATTCTAGGTTGTCCAAGTTGTTGACATATAATTTTTCATAATATTATGTTTGTAGGTCTGTGTTGTGGTTGTCATTTCTCTTCTCTCATTTGTGATTTTATTTATTTGGTTCCTTTGTCTTTTCTTTTTCATAAGCCTGGCTGGAGGTTTATCAATTTTATTAATTTTTGGCAAAGAATTATCTCCTGGTTCTGATTTATTGTGTTTTTTGGTTTCTATTTCATTTTTTTCTGTTCTAATCTTAATGATTTTCTTTCTTCCATTGGCTTTTGGCTTCATTTGTTACCCTTTTACTCTCTTCTTTATTTGTAAATTTACGTTGTTTATTTGAGATTTTTCATTCTTAGTGCAGTATGCCTGTATTGTTATATACTTCCTTCTTAAGACCACTTTTGTTGCATACCACTGGTTTTGGACCATTGTGTTTTCATTTTTATTTGTTCCCATGAATTTTTTTTTATTTTTTTAATAGTTTATTGTCAAATTAGTTTCCACATAACACTCAGTGCTCATCCCCACAAGTGTCCTCCTCCATGCCCATCCCCCCTCCCCCCACATCCATCAGTCCTCAGTTTTTGTCAGCATTCAAGAGTCTCTCATGGTTTGCCTCTCTCCCTTTCCCCTACCATTTCCCCCCTTCTTCTCCCCCTTGTTCCCATGAATTTTTAAATTTGTCCTTTGATTTTCTGGTTGATCCATTTATTGTTTAGTAACGTGTTGTTTAATTTCCATGTATTTGTTGTCTTTCCAATATTTTTTATTGTGGTTAATCCATGTTTCACAGAATGTGGTCAGAATTCAAACTTTTTGTATTTGTTGAGGCCTGTTTTGTGACCTAATATGTGATCTATTCTGGAGAATGTCCTATGTGCGCTTGGAAAGAATGTATATTCTGCTGTTTTAGGGTGGAGTATTCTGAATATATCTGTTAAATCCACGTATTCCAGTGTTTCATTCAAAACCATTGTTTCCTTGTTTATTTTCTGTTTAGATTATCTGTGCAGTGAAATAGTGGGTGTTAAAGTCCCCTGCTATTATCAATGAGTTCCTTTATGTTTGTTATTGTTTTATGTAATTGGTACTTCCCATGCTGGGTGTATATATTCACAATTCTTATATTTTCTTTTTTGATTTGCCCCCCCTTATGATTATATAATGTGCTTCTTTGTTTCCTTTTATGATCTTTGTTTTAAAATCTAGTTTATTTGGTGTCTCATTTATAATTATATAACTAAATTATATATTAATTATATATTATATAATTAAATAACTCTGTCCTCTTTCTATTCTGAATGATAATCTTGCTTTGTAGAGTACTCTTGGTGCAGCTTTTCTCACTCAGCACTTTGAATATATCATGCCACTTCCTTCTGCCTTGGGATATTTCTGTTAAGAAATCTCCAGCTAGCTTTATCAGTTTTCCAATGTAAGTTAAGGACTTCTCTTGTCATGTTGCTTTTAAGGTTTTTTCTTTATCACTATCTTTTGCAAATTTAGCTATACTATGTCTTGGTTTTGGCCTGCTTTTGTTGATTTTGATGAGATTTCTCTGTGCTTTCTGGATCTGGAGGTCTGTTTCCTTCCCAAAATTAGGTAAGTTTTCTGCCATTATTTTTTAAGATAAATTTTCTTTCCCACTTTTCTCTCTTCTTCTGAGACTCCTGTAATATTAATGTTATTACATTTGATAAAGTCACTGAGCTCCTTAAATTTATTCTCATGTTGAATGATCCTTCTTTATCTCTTGTTCAACTGCATTACTTTCCAACATTTTGTCTTCTAGGTTACTAATCATTCCTCTGCTTCTTCCAGACTACTGTTCATTGCATTGACTGTTTCCAGTCTTGTTTATGGCACCATTCAGCTCTGATTGATTCTTTTTAAACTCTTGTCTCTGTAATAAACTCTTGTTTCACTGATGTCTTCTATTATTTCCTCAAGCCCAGTGAATAGCCTAATGATCTTTTCTCTAAAAAGACAAAAAGATTTATCTCTTTTGTTCAACTGCATTACTTTCCAACATTTTGTCTTCTAGGTTACTAATCATTCCTCTGCTTCTTCCAGACTACTGTTCATTGCATTGACTGTTTCCAGTCTTGTTTATGGCACCATTCAGCTCTGATTGATTCTTTTTAAACTCTTGTCTCTGTAATAAACTCTTGTTTCACTGATGTCTTCTATTATTTTCTCAAGCCCAGTGAATATCCTAATTATCTTTTCTCTAAAAAGATCTGTTACTTATGTTTGTTTCACTTAGATCTCTGACTATGTCCTTATCTTATTCTTTCAGTTGGGATAAATTCCTTCATCTTGGCATATTGTGTAAGTCTCTGCCTTCTTCTCTGTGTTAGAAAAGCAGTTATGTCTCCTGTTCTTGAAAGCAATGGCCTTATGAAGAGGATATCAAGCAGTACCCAAGGCCTGGTGCTACACAGAATGTCTCCAGTGTGTGTTGTGTGCACTCTGTGTGTTGTGTTTTGGCTACTGTATCCTTCAGGCCAGTTATCGAGAAAGGCTTTCCTTGCCTTCTCTGGCTTGATGGTGGTGAGTTCTAATCAGGTGTGTTCTGGTGAAATGAGACTTGACACTAAATCCACCAGAATGGAGGCCCTGTGAGCTCTCTGTTCAGGAGTTGTGGTGTAGGCAGTGGTTTGCACTGGTCATCTGGGAAATAGGCCCACCGTGCTGGGAAGGAGGCAAGCTTGACTGCGAAGGCCAGTTCTATCAGCACAGGGGGTAAGACTTGGTGTAAGGAAGTTAGGCAGACAGTTTGGTGCCATACTTCCTCCTGCAGATGTTTATGCTGAGGGACAGAAGAGGGAAATGGCACCAGACAATTCCTTTGTGTCCCACATTCTCTTTATCTATTTATTTGTACATGGACATTAAGTTGCAGGCGAATTTTTGTGTTGGCACAGGATTTGGGAGACTTTGCAATGTAATTTCTATTCACTAAATTAGAAGCCAGAAACAAGTTGTCACCAATGCCATGCATGAAGTTATAGTAACCCTGGTTAGTAGACAGAAATATTCAGATTTGTATTTACAGACAGGCAGCAAATTATGGGATTTTGGCTTCTTGCAACAGCCAGATTTTGAATTTTATTTAGGTTTGAGACATGTTACTTTAACTCTTGTTGTTTGTGCAAATGTTAAAAGCCAAATTCATATCTCCAGGAGCACTTCATCTTCACATCCTACTTACTGCTATGTGTTTCTGTTTCCATTAAGGCTTTACATCATGCTTTAGAGATTGGGTCTAAATAATTTATATTCTACCTAGAATTTTTTCTGTTCATAGAGTAGGAGAAGGATTTCCATATGTGCTTTACCTGCCATCTTGACCCTAAGGACAAACATCATAAATATAAACTATCAGGAGCCACAAGACAATAGTTGAACAGAATCAGGGCTTAGAAATAATAGGTAGTAAATGATATACTATACCTTTAGACTATGCATGCATAAAATAAAACTTAGAGAATAAAGAAAATATGTAGATGAAAATATGTGAGTGAAAAAGTGAAAAACTGAATCTCAAGTCTGGCACTGCCATTAAGCCTAGAACAGAACCAGAATAATAACGAGGAAACAAGCCAAAGAAATTGCTTTTTAGGTCAAAGGGAAAAACATTCAGCATCCCAAGAATAGTATATTTGCACCATCAGAGCACAAAGCATATCAGATAAGTTATTTCACTTCTCAGTGAAACCACCTAAGGTTTTGCAAAAAGCCAGATGTTCTTTTTGGAAATATTTACCTACCATAATTGAGACTTTTGGAAACAGTACTGCTAAGTGTTGGAAAAAATGATACCTATACAGGTGGTGAATAAATATCATACCACACCCTTCTTTGCAAAAATACTTTTGTGACCTAGGAATGAGGTTTTAAAAGGACATTCATAAGCATTTCACAACTTTTAAAAGGACATATGTATCTTATTGTCATTTTAAATTTTTATGAGTTTTTAAAGCTTTGATTTGGCTATTGCTTGAGAGCTGGAAATATTCATAAGAAAATTAGTGACTAATACCTAAAAATTCTTTTCATCTCTACAGAATAAAATTATGAAGGAGACAGTGCACAGAGTTATATATATGGGATATTGTATTTTCAATTCATGAAAGCAAATTTATTTACAATTTTAGTTTAAAATGACATACACAAACTCATAGAGGTTAATGTGATAGTCAAATCATTATTCTAATGTAATTAATTCATTTTCAGCTGATAAATAGAGACCCTAGAGGAAATACATGATTTCTACAAGGTTATGTAGTCAATGAAAACATTATAACTAGAAACCAAGTTTTTCTACTTACAAACAACCTTATTCATATCTTTACATTTATTTTTTCGAGTTTTATCCTTTATCTTATCATTAATTTATCTGGCTCTAGGAGTAGTGGACATTACTTTATAAAAATGATGTATGTCAAGGACACCTGGGTAGCTCAGTCTGTTAAGCGCCCAACTTCGGCTCAGGTCATGATCTTATAGATTGTGGGTTCGAGCCCCATGCTGGGCTCTGTGCTGACAGCTAACTCAGAGCCTGGAGCCTGCTTCAGATTCTGTATCTCTTTCTCTCTCTCTGACCCTCCCCTGTTCACGCTGTCTCTCTCTCTCTCTCTCTCAGAAATAAATGAAAACATTTAAAAAATTTTTAAAAATGATGTATGTCAGAGGGGCGCCCTGAGTGGCTCAGTCGGTTAAGCATCCAACTTCGGCTCAAGTCATGATCTCGTGGTCCATGTGTTCAAGCCCCGCTTTGGGCTCTGTGTTGACAGCTCAAAGCCTGGAGCCTGTTTCAGATTCTGTGTCTCCCTCTCTCTCTGCCCCTCCCTAGCTTGTGCTCTGTCTCTCTCTGTCTCAAAAACAAATAAATGTTTAAAAAAAACCCACCTTTTTTTAAATGATGTATGTCAGAGAGTTGTTTGGTTCAGAGTCAATGTTCTTTTCTTTGCATAATTTGAAGATGCTGTCATTCCTTCCCGAGATCTTTCTGATTTTAGATTCTGTGGGGTATATTTTCTTCATTCTTCTTCATTTGTGACCACTCCTTGTTAATGTTTCAGCTAGTGCCTCTTTCTAAGATGTTCTGACATACAGGCATCTTGTAGGCTTGTGTCTTTAACTGGATTATCTTTTTGTAACCAAACTTTCCCTAGGGATATACCCATTTCTACCTCCTAGTTGTTAATTCTCTGCATTAACTCAAAGATCTTCATGTCTAGCACCAATATTTGCTAAGCCTAAATACTGCTGTATTGAAATTTGCCAACACTTCAGTCTCAGTATTTCCACAACTTATTTCATCACCCTTCAGGGCAACTTCTTTCTTCTGTACTCATCTTGATTAATGCTACCACCAGCAAGCCTAGAAACCTTTGCAGCATCTTCAGTTTGTCCCCCTTCCTTTCCAAAACTGCAAATATTTGGTCCATATCAACTTTACTTCTTAAAAAAATTTTTTCTAAAGTTTATTTACTTCTTTTGGGAAAGAGTAAGAGAGAACAAGGAGGGGAGGGGCAGAGAGAGAGGGAGAGAGAGAATCCCAAGCAGTCTCCACACTACCAGCTCAGAGCTGGATGCAGGGCTCAAAATCACACACCTGGAGTTCATGACCTGAGTCCAAACCAAGAGCTGGATGCTTAACCAACTGGCCCATCCAGGCAGCCCTCAACTCTATTTCTTAAACCCACCTAATATCATGTCTTTTTGATCTATACTATTGTTTCCTTAGTTCAGGTAATTAATGTCTCAGCCTGACATTTATTGGGCTTGATATAATCACGGTATTCAGTCTATCTTTTCCCATCCATATCTTTTATGTCATCAACATTCTTTCTAAAATGCAGGGTGAATTATGTTTCTTCTTGCTCAAAATATTTTTATAGTGCAGTTGACCCTTGAATGACAGATTTAAACTCTGTGGGTGCATTTATACTTTTTTTTTTATATATACAGTCTAGTACTATAAATGTATTTTCTCTTCCTTATGAATTTTTCTAAAAAAAATCTAATGTTTATTTTTGAGAGAGAGAGAGAGAGAGAGAGGGAGGGAGGAACAGAGAGAAAGAGAGACAGAGAATCAGAAACAGGTTCTAGGCTCTGAGCTGTCAGCACAGAGCCAGACATGGGGCTCAAACTCACAGACCATGAAATCATAACCTGAGTCAAAATCAGACACTTAACTGACTGAGCCACCCAGGTGCCCACTTCCATATGATATTCTTAATAACATTTGCTTTTTTTCTAGGTTACCTTATTGTGGGAATATAGAATATAATAGATATAACATACAAAATATGTACTTACTGTTTATGTTATCAGGAAGTCTTCTAGTCAACTTTATAGTCAAGCCTATTAATAGTTAAGTTTGGGGGAAGTCAAAAGACATATATGGAGTTTGGATTACACATGAGTTCAGTGCCTCAACCCCTACATAGCTGAAGGGCCAATTGTATTCCATTGCCTACAAAGGGAAGAACTAACAATTAATATGAATTTCAAACTTCTGTATGATCAGACCACAACCTATAATTCCAACCTAATCTCCATTACTTACAAACTGTACACACTCTATACTAGTACTAAATATTTCTTACCCTTCTTCCTTAATTTGTGCAAAAAGCATTTATTGAGTTCCAATTTTGTTTCTAATAATTTTCTGTTGCTATGAATAAAAAAGTATGATTTCCTAAATATTCCATATTTTCTCTGCATGTGTGTCACTTTAATAATCATGAGTAGATAGTTAAAAACCTAAATATAATAGAGAAAACAGGCAAGAAAACAGACAATTAGGGTAAAGTACAGGGTTAGAATACTCAAAAGTTAGGTGTTAGGACCGAGTTAACCATAGCACACTGGAGATGCTTATAGGTAGGCAGCCAAATGCAGACTAATAATCAGGCAAATGTTGTCAGGTCAATACAGACTTCCAGAAAGATACAGTACCTGATCACACTCAAATGCAAGTGGAAGGAACCAGTACAGAGAGAGATGACAAATGATGAAGAAACAGCCCTGAGAATGGAAGAAGAGAGAACCTAGCACATACAGGAGGATGACTCCTTATACTGTAACAAAAAAAGCAGGAGGAAAGGATAAACATCATATCATTTAGGAAAACTCTAACTCAATTAAAACAGGCTTCACTAACAAAGTTGAAACACTAATGACATTTAGTTGTCTCGTATATTGAAATTTTTTTTTTATTTTTGATGTTTTTATTTATTTTTGAGAGAGAAGAGAGACAGCGTGAGCAGGGGAGAGTCAGAGAGAGGGAGACAGAGAATCCGAAGACAGGGTCCAGGCTCTGAGCTGTCAGCACAAAGCCCGACGCGGGGCTTGAACCTATGAACCATGAGATCATGACCTGAGCAGAAGTTGGATGCTTAACCGACTGACCAACCCAGGTGCCCCTCATATATTGAAATTTCTAAGGATAAATGGTTTAAAGTTGGAACAAGGTATTCAACACTCCTGTCTTTCTAAACTGCCATCCTTATTGTGTGGGCTTCTCATTTTTAGCTTCATTGTCTAGTGTATTCATCTCTTTTAATTTATGCTGCAGGTACAATGTCCAAATTTAAACAACAGAGGTGTATTTCTTACACTATGTTAGCTTTGTGTTTTAATTCCAAGATATAAATTTGAGAAATAACCTTCATGTAGAACATATATTCTCATGAAAGATGGAAAAAGAGTCATAGTTGAATCCTAAAATGGCTCTTAAATATCACATTAGTTACAGTGTATGCCATATTCCATTGTCCTAAACAAGCCACATGGCCACATCTGAGAATTAAGAGTGGCTACATGTCTTCCTCCCATAAGGGACACTGAAAGTTCTGTGGCAATCAGTAGGAATATGTCATACTCTAATAGGAAGACACAAATAATTGAGTGCATTAGTATAACCTACCATACCTTTTAGGATTGCACAATATTACCTTTCACAAGACGGATGAAAATTGAAATAAGGAGCAAGATTTCTCCCTCTACTTCTTCATATCATGGAGCAATATGTTTTTGCAATGCATAGATAAACAATGTGGTAGTTTAATGCTATTTTCATTAATAAATCAGATTCTTAAATACAGTGAAAAATTGGTAGTTGCCGGAGGAGAGGTGGGAGAAGGGATGGGTGAAATAAGTAAAGGAGATTAAGAGGTACAAACATCCAGTTACAAAGTAAATAAGTCAAGAATATAAAAAGTACAGCATAAGGAATATAAATAATATTGTAACAACATTGTATGACGACAGATGGTGACTATATTTATGGTAACCATTTAGTAATGTATAGAATTGTTGAATCAATATGTTGTACAGCTGAAGCTAATATACCATTGTATATTATGCTTCAATAAAAAACAAACAAACACAAACCAAATGTTTCTCAAAAAAGGTGTCAAGGAATGCAATGTGATTTCAATACAACAAATTTTTAAGAAAATACAATAAACAAAGAAAGAGTTACTATGTGCTGCCTAAATTCCTTTAGAGTTTATTTGTGCCAATTCCCAAAGCACAGCAATAATTGCATTCTTTCAGGGCCTGCTCAATTTCCAGTATGACTTTTCCCTCTACAGTCAGTCACTGTTGGTTGTCTGGAAAGATATAATTCATTAGTATTTAAAATATTGGGCACTGACTATCAAATTTGTAATGTCAGTATTTATTAGAGAATATAAACGTCTAACATTCATCCCCATTGAGTATAATTTTTATACATTAATCTGTGCAGTAAAATCCACTGAACATGTTTAGTTAAATTGTTAAATACTCTCTTTTTAGCCAAGATGTTTATCAATACCTCTGTGGCTTAAAGTTTTAGAGTAATGACAGGCCTAAATGTGAACCTTTACCTATATAATCTGAAGATATCAGGTTGTATTGTGTTATCTCCCCTAATTATTCTGCAAATTTTTCAATCAAATAATACCATCAACTTCTTGTTGCTCTAAGTAAGCCCAAATTCTTTTATTTTTATTTTTTAATATAATTTATTGTCAAATTGGTTTCTATACAATACCCAGTGCTCATTCTAACAAGTGCTCTCCTCAATGGCCATCATCCACTTTCACCTCTCCCCCACTCCACATCAAACCTCAGTTTGTTCTCAGTATTTAATAAGACTCTCACATGGTTTGCCTCCCTCCCTGTCTGTAACTTTTACTGTCACCTTCCCCTCCCCCCATGGTTTTCTGTTAAGTTTCTCAAAATCCACTTATTAGTGAAAACATATGGTCTGTCTTTCTCTGCCTGACTTATTTTACTTAGCATAATACTTTCCAGTTCCATCCACATTGCTGTAAATGACCAGACTTTATTCTTTCTCATTGCCAAGTAGTAGTCCATTGTATGTATAAACCAAATCTTCTTTATCCATTCATCAGTTGATGGACATTTAGGCTCCTTCCATGATTTTGACTATTGTTGAAAGTGCTGCTATAAACATTGGGGTACATGTGCCCCTATGCTTCAGTACTCCTATATCCCTTGGGTAAATTCCTAGCAGTGTTATTGCTGGGTCATAGGGGAGTTCTATTGTTAATTTTTTGAGGAACCTCCACACTCTTTTCATGAGCGGTGAGCCAGTTTACATTCCCACCAACAGTGCAAGAGGGTTTCCATATTTCCACATCCTTACCAGCATCTATAGTCTCCTGATTTGTTCATTTTAGCCTCTCTGACCAGCGTCAGGTGGTATCTCAGTGTGGTTTTGATCTGCGTTTCCCTGATGATGAGGAACGCTGAGCATCATTTCATGTATCTGTTGGCATCTGGATGTCCTCTTAGGAGAAGTGTCTGTTCATGTCTTCTGCCCATTTCTTCACTGGATTATTTGGGTGGGGAGTTTGGTGAGTTCCTTACAGATTTTGGATACTAGCCCTTTATTTGGTATGTCATTTGCAACTATCNAGGGTGTGGAGTTTGATGAGTTCCTCATAGATTTTGGATACTCGCCCTTTATTTGATATGTCATCTGCAACTATCATTTCCCATTCCATCGGTTGCCTATTAGTTTGGTTGATTGTTTCCTCTGAAGTACAGAAACTTTTTATCTTGATGAAGTCCCAATAGTTCATTTTTGCTTTTATTTCCGTTGCCTTTTGGGATGTGTCGAGTAAGAAATTGCTGTGGCTGAGGTCAAAGAGATCGTTTCCTGCTTTCTCCTCTATGGTTTTGATGGTTTCCTGTCTCACATTAAGATCCTTCATCCATTTTGGGTTTATTTTTGTGTATGGTGTAAGAAAGTGGTCTAGTTTCATTCTGCATGTTGCTGTCCAGTTCTCCCAGCACCATCTGTTAAAGAGTCTGTCTTTATTCCATTAGATACTCTTTCCTGCTTTGTCAAAGATGGGTTGACCATCCATTTATGGGTTCAGTTCTGAGTTCTCTATTTTATTACATTGGTCCATATGTCTGTTTTTGTGCCAATGCCATAATGTCTTGATGATTACAGCATTGTAGTAGAGGCTAAAGTTGCAGATTGTGATGTCTCCCATTTACTTTGGCTATTTAGGGTCTTTTGTGGTTCCATACAAATTTTAGGATTGTTTTCTCTAGCTTTGAGAAGAATGCTGGGGCAATTTTGACTGGGATTGCACTGAATGTGTAGATTGCTTTGGGTACTATTGACATTTTAACAACATTTATTCTTCCCATACATAAGCATGGAATGTTTTTCCATTTCTTTGCATCTTCTTCAATTTCCTTCATAAGTTATCTATAGTTTTCATCATACAGATTTTTTTACATCTTTGATTAGGTTTATTCCTAGGTATTTAATGGGTTTTGGTATGATTGTGAATGGGATCAGTTTCTTGATTTCTGTTTCTGTTGCTTCATTATTGGTGTATAAAAATGCAACTGCTTTTGGATATTGATTTAGTACCTGCAACTCTTCTGAATTCATGTATTAATTCTAGCAGTCTTTTTTTATTTTTTTTTATATTTTAGCATTTATTCAGTTTTGAGAGACAGAGAATGAGTGGGGAAGGGGTAGAGAGAGAGGGAGACACAGAATCTGAAACAGGCTCTGAGCTGTCAGCACAGAGCCCGATGTTGGGCTCGAGCCCACAAACCGTGAGATCATGAACTGAGCTGATGTCGGGTGCTTAACCGACTGAGCCACCCAGGCGCCCCTAGTTCTAGCAGTCTTTAGGTGGAATTTGTTAGGTTTTCCATGTAGAATATTATGTTGTCTGCGAAAAGTGAAAATTGACTTTATCTTTGCCGATTCTAATGCCTTATAGTTCCTTTTGTTGTCTGAATGTGGATGCTAGGACCTCCAATACTATGTTAAACAACAGTGGTAAGAGTGGACATTCCTGTCATATTCCTGATCTCAAGGGGAAAATTCTCAGATTTTCCCCATTAAGGAGGATATTACCTGTGGGATTTTCATAAATGGCTTTTATGATGTTTAAGTATGTTCCTTTTATCCCAACTTTCTCGAGGGTTTTTTTAAAGAAAGGATGCCATATTTTGTCAAATGCTTTTTCTGGATCTATTGACAGGATCATACGGTTCTTTTCTTTTGTTAATGTGATATATCACATTGATTGAATTGTGAATATTGAACCAGCCCTGCAAACCAGGAATGAATCCCATTTGATAATGGTGGATAATTCTTTTTATATGCTGTTGAATTCAATTTGGTAGTATCTTGTTGAGAAAATTTGCATCAAATTTCATCAGGGATATTGGCCTGTAGTTCTCTCTCTCGTTTTTTTTTTTTTGTTTGTTTTTTGTTTTTTGTTGTTTTTTTTTTTTACTGGGTCTCTGCCTGGTTTGGGAATCAAAGTGATGCTGGCTTTATAGAATGAGTCCGGAAGGTTTCCTACCATTTCTATTTTTTCAAGCAGCTTAGAATAATGAGTATTAACTCTGTTTTAAATGTCTGGTAGAATTCCTCAGGGAAGCCATCTGGTCCAGTACTCTTATTTGTTGGGAAATTTTTGATAACTGATTCCATTTCTTTACCGGTTATGGGTCTGTTCAGATTTTCTCTTTCTTACGGTTTGAGTTTTGGTAGTGAGTGTGTATGTAGGAATTTGTCCATTTCTTCTAGGTTGCCCAGTTTGTTGACATATAATTTTTTATAGTATTCCCTTATAATTGCTTGTATTTCTGAGGGATTGGTTGTAATAAATCCATTTTTATTCATGATTTTGTCTATTTGGGTGCTCTCTCTTTTCTTTTTGAGAAGGCTGGCTAGAGGTTTGTCAATTTTGTTTACTTTTTCAAAGAAACATAAAAAACCAACTCTTGGTTTCATTGATCTGTTCTACTGAGTTTTTTCTTTTATTCTATATTGTTTATATCTGCCCTGACCTTTATTATTTCTCTTCTTCTGCTGGGTTTGGGGTGTCTTTGGTATTCTGCTTCTAGTTCCTTTGGATATGCTGTTAGATTTTGTACTTTGATTTTTCTTGTTTCTTGAGATAGGCCTGGATTCCAAAGTATTTTCCTCTTAGGACTTCCTTTGCTGCATCCCAAAGGATTTGGATTGTTGTATTTTCATTTGTTTCTGAATATTGTTTAATTTCTTCTCTAATTGCATGGTTTACCAACTCATTCTTTAGTAAGATGTTCTTTAACCTCCATGCTTTTGGAGGTTTTCCAGACTTTTTCCTGTGGTCGATTTCAAGTTTCATAGCATTGTGATCTGCAAGTGTGCATGGTATGATCTCAATACTTTTATATTTATTGAGGGCTGCTTTGTGACCCAGTATGTGATAGATCTTGGAGAGTGCACCATGCGCACTGAGAAGAAAGTGAATCTCACTGCTTTGGGATGTAGAGTTCTAAATATATCTGTCAAGTCCATTTGGTCTAATGTGTCATTCGGAGTCATTGTTTCTTTAATGATTTTCTGTCTATTTGATCCATCCATTGCTGTAAGTGAAGTATTAAAGTCCCCTGCCATTAGCACATTCTTATCAATAAGATTGCTTATGTTTATAATAATTGTTTTATATATTTGGGTGTTCCTGAATTCGGTGGGTAGGCATTTATAATTGTTAGCTCTTCCTGATGGATAGACCTTGAAATTATTATATAATGTCCTTCTATTATATCTATTATATAATGTTTCTTGTTACAGCCTATACTCTAAAGTCTAGTTTGTCTGATATAAGTATTGCTACTCCATCTTTCTTTTAACTTTCAATAACATAATAGTTCTCCATCCCCTCACTTTCAATCTGAAAGTGTCCTCAAGTTGAAAATGAGTCTACTGTAGACAGCAAATAGATGGATATTTTTCAAATCCATTCTGATACCCTATGTCTTTTGATTGGAGGATTTAGTACATTTACATTCAGTGTTATTGTTGAAAAATATGGGCTTAGAGTTATTGTGTTCTCTGTAGGATTCATGCTTGTAGTGATTCTCTGGAACTTTGTATTCATTGCAACATTTCCCTCATAGAGTCCCTCTAAGGATCTCTTGTAGGGCTGGTTTAGTGGTGATGAATTCCTTCATTTATTGTATGTTTGGGAAAACCTTTATCTCTCCTTCTATTCCGAATGACAGGCCTAATAGATAAAGGATTCTTGGCTGCATAATTTTCTTGTTCATCACATTGAAGATTTTCTGCCATTCCTTTCTGGCATGCCATGTTTTGGTAGATAGGTCTGCTACTACCCTTACATGTCTCAGCTTTGTATGTTAAGGCCTGTTTATCCCTCACTGCTATCAGAATTCTCTCTTTATCCTTGTATTTTGCCAGTTTCAATATGATATGTCTTGCAGAAGATCGATTCAAGTTACATGTGAAGGGAGCTCTCTATGCCTCTTGGAATTCAATGTCTGTTTCCTTCAAGTTACATGTGAAGGGAGTTCTATATGCTTCTTGGAATTCAATGTCTGTTTCCTTCCCCAGGTTGGGGAAGTTCTCAGCATATGATTTGTTCAAGTACCCCTTCAGCCTCTTTCTTTCTTTCTTTCTTTCTTTCTTTCTTTCTTTCTTTCTTTCTTTCTTTCTTTCTTTCTTTCTTTCTTTTCTTTTCTTTCTTTCTTTCTTCCTTTCTCCTCCCCCTCCTCCTCCTTCTTCTTTTTCTTCTTCTTCTTCTATTCCTATGATATGGATATTGTTCTGTTTGATTGTATCACTCAATTCTCGAATTCTCCTTTCATGTTCCTGGATCATTTTATCTCTCTTTTTCTCACCTTCCTCTTTTTCCATAATTTTGTCTTCTAATTCACCTCTTCTCCCCTTGGCCCTTTCAATTAGCATTGTGGCTACCTCTATTTTAGTTTGCATCTCATTTATAGCATTTTTTAACTCATCATGACTATTTTTAAGATCCTTGATCTCTGTAGCAATGGAGTCTCTGATGTCTTCTGCTTCTTTCAAGCCCAGCGATTAATTTTATGACTATTATATCTGTTTTGTTTATATCTGTTTTGATCAATTCTTTAGCTGTCATTTCTTCCTGGAATTTCTTTTGAAGATAATTCTTCTGTTTCATCATTTTAGCTAGTTTTTGGTCCCTTGTAAGTTTTAAAAGCTTTTTTTATGTGCTCTTCACTTGCAAGTACTATTTTATTAAAGTACAAATATTAATATATTTCTGTGTTCTTCACCTGCAAGGGGGTTCATACACTGTCCAGGGCTTGGCCATTCAGGAGATGTTTTTTGGAGAGTGTTTTTTTCTCCATCATTGTGACTTTGGTTATTTTATTTCCCTACTCGTAGTGATGTTTTGAACCTTCCACCAGATGTGTTTTCGTTTGTTCTTTGAAGTAGCCTTGAAAAGGAAAACACACAAACAGGAAACAGAAACATGCAAACGCACAAATAAAACAAACAAGCAAACAGACAAAAGCAAAAAACACACAAAAAAACAAAAGACAATCTGAAAACATAAAACCAGGAACACTAGCTACAAGTAAAGAACAGAGTGGAGGCGGTGCTGATGAAAAAGCATATAGAAAGAGAAATGAAAGGGGTGGAGAGAAAGAGAAAATGAACATTGACCAGGCAGAGAGATGAAAAGGCTTAATCCAGAGAGGGAGAAAGGAGCATATGGAAGGAGGCAAGGAAATAGAAACGAAGACAAAGTTACCCAGAGAAACTATATGGCCTGATAATTTCAGAGAGAGTGAAAGGAAAGAAAAGAAGGGGGTGTATAGCATGCATCAAGAGAATGGGTTAAATATGTCTGTTTAAGCAAACCAATAACCAGGGTAACCAGCCTAGAGGTGGGAAGAGATAAGGAGAAAAGGGAGAGTATATCTAAATAACAAGAATTGACCTAGAGTTAATCCAGGCAATGCTGCAGTTTTGGGTCCACAGCATCTATCCAGCTCCAGTAGATAAGCAGCTCCCCAGCTAGGGGGGAGGGGGAACATAGTTTGGTGTAGGCAGCTCCTGCCTCCACTGTAGGCCCTGCTGACCAATCCCTGTGACAGGCCTTAGTGGTTGTTACAGGACTTAGTGGTTGTTGGGAGAAAAATGACAACTCCCCAGCCCCTTTCTCACGGACCAGGTGTCCCAAATCACTCCTTTGGATAAATTTTCACTGTGCTTTGGGTGCAGGCGAGGCGGGATGTTTTGCTCCACCATCTCTTATGTCCCATGCTTAGCTGAGTTTTAAACTCTCATTCCATGTGAATTAATGATGCCGCCTGATATGTGATCCCGTGGCTGTACTGCAGCACTTGAGGGGAAGGGACTGGTTCCTTCTGTTGCAGACTGTGCCCCTGACATACCACCAAACCCGGAGGTGACTCCCCTCTTCCCCAGGTGTGCAAACAGAGCAGCCAGCCCCAGTCCGAAGAAAGCCCTGCAGTTAGAGATGGTATCTCTCTCTGAAATCCCTGCAGTTAGAGATGGGATGATGGGATCTCTCTCTGTCCTGGTTGGAGTTTTTTTTCTTGTCCAGATACAGTCCTATGCTTCCCCAGCTGCTCTTTCTCTTCCCTTTGTCTCTATGCAGAAGGGGATCTCTCCTCTCCGTGCCTCCGCAGCCATTTTATCTCCCCCAGTTCACAATCACGCATCTATGGGGCCATCTGGTTTTCCCATTTTCTTCCTGGGAGACTCCATCTCTTTTCCTCGCAGACTCTTGGGGTTTAAAGTCCTTTGGCTTGGGGTTTAAACTCTTTTTTGTTTGAGAGATGCGGGAAGTATGGATCCCCCTACTTCTCTGTGATGTTGGCCAGGAATTGCCCAAATTCTTAAAATGGAGGAAGTATCCATTAGAGAAACTTCATGCTATTCCACATAGGAATGTTTTCTTTGGAGACATCTCATTATTATTTTGTAAAAACAGTCATCCTGTGATTTTGATAACAGTATATGCAGAATATCTTAGAATTATTAATAAGAACATTAACTATAAACCATCTTGAAGCCTGACATGGAGTTTGAATCTGAAAAGATGTGAAGGTATATAATATGTATACTGGGCTGGGGTATTGGACACTATTTCATTTTGGCCTTTAATTGGGAAAGGAAACACTTGATTTACTCTATGGTTGGCATGAGAGCCTATGTTTGATTAGATGTTGATAAAAGATATATGGGTCTAGGGTCAAAATTTAAGCACCTTTAGAGAAGCAATTGAGATACCCACATGATGAGATACATTAAAAAATGCACAAAACAATTGATTTTAGGAGAAGAATTTCAAAACACCTATTAATGTGATTTGAAATAAATTACATTTTTAAAAAAGTTTGTATTGAAATCTTTCCCTTCTGAGAGTGTGTAGCAACTTAGACAAACTCTAGCATTGAAATGTAAAGAATTAAGATATATCAGTTCATACTTGATCAGTTCTTCAGGCTACACACTAAGAGAGCTCTACTACTTCTTAGCATATGAGCCAGAATTGATTTTTCTCTGGGAACTAATGCCAAGAGTTTCAAGCAAATCATATTAGTAATATTTTTAAAAGATTGTTGTGAAGTGCTTCCAAATGGGAAAGATTTAAAACATTATAACTAAACCCAGGTGTACATTTATACAATAATTTTTTTTATCATAATGAAGGGAAATAAAAATCACTGAAACTGGTAGTTAGCCATAAAATTCCTGTTAGTTTTTACATAATTATCTTGCTTTCCACTATTTTGCAAGATATATTTAATATCAATGATTCAGAATTTCATGGATTTGTATTTTATCTTTGACCTTGCATACTTTCTATTTATAACCCATGATGAAATCACAAAATTTCAGGAATCTGAAAAAGGAGGCCCCTTGATAATTCAGAAGATATTACTAAAGTGTCTATCTACTGGTCTGTCCCCCAATCTATTCTCTATCCTTTATCTCTCATTATTTAGGGAGGCACTGAACTTACAGAGTAGACCTGAAAATTCTGTCAAAATCTGTCTTCAGCCTTGGCTTGGGTCTCAACTTTTAGAAGACCAAATTTATTGTCATTTCTGGCATTCCTGACTTCTTTGATCAATGATATTGTTATTGATCATCGTACTTAATATGATTGATAATGTCTATATACAAATATCATGTTTATTGTTTTTTAATATATATATATATTTTTTTAATTTAAATAGGCTCCATGTCCCTCTCATGACCTTGAATCAAGAGTTGCATGCTGTACTGACTGAGCCAGACAGGCTCCCCTCATGTTTATTGTTAATATCTGAATGTTTACTTTCAGTAAAAGTGACATTCAAACATGTAAGTTGGAGTAAAACAATATCTTTATGTGCTTTATAAGTTGAAATTACAAAGGCCAGTTAAAGTATAAGTGCATATTTATAATTGCACAAGGAAAATGCTTTAATAATTAATGATTATTGTATAGAGACCATTGGCCATTGGCCTTTCATTCTTTGGTCCAGTTTTTATCAATATGAAAGTAGTCATTTTATGCTTGTATTTTTCTCTCAGTTGGTTCTGAATCTGCAGATGTTTTAAATTTTTTTGATTGAGTAAAAAGCTACAGGGCAGATGAGATGTATTTGTTGGCCCCTCAAAACATAAACTCCATGAACTGTTTGAAACAGATTTCTGGGGATGCCTTGATCTGTTATTTTGGTTTTTATTCTCCTTATATCATGGGATTTATATTCATAAAATAAGCTGTCATTTGCCTGAGCTTATTTAAGTAAGTTTCTGTTGCTTGCACCTAAACATGACATACTAGGCCAAGTACCTTTTATTTCACAAAACAACTATAGTTTTTCAAGAACTCTATAAATATGTTTGACTCATTGGTAATGAGAAATGTGATTTGTAATAAAATCAAAAGAACAGTAAAAGCTGAAACAGTGAAGTAATTTTTCTAGGGTTAGAAAAGGAGCCTAGAAAAGGAGCTGAAAATGGGCTCTGAAAAAGAGGTATATTTTGACATCTATCACTGGCTATGTGTGTGAGTTCACAGATTAATATTTTCCTCTTCTCAATGTAGAATCCAGGGTACCATGACTACACTTGAACTACCTTTAGAGTGCTGTGGCCATGCACCTATCTTAAAGTTGGTGGCCCTCAGTGCTTAAGGATTATAGGAACAGGTTTTAGCAGGAGACTTTTAGGCGTGATGTCTTAATTTCTTTCACTTGGCTTAAAAATTTTGTTTATGTAGTTATTTACAATTTTATTACTATTATCACATAACAAATTAACCAAAAGCTTTGTAGTTGAAAACAATGTATGTGTATTATTTCACACAATTTCTTTTTTTAATGTTTATTTCTTTTTGAGAGAGAGAGAGAGAGAGAGAGAGAGAGACCTTGGTGGGGGAGGGACAAAGAAAGAGAGAGACACAGAATCCAAAGCAAGCTCCAGGCTGTGAGCTGTCAGCTCAAAGCTCAACGCGGGGCTTTAACCCACCAATCGGGAGATCATGACATGAGCTGAAGTCGGGCGCTTAACCAATTGAGACACCCAGGCGCCCCTATCTCACATTGTTTCTGAGGGTCAGGAATTCAGGAGTGGCTTAGCTGAATGGTTCAGTCTCGGGGTTTCTCATAAGGTTGCAGTAAGATGTTGACTGAGAAGTTCTCTGAATGCTTCACTGGGACTTCAGGATTCACTTCCAATGTGGTTCATCCAAATGCCTTGCATGTTAGTGCTGGTTGTTGGCAGGTGGCCTTAGTTCTTTCCCACATGGAACTTTCTCCGTAGGGCTACTTGGGTTTCTTCATGACATGGGGGCAGGTTTACTCCAGAGTGAGTGATCCAAGAAAAGGCAAGTTGGAAACTGCAACGTTGTGACCTAACTTTGCATAAAAATCTTAATCTATTTACATAATAGCAATAATTGCAGGAATTTAAAAGCTTAAATATGGGCTTTAATGTTATTTTGTTACTCCAGATGTCTTTATTTCAAATGGTGAAGAACTGGCAAGTTCTAAAATTAACTTTTATTTATTTATTGGATCAATCTAGGATTTCTATTTCAAAGTATCATAAGATAATGTAGCCAGTCAGTCTTGTAAAGGAAAATGCTGAGAGTCAGGTAGTGATTTTTTTTTCTTAACTTGGTTATAACTAGTAACATTTTGGGAAGGGCCAGAAATAGCACTTTTACCCCCCCCCCCACTCCTCACTTCTGGGTTTGGAACCAAGTGAGAGATAAGGCACAGGAGATTTTTCAAGTAGAAATTAGAGTGCCAGATATAATGCTGAAGGAGCATACTGGAGGCAGAGCTTTAGACTTATGGCCAAATGGGCTTGATTATAAATGTAGCTACTCACTTCCAGGCACAGCTGGACAGCTACAGTCCCCTTCAACTTACCACATGGACAAGATTCCCTTCAAGTGCAGATAGAGAGACCTGAAAGACATAAGGGACAGCTGAGCTGAGCTGGCTCAATTTTCTCCCAAACTCATTAATTTGATAATTCAGCTTCTCTCTCAAGAACAGGAGTGAGTGAGGGCTGGGTCAGAGAGCACCTATGTGGATCAGGTGCTACTTGTGGGGAAAAGAAAGGTATTTCAAAGAATCTATACTAATGATAGCAGGTCATCATTAATCCTGCAATTAGTTAGTGCACCATGATTGTGAGGTTAGCACAGATCTAAATACGACAGATAATAAGGGTAACAGAAAGCATTCTAGCCCATGAAACAGTAGCTGGTCAGACAGATAATACACACACATGAAAATATACATATCTGGATATGATCTTACTGTTAAAAAAAATCAGTAGTTACAAGCTGTAAGTTCTCTGGTATAGAAGAAGAAATGATCACTACATACTTCAGGAGGTCTTTTCACATAAACACTTTTTCCTGCCTGATTAAGTATGAAAACTGTGGTAAAAAGAGGTCTGTTTTTCATAAGTGATGGTCAGCAATGCTCTACATTAACTTTGTCTTTTTATTCTGATTATTTGATATATGGGGCCTCGCTGAGGGACTGCCCCTCCTAGGGTTAGCTAATTCTTAGAGATAGTACACAACTATCTAGGGAGTATGTCTTTCCTACCCTATGCCTACTGTGCCCCACAGCTCACTGAAATTATTCACTCTAGTAAATCCCAAGCCTATATGCACCCTGACTTGTATATTCCTTCCCTGTGGAAAACCCAGTAAAGGCTCTTGCCCATGTTTCACCTTTGCACCTCCTGTCTCTTGACCGATCCTGGTGATTACCAGTGTGGTCCTGGATGGCATTGCATGTCCTCTAAGAAACTGTGAGTAATAAACTATCTTTTCAGTGGCCATTATCTCTTGATCTTTGGCCTCACTGTACCCAAATAATAATAAAACCAACATTTAAAAACACACCCTTCTCTTCCTGCCTTAGAACACAGTTTGTGTGTTTGAGGGTTAATGTTTAAATGTATTTTCATTACTAACAAGAAGATTTCTGACGTACTGAATGTGAGGGTTGGGATATTCTGAAGTATTTTAGATAGACTTGATATTCATATGTAATCTACCTTTCTTTCATAGACTTTCCTATTTAACATTGTCTCCTTAAATATACCCACTGTTTGTTTTTTCAATATTTTTTTTATATTTAGAAAATGTAAATTCACATGGGTTGTAAGAAGCAATGCAGATGGATCCCATGCACCCATCACCAAAATTACCCCAAAATGGTGACATTTTGAAAAATTAAAGCACAATATCACAGCCAGGAAATTGACATTGGTATAATCCACAGATCTTACTCAGATTTCACTGTTTTACATGCACTCTTTTGTGTGTGTGCATTTGCGTGTAAATTTCTGTGACCTTCCCACTATCAGGATAGAGAGCAAGGAGTAGTTTTATCAAAATGATTCATTGTGCTAACATTTTAGAGCCACAGCCAAATTTCACCCCTCTTTTCCCTAAGTTTTGGCAACCACTAACTTGTTCTCCATCTCTGTAATTTTATTATTTCAAGATATTATATAAATGGAATAATACTCTAGTACTTGACCTTTTGAGGATTATTTATTTAACATATTTCCCTTGAGATTCATCCAAACTGTTGTGTATACAAATATTTTGTTCCTTTTTATTGCTGAATAGTATTTCATGGTATGGAAGTACCATACCATGGCAATCCTACAACCATTGAAGAACATCTGAGTTGTTTCTAGGTTTTTTTTAAACATATATTTGGCATCTATATATGTCACTAACCCACATTATTGCCTCAAACTTGCCACTGTTACAGTTTTATTATTATTCTTGTCTTCTATGTCTGCTGTAACATTCTTCTGTTCCTATAAACATCTTTGGTCACTTTAAAGAAAGAATTTTTTTCTATAATCAGAGGACAAATTCCTCTTTAACCTTGAAATAAGTATTTTCTTTGAGCTTCATTCCTCGGGATAATTATTCACTTTCTCTTTGTTTCATTTCCCCTTCCCTATATGAAGCTATCAAGTTTCTATCTTTAATGTCGAAAAGGTTAGTGTGATCATCTTTATTTACACAATCTGAGAAGAAAAAGGTTATATAAATTATTTAGATATATAGGTGTGAGTTAGCTCTCTCCCCCAAGTAGAGGGTAAGTTATAAAAAATCAAATATAACTCTCTCAGCTGCCTGCCACCTTGCCTGGACCAAACTCTTTTCCTGGTAATACTTAATTCCCAGAATCCTGTCTTTCCAGGGATCTGGTATCAGACTTTGTTCAGGCACAAACCACTTAGAGTTGGCAGACATACTAGATTATTAATTATCAACTAACTACTCAAGAAAGAATTAGCTGAACCTGCATAGGATTGGACTTGTAACTCAATTAAGATATTAATTAGACTTGGTGAAGTTCAGGCAGAGGCCACACACATTCTCTCTTCAGGCTAAAAGTTTGCCTTTATTGTAGTCTCAGTGCTTAATATATCTTATTTATGGGGTGCCTGGCTCAGTCGGTTGAGTGTCTAACTTTTTATTTCAGTTCAAGTCATTATCTCACAGTTTGTGGGATTGAGTTGTGTCAGGCTCTGTGCTTACAGTGCAAGGCCTGCTTGGAATTTTCTCTCTCTCTCTCTCTCTGTCTCTTTCTGTCTCTGTCTCTCTCTCTCTTTCTCTAAATAAATAAACAAACATTAAAAAATATATGTTTCCTTTTCATTCAGCCAAGTGCCAAAAAGGACTACTTGTATATTTAGAGTCATCACCCTAGATGTTTTGGAAATTCAGACTTGGAATTCCAAGTAGGCCTACCTCTTAATAAAGACAGAATGTTTCAGGCTGAAATATTACTGTCTGAACACCCTGGTTCCATTAGCCATAGTTTGGATGGAAATTTAAGCCTTTCTTCTGAGTTTGTGGCCTGTTGCCCAGCAAGATCACTCTGGGGGTGTGAGTTATACTAGGAATCTGATTTCTAAATTTTCCCCAGGTATTTTGATGATCAGACAGGTTTGAAGAACCTGTACTAGGTGGAATTGCAGAAAAGACTCTTCTAAGTCTTTATCTACTCCTACACAGAATTTGGGATATAATTGAATTGAAGAGCCTTGATGGTAAAGCTGAAGATCTTGAAATTACTGAAGGTGGATGTCTCAGAAGGAAACTTGGTGACACTGCTTATGGACCTGTGCTGGATCACGGACTCTGATGCAGGACAAGCATGAACTTGGTAACTGCTTAGCCTCTGTCAGCCTCTGTGGGGGAGGTTAGAATGTATGCTCTCTTAGGTCACTTCTAGATCTGTAGCCTTTTTGGGACAAATCTTCCTTGTATAGATCAAGTAAGGATAATCTGACTCTGGAACCCTGGGAGACTGAGTAGAGGAAAGGATTCTCTCTCTCTCTCTATTCCTCAGCTCTCTCCAAAAAAAAGGAGATAAAAATAAAAAGTAATAACTCATATATCGATTAAGAAAAAAAGAGAGTTCTCATTGTTCTATCATTAACTATAATCCTCAACTACAACCATATGGTGACTCCCACCAGAGAAAAGGTGGCAACAGTTCTCCCATGTCCTCTATAAAGATAATGCAAATATCCACATAGCAGGGAGAGTATATTTAACTAAGGGAGAGAAACTCTTGCAAGCTAGATTTCTGAAGAGCTAATATGTTCTGTACTAGGCTAGTACATACCTCAGAACATCAAATATGAAAAATGTACTGAAGCTTAGAGTGGAATTATGCATTAAATAAAATGAAAGTTCCAAGTAACCAGCTTGTTTACCTTTTGAGTACCTACTATAAGGGAGACTGAAATCTGCTGAAAATCAGAACAAGCTTTTACAGTAATTGCTATAGAACATTATCATGGATTTGAATGACATTAGTAGAACTCTGAGTTCTAGAAAGTTAAAAACAGGCAAAACTATTTTATTACAAAAAAGGAAAGTTGGGGCGCCTTGGTGGCTCAGTTGGTTGAGAATCTGACTTTGGTTCAGTCATGATCCCGTGGTACACGAGTTAGAGCCCTGCGTTGGGCTCTGTGCTGACAGCTCAGAACCTGGAGTTCTTCTTCATGCTCTGCGTCTTCCCTCTATCTCTGTCCCAGTCCCACTAGTACCCATTCTCTCTGTCTCAAAAATAAATTTTAAAAAAAGTTAAAAAAAAAAAAGAAAAGTTTTATGAACATTGAAATGGAAGTAATGCTAATTACTTTAGGGCTTTGTATTATTTTCAAGGCCAGTTTATTATTTGGCATATACACCATACACGTTGGTTTGTTCCTCAAATTACAAGTAAAATACATTTACAAGTAAAATATTTTACATCATTATTTATCTGCTAGTCTAATATGCTTTTGACATTTCCTTGCTTTTAACAAAGAAAAGGTACAAATTTTTGCATGTACTGCAACATCTGAAAATCACCTTTCCATCAGTATGAAGTTTGTAAGGGGTGGCTTATTTTGTAATGCAGTCAAATCTGTGTGAGTATCACTTGCATTTCAGTTTTGAATTTAATAGGTACTCAATATATATTTCAGAGAAGATAAATAAATGAATAGGGTTGGTTGTCAGCAATAAAAAATGTTATTTTGTATTTATCTTGTTTTAGAATAGAATTACCTAGTATAAATATAGACTACATTATACATACAATGGCAGAAAGAAGTATGTAATCATTCCAAGTATCTCACCATATTCTACTGACAAGTGCAAGCTAATGTATGTTTGATCAGTTAAAGTACCAATATGTTCTAATCACCCTTGACTCACTGTTTTATGCTTTACTTTTCAAATTCCACAGCTTTGATACCTGAGAACTGTGATACAGTATCATAGTTGCCTTTTTGAAGTAAAGTGATCTAACATGCAGGAAATACAATGTCTTGTTTTTGTCAATTTTCTTTTTTTTTTCTCAAATAGTTCACTGTCACGTTGGTTTCTATATAACACCCAGTGCTCACCCCCACAAGTGACCTCCTACATGCCCATCACCCCCTTCTCCTCTCCCCTACCCCATCAGCCCTCAGTTTGTTCTCAGCATTCAAGAATCTCTCATGGTTTGCCTCCCTCCCTCTCCCCAACTAATTTTCCCTTCTTCTCCCCATGATCCTCCCATAAGTTCCTCCTAATCTACTTATACATGCAAACATATGGTATATGTCCCTCTCTGCCTGGCTTATTTTGCTCAGCATAACAACATCAAGCTCCATCCATGTTGCTAAACATGGCCAGATTTCATTCTTTCTCATTGCCGTGTAGTATTCCATTGTTTACATAAACCACATCTTCTTGATCCATTCATCAGTATATGGACACTTAGGCTCTTTCCATGTTTTGGCTATTGTTGAGAGTGCTGCTATGAACATTGGGGTACATGTGCCCCTATCCATCAGCACTCCAGTATCTTTTGGGTAAATTCCTAGCAGTGCTATTGTGGATCAAGGGGAGTTCTATTGTTAATGTTTTGAGGAAAATCCGCACTGTTTTCCAGAAGGGCTGCACCAGTTTACATTCCCACCAACAGTGTAGGAGGGTGCCCTTTTCTCCACATCCTCGCCAGCATCTATAGTCTCATGATTTGTTCATTTTAGCCACTCTGACCGGCGAGAGGTGGTATCTCAGTGTGGTTTTGATTTGTATTTCCCTGATGAGTAGGGACGCTGAGTATCGTTTCATGTGTCTGTTGGCCATCTGGATGTCCTCTTTGAAGAAGTGTCTGTTCATGTCTTCTGCCCATTTCTTTACTGGATTATTTGTTTTTCGGGTGTGGACTTTGGTGAGTTGCTTATAGACTTTGGATACTAGCCCTTTATCTGATATGTCATTTGCAACTATCTTTTCCCATTCCATCAGCTGCCTATTAGTTTTATGGATTGTTTCCTTTCCTGTGCAGAGGCTTTTTATGTTGATGAGGTCTCAGTAGTTCATTTTTGCTCTTGATTCCCTTGCCTTTGGCGACGTGTCAAGTAAGAAATTGCTGCGGTTGTGGTCAAGGAGGTTGTTTCCTGCTTTCTCCTCTAGGGTTTTGATGGTTTCCTGTGTCACGTTCAGGTTCTTTATCCATTTTGAGTTTATTTTTGTGTATGGTGTGAGAAAATGATCTAGTTTCATTCTTCTGCATGTTGCTGTCCAGTTCTCCCAGCACCATCTGTTAAAGAGGCTGTCGTTTTTTCCATTGGATACTCTTTCCTGCTTTGTCAAAGATTAATTGGCCATCCATTTGTGGGTCCAATTCTGAGTTCTCTGTTCTATTCCATTGGTCTATGTGTCTGTTTTTGTGCCAATACCATACTGTCTTGATGATTATAACTTTGTAGTAGAGGCTGTGTCTGGGATTGTGAGGCCTCCCGTTTTGGTTTTCTTCTTCAATATTACTTCGACTATTCGAGGTCTTTTGTGATTCCATACAAATTTTAGGATACTTTGTTCTAATTTTGAGAAGAATGCTGGTGCAATTTTTATTGGGATTGCATTGAATGTGTAGATTGCTTTGGGTAGTAATGACATTTTAACTATACTTATTCTTTCGATCTATGGGCATGGAATGTTTTTATATTTTTTTGTGTCTTCTTCAATTTCCTTCATAAGTTTTTTATAGTTTTCATCATACAGATCTCTTATATTCTTGGTTAGGTTTATTCCTAGGTATTTTATGATTTTTTGTGCAATCAGTTTCTTGAGTTCTGTTTCTCTTGCTTCATTACTGGTGTATAAAAATGCAATCAATTTCTGTACATTGATTTTGTACCCTGCAACTTTGTTGAATTATAGATCAGTTCTAGTAGGCTTCTGGTGGAGTCTGTTGGATGTTCCATGTAGAGTATCATGTCGTCTGCAAAAAGTGAAAGAGTGACTTCTTCTTTGCCAATTCTGATGCCTTTTATTTCCTTTAGTTGTCTGATGGCTGATGCTAGGACTTCCAGCACTATGTTAAACAACAGTGGTGAGGGTGGACATCCGTGTAGTGTTCCTGAATTCAGGGTGAAAGCTCTCAGTTTTTCCTCATTGAGGATGATGTTAGTTGAAGTCTTCTCATAGGTGTCTTTTATGATGTTTAAGTAAGTTCCTTCTGTCCCGAATTTTTCGAGGGTCTTTATTAAGAAGGGACGTTGTGTTCTGTCAAATACTTTTGATGCAACTATCGACAGGATCATTTGGTTTTTATCTTTTCCTTTGTTAATGTGATGTAGACATTGATTGATTTGTGAATATTGAACCAGCCCTGTAACCCAGGAATGAATCCCACTTGATCCTGGTGGATAATTCTTTTTATGTGCTATTGAATTTGATTTGCAAGTATCTTGTTAAGGATTTTTGCTTCTGTATTCATCAGGGATATTGGCCTGTAGTTCTCTTTTTTTGCTGGGCCTCTGTCTGGTTTGGGAATCAAAGTGATGCTGGCTTTGTAGAATGAGTTCGGAAGTTTTCCATCGATTTCTATTTTTTGGAATAGCTTGAGCAGAATGGGTTCTAATTCTGTTTTAAATGTCTTGTAGAATTCCCCAGGGAAGCCATCTGGCCTAGGGCTCTTATTTGTTGGGAGGTTTTTGATAACTGATTCAATTTCTCCACTAGTTATGGGTCTTTTCAGATTTTCTATCTCTTCCCATATGAATTTTGGTAGTGAGTGTGTGTTTAGGAATTTGTCCATTTCTTCTAAGTTGTCCAGTTTGTTGGCATATAGTTTTTCATAGTATTCCCTGATAATTGCTTGTACTTTTGAGGGATTGGTTGTAATAAATCCATTTTCATTCATGATTTTGTCAGTTTGAGTGGTCTCTCTTTTCTTTTTGAGAAGCCTGGCTAGAGGTTTGTCAATTTTGTTTATTTTTTCAAAAAACCAACTCTTGGTTTCATTGATTTGATGAACTGTTTTCTTTTGGTTTCTATATTGTTTATTTCTGCTATGATTTTTATTATTTCTCTTCTCCTACTGGGTTTGGAGTACTCTTGTTGCTCTCCTTCTAGTTCCTTTAGGTGTCAGTTTTCATCATTCTTTCAATTCTTTTACAAGAACCCTTTCCCCCAATTCCTAGAATATTCCCTGGTGGGAAGCTGCACTCTTAGGATAATACAGTAGGGCTATGTCCTATGGGACATTAATAGCTGTTCCTCCCAACAAACCATGTCCTCCCCAATAATGCCAGTTGACAATTTTTTGGTTTTGTTTTGTTCTTTGAAAATCTCTCTCTCTTTCCATTCTTCTATATCTATCTATCCATCCATCTATTATCTATCTATGTTAGGAAAACTACACATGCATAGAATTATTTCTTATAATTGTGGTAGTCGTCTTTCCAGAAGCCAGAAAGAATGCATGCTCTGCTTTATTGCACTGGTGACTAGGACTAATAAACTAGCTGTGGCTTAGAAGCCAAATCTTACAAGCTATTGGCAGCAAATCTGAAGGCCAGAAATGAAAGGGTTGAGTCTGTATCCTCTACTCTCTCCTTGACTTCTTGTGGTTTTGTTGTGAATGGCTATGGCCTTTACTTATGATCCTAGCTCCTGGAAGAATTCTTCTCTCTCTATGGTCACAGCTCTCCTGAGGTTTGGGAAGTCCTGATCTTAATCCTTTTCTCTTATGACCTAGGGTGCTAACATTTCCCTTATTGTTGCTAGTCCCTGGGTCTTTCATCATCTTGGTTGTTTTTTAAATTCTGCCCATACCTTTTAAATAGTACTTTTACACAGATTGCATCCCTGATCCAGCCATTGAGCCCATTTGTAGCAACATAGATGGAACTGGAGAGTATTATGCTAAGTGAAATAAGTTAGTCAGAGAAAGATACCATATGTTTCCACTCATATGCGGATCTTGAGAAACTTAACAGAAAACTAAGAGGGGAGGGAATGGGGGAAAAGTTACAAACCGGAGGGAGGGGGGCAAAGCATAAGAGACTCTTAAATACAGAGAACAAACTGAGGGTTGAACTGAGGGTTGATGGTGGGTGGGAGAGAGAGGAAAATGGGTGATGGGCATTGAGGAGGATATTTGTTGGGAAGAGCACTGGGTGTTGTATGGAAGCCAATTTGACAATAAATTATATTTTAAAAAATGGCAGAGTGAGAATAAATTTGTTTCAGAAATAAAAATAAAATAAAATAAATAGTGGCTTTACTAAATTATCATCTGTTATACCTATTGAGTGCACCTCATTGTTTTTGAAGGGCTTGATTGACAGAGTAATGAGTACAGACTCAGAAAATAGTCCCTCAAATTTGGGTTACATATGTATTTTGTGAGCATCCTATAATCTCTCTGGGGAGGATAGGGTATTCATAATGTGTGAAATATTATAGCACCATAATTTCTCAAATCATCACTTTTGGTAATATTGAATAAAATTTAGGTACAGAGAAAAACACTGGATATCAAACTGTTGTTTCGTTTAGTGGCTATAATGACAACAGTAAGTGGAAATACTATAGGTGGGACTGTAAACTACTTCTCAGAACATATACATGTAAAACTGAAGTCTTACATTTCCAGCTCAAGTGACTGATAGAAAATAAAAAGGTCTGTGTGGTGGCTTTGAGGAATTCCTTATTTAATTTGCTTGCAAGGTGAACTTGGGTGAGTTTTAAGATGAAGGCTTACTGGGGCACGTAGGTGGCTCAGTCGGTTAAGTGTCCGACTTCGGCTCAGGCCATGATCTCATGGTTTGTGGGTTCCAGACCCACATCAGGGTCTGTACTGAGAGCTAGCTCAGAGCCTGGAACCTGCTTCAGATTCTGTATCTCCCTCTCGCTGACCCTTCCCTGCTCATGCTGTCTCTCTCTCTCAGAAATAAATAAAACATTAAAAAATATTTTTAAAGATGAAGGCTTACTTATAAACGTTACAAAGCTCCAATTTCAATTAAATGCTCAACCTCCTAGGTCTCTTATTATAAGATAAACACAGCGCTAAATGTGAGTGTGATTCTGAGATATAGAATGAAAATCTTTGGGGTTGAATTGATTAAGTTGAGAAATTTGACAGGCACATGTCCCTAAACCTTCTTTGATGGTGGTAGTAAACTCTACCATCTGAGGGAATTAGACTTCCCTTACGTAAAAACAAACAACAAAACTTTAATGACTTCATTTGGGGCAGTTGCCTTAAAAAGAAATGCTGATTATCCTCAGGATCCACCTCCGCCTCTCCTCATTCCTCCCAGCATCAGGGGCACAGGCAGAATCCAAAGGTAATGAGGGCTCTTGACAACTAGTATCCTCAGGGATGTAAGCAGTGCATATGGAAAAGAATTCTCCATGTATCAGAATAAAGAAGACAAAATATAAGATAGGAGTTGATAAAGTTTACCTGCATGAGAGCATTTACTTGAGTTTTAGAGCTGATATGTTGACTCAAGCACCTAGAAATAGTATTAATTTCTACCAGATTGGATCACTGAAACCTGGACTGTATGGTGTCTACCTAAAGGGAGAATGAGATGTTAGAACTTCCCTATCATTCTGTAGAGAAATGATACAAAGACGTGGGGAGATGGGAATGTTGAAATGCTTCTATCTTTGCAAATATATCAGCTCTCCCCAGACATAATCCCTGGGAGGATCCCTAAGGATACAAGACATTAATACATGCACTGGAGGACTTACAGTTACCTGAAGACAACAGCAGGTACCTAGGTGTTCAAAATCTTTAGGATGCAACAAAAGTGGTAATAAGAAGGAAATATATAGCAATACAGGCCTATTGCAAGAAGCAAGAAAAAATCTGAAATAAACAACCTAACTTTAAAGCTAAAGGAGCTAGAAAAAGAACAAATGAAGCCTAAAGCCAAGAAAAGAAAGGAAATAATAAAAACTAGAGTAGAAATATATGATATAGAAACTAAACAAAAACAAACAAAAAAAACACAATAGGACAGATCAATGAAGCCAGGAATTGGTTCTTTGCAAAAATTAATAAAAGTTATAACACTCAAGGAGGCATGAGGCGGCACGGGAGCCGGCTGCAGTGTGCAGGCTGCGATCTGCACGAGAGACATTGGAGGCATCTGTTTGTAAGGCAAAGGTGTCCACGAAACTATGGATGATACAAGCACTTTACTCGATGTTAAAGAGTACCCTGATACCAAGGTACAGAAAAACCGAGTACTGGCTCTGGAAGAATGGCAAGAGAAGTGTGTGGGCCGCCAAATTGGATTTCATCAAGAACAAGGACATCAGTTATTAAAGAAGCACTTGTATACTTTCCTCAAAGGCAACAATGATCTGAGAGTATTTTTTCCTCTTTGTGGAAAAGTAGTTGAGATGAAATGGTTTGCGGACCGAGGACACCACGTAGTAGGCGTGGCAATCAGTGAGCTTGGGTTTCGGTAATTTTTTACAGAGCAGAATCTTTCTTACTCAGAAGAGCCCATCATGGAAACTCTTGGAGCCAAAGTATTTAAGAGTTCTTCGGGGAACATTTCATTGGACTGTTGCAACCTTTTTGATCTTCCCAGAGTGAACATTGGCAAATTCAACAGGATCTGGGATAGAGAGGCATAAGTTGCTAGTAACCCAGGGGATCGTAAACGCTACGCAGATATAATGCTGTCCCTAACTAGAAAAGGGTTTCACTGCCTCTTGGCTATTCTTTCTTATGATCCCACTAAGCATCCAGGCCCACCATTTTATGTTCCAGATACTGAAATTAAAAAATTGTTTGGTTCAACATGCAACATTCATTGTCTTGAGATGGTTGACGTTTTTGAAGAAAGACATAAAAGTTGGGGGATTGACTACATTGTTTAAAAGCTGTATCTATTAACAGAAAAGTAAATCAGACCAGAAAAAAACAAGTAGTATCAACATGTTTTTGAGCAATTGACAGTTATGCTAAGGCATGAAAACATAATAGATGACTCTTGAAAAAAAGTTGTTCACAAATCACATAACAGATCTTTTCTCAGAAATACATGTAACTTTATAGAAAAATAACATGTAAATAAATTGATAAAGTAGCTATAAAAGAGAGTGTGATGGGGGTTGGTGAAAGAATATACCTGTTTTCCTTAAAGATTGCAAGAATTTTTTACAATCAGCATATCTTGTATAGTTTTAAAAATTAAAAACTTTAAAGGGGCATCTCCCTGTTCATTTGGTGGAGCACATGAATCTTGACCTTGGGATTGTAAATTGAGCCCCGCGTTGGGTGTAGAGATTACTTAAATATAAAATCTTTAAAAAATAAATTAATTAAAATTTAAAAATAACTTGGTAAAAGTAAAATTAATAATAACAAGTAATTTTTAAAGTAAAAGAAATGCAATGCATGTTAACTTGAATAGAATAGGGATAAATAGATTCTTTTAGAGCAATTAAGTTGTTTCCAGAGTTTTCAAAATTGACATTCTTTAAAAAATTTAGAACTATCGAGGCCATGTAACACTTTAATAGGGTTCAAGGTAAAAGATAGTGGTCCAAAAATTACAAAAATAATAGCTTTACTGCAAGCCCTAATATTATCCTCAATCCTAACAGCCCTTTTCACATTTTTCTCCTTCTATAATTTTATATATAACTGAATCAAGAAGCATATTTTAAAATGTATAACTGAACTTATGTGGAAAAAAACATTTTCACAAAATGTGAAAATAAATTTAAGAAGATTTTTCTCTAAAAACAAACAAAAAACAAAAACAAAAAAGTTATAAAACTCTAGCCAGCCTTACCAAAAAGAAAAAAGAAAGGAGTCAAATAGATAAAACCACAAGTGAGAGAGGAGAAATGACAACCAACACCACAGAAATACAGACAATTATAAAAGAATATTATGTAAAACTATAGGTCAAGAAATTGGAAGTTCTCCTCAAAAAGAAAAGTCCAAGGCCAGAAGGCTTCAAAGTGGAATGCTACCAAACATTTATTTTATTTTGTTTATTTTATTTTATTTTTAATTTTTAAAGATTTTTAAATAATTTTTTAACGGTTATTTTTGAGACACAAATAGAGGAGGGGCAAGATGGCGGAGAGGTAAGGAGTTCCGTACTTGCACTCGTGCCCATACATCACACGGAAAAGATCTGAAGCCACTGGAAACCTTACAAAACCTGAGAGATTGGGAGAAAAAGGACACAGAACACACTGAGAAAGACTTCTAACATGAGTGCGAACTGGGAAAGATAAAATTGGGCCGGGATTGGAGACTCCAGGGTCAGAGGCGATCCCCCTCTGCGGGGAGTAAGAGGGGAATAAGAGAGAGTCCGAAACAGAAAAACCTCTGCTCGGGGGAAAAACCTCCGCTCGGGGCATAGAAAGACCGTGTGCACGCCAGGTGCCCTCGCGCCAACTGGTCCCGGAGGGGCTGAGCTCACGGACTGCTTCTTTGTGCTTGCTCCTGGCTGGCTGGACTTCTAGAGTAGTGGCGCGCCTGGCACCATTGTCCTCCCGGGAGGCTTGGGCCCCTGGAAGAGCCGCGCGCAGGCACTGGGTGTCTGCACTCCTGGCTGGCTGGAGCTCTGGAAGGAAGGCAAAGAGCTAAAAACTGGGAGATTTGCCTGCGAGTTCGTGTCTCAGGTGACGAGCCATAGAGGGACCTGGTTTTCCTCACTCCAGCGGGCTCGGCGCACCGGGCAGGCAAGCTCCCGCCCATGCTCGCCAGCCCGACCCAGAGAAGGAAGCAGCAATTCTGACACCACCCCCAGAGCCAGGCAGGAGGCCTGGAATTGCCCCGAGGGGGTTGCCTGGGAAGTTGTGTCTAAGGCAATTTCAGCGGGGCGCGGGAGCTAGGATTTGGAGATTGGGAGTGGCCTGAGTTGAAGAGTGCAACCAACTTTGGCTGCGCCCCCAGTACGGGGAGTTTACACGCCCAAAAAATCGAGGTGCAGCCCTTGGTTCAAGAAGGGACTGGAGCACTGTCACTCTCCTCCCCACAACCACCAAGACAGAACTCCTGCCTGACGCATTGGATCATGCCACGCCCATCCCTGCCTGAGAGGTGCCCTCCTCCCTTTTTTTTTTTCTTCTTTCTCTTTTCTCTCTTTTTTCCCCAGAACACTGACCTGATTAACTCTGGTCACCAGCTTGCTTAAACAATCACAACGAGTCCATTCTGTAGATGTAAATTCTACACCTACCGACATTTTCATCTCTTTCTCTCAGGAGTAATTAGACTATATAGTTGCTCTGGATAATATCAGCGTCCTTCTCTCACCTATCCAACCGTATTGTACCCTTTAGCTCTTTGAAAAAAGCTTCTTATCCCTTCTGCCTCTTCATTCTNATTGGATACAGCAGCACTCATAGGTACAGAGAGCATAAAAGGTCTTTAAAACCAACAAGAGCTGGAAAGCTAACTAAAATGACGAAACGAAAGAGCTCTCCTCCAGAGAAACTCCAAGAAGAAATGACAGCTAATGAACTGCTCAAAACAGATATCAGCAGCATAACTGAACACGATTTTAGAATGATAATGGTAAAATTAATAGCTGGGCTTGAAAAAAGCATAGAGGATATCAAAGAAACTATGGCTACGGACAGAAAGGAAAATAAAAATAGGCATGAAGAATTTTAAAAAATGCGATAAATGAGATATATAATAAATTAGAGGCCTCCAAAGCACGGATTTAAGAGGCAGAAAGGAGAATAAGTGATTTAGAGGACATCGTTATAGAAGAACAAGAAGCTGACAAAAAAAAAAAAAGAGAGAGACACAAATAAATAGAGTGCGAGCACGAAAGGGTAGAGAGAGAGGAAGACACAGTATCCAAAGCAGGCTCCAGGCTCTCAGCTGTCAGCACAGAGCCCGATACAGGGCTCAAATCCATGAACCATGTAATCATGACCTGGGCAAAGTCAAATGCTTAACTGACTGAGCCACCCAGGTGCCTCAATTCTTTTTGTTGTTGAGAGAGACAGAGAGGAGGCACAAGTGAGTGAAGGGAAGAGAGAGAGAGAGAGAATTCCACGAGGTTCAGAGTGACAGAGAAGTGGGGCTCTCCAGGGCTTGTGTTTTTCCAGAAGCAGGGCTCATGTTCACCAAAGTGGTGCTCTAGCTCATCAGATGTAGAACTTGAGCTCACAAGCTGTGAGATCATGACCTGAGCTGAAGTCAGGTGATTAACAACTGAGCCACCCAGGCATTCTCTACCAAACATTTTTTAAAGTTTTTAAATGTTTTTAATTTATTTCTGAGAGAGAGAGTGTGTGTGAGAGAGAGCAAAGGAGGGTCAGAAAGAGAGGGAGACACAGAATCTGAAGCAGGCTCCAGGCTCTGAGCTGTAAGCACAGAGCCCAACGTGGGGCTCAAAACCACGAACCTTGAGATCATGACCTGAGCTGAAGTCAGATGATTAACAACTGAGCCACCCAGGCGCTCTCTACCAAACATTTAAAGAAGAGTTAGNTTATTGTGACTCATTGAAAAAAGAAAAAAGCTTCTGCACGGTGAAAGAAGCAATCAACAAAACTAAAAGGCAGCTGACAGAATGGGAGAAGATATTTTCAAATGACATATCTGGTAAAGGGTTAGTATCCAAACTATATAAAGAACCTATAAAACTCAACACCCATAAAAGAAATAATCCAAAGTAAGAAATGGGCAGAAGATATGAATAAACATTTTTACAAAGACCAGCAGACACATGAAAAGATGATCAACATCACTGATAATCAAGAAAGTAGAAATAAAAACTACAGTGAAATATCACTCCACACCAGTCAGAATGGCTAAAATCAACAACACCATGAACAAAAGGTGTTAGCAAGAATGTGGAGAAAGGGGAACCCTTTTACACTGTTGATGTGAATGCAAACTGGTGCAGCCACTCTGGGGAACAGTATGGAGGTTTCTCAAAAAGTTAAAAATAGAACTACCCTATGAGCACTGAGTGTTATGTGGAAACTAATTTGACAATAAACTATTTGTAAAAAAAAAAAATTAAAAAGTGGATGTCACAGGGCCAACTTCAAAAAAAAAAAAAAAAAGAACTACCCTGGAAAGGAGTCAAGATGGCAGAGAAGTAGGGAGCTCTGTACATTTCACTCGCCCCCATCTCTCAAAGGAGAATGCGTGAAGCCTTAGGAACCCTTCCAGAACCCAGGAGTATGGGAGGAAAAGAAGACAGAGTCCGCTGAGAAAACCTTATAGCAGGAGTGCTAACTGGGGAACATAAAATTGGGCCGGGACCGGAGACACAGAGGGAAGGGGTATCCCCCTTTGTGGGGAACCGCGGCGAGTCTAGGGGAGAAAATAAAAGAGTGGCTGAAACTGCTCAAGACACTGTCCCTGTCTCTGGAGAAGAGAAAAACCTCTGCTCCGGACACTGAGGGATCCGGTTTCCTGCTGTCAAGTTGACCCTAGGCGGGATCTACTCGTCCCAGGTGACTCCGGGAGAAACTGTTTCTTGTTCGCCAGCTCGACCTGGAGGGGACGCTAGCAGTGGCTTCCAGCACGATCCCCAGGGTGAAGGCAAGAGGCTTGAAACTGCTCTGAGGGACTCGCCTGCGAGTTTATATTTTGGGCAATATCAATGCAGGGCATGGACTAAGATCTGGAAATGAACCCTGGCTTGGGATATAGAGCACAGCCTACCTTGGCTATTCCTCTGACACAGGGAGATCACACTCAAAAGATTGAGTTGCAATGCTTGGTTCAAGAAGGGACTGAGGCGCTGCCACATTTCTCCCCACAACCACCAAGGCAGGACCCTAGCAGGCCTCACTGGACCAAACCACGCCATCCCTGCTAGAGGGCTGCCTCCTCCTCCTCCTCCTCCTCCTCCTCCTCCTCCTCCTCCTTCTTCTTCTTCTTTTTTACCGGAGCAGGGGCAAGACCAACATGGATGCACTGCCCTGATTAATTCTGGTCACTGGCTTGCTTAAACACTCACATTTAATCCATTCTCTAGATGTAAATTCTACACCTCCACCGCTACCTTTTTATCTCTTTCTCTCTGGAGTAATCAGACTATATAGTTTCTCTGAGTAGCATTATCGTCATTTCTTTGCCTCGTCTCCAACCATATTCCCCTCTTTCTCTCTGAATTAAGCCTCTTAGTCCTTCTGCCTGCTCATTTCATTTTCAATTTTGCTTCCTCCCGGCCCTGTTATTTCTCGCTTTGTATATGCTCTTCCACCAGCACAGCATACATCCGGCTATTTATTTGTAGCTGGGAATTCTGGTTCTATGCTTTAGACTATCCTTTGCCTATTGGCTTTTTCTTTTTCCTTTTCTTTCTTCTTTTTTCTTTTTTATGTATTTTTATTTTTATTATGTCTTCCCTCCCTCTGCTTTTCTCTCTTTTTCTTTTTTCTTTTTTTTGTATGTGTCCCTTCCTTTCTTTCTTTTTCTTTTTCCCTTTCGGTTTGCATGTTTGTTGGATTTGTCTGTGCTTTGTGTGCCTTTGTTTCCTGTGTGTTTGTCTGTCTGTTTTTTTTTTCCCAGGGCTAAGAAAACAAGAGACAAGCCAAAGTACACATGGTGGAGAGTCTCAAATACCACTATGAGTAGGAAAATAAAATAACCAAGGCCTCTACAAGAGAGACCAAGAGACACCAATTAAAGAACACTTCCTGAACGGACAGGCCCTGGACGGTCAAAGAGCTTTCTTTGATACAACAGCACTCGCAGGTACAGAGTGCATAACGAGCTTTTAAAACTAACAAGATATAGAAAGCTACCCAAAATGACGAAACGGAAGAACTCTCCTCCAAAGAAATTCCAGGAAGAATTGACAGCTTATATCAAAACAGATATAAGCAAAATAACTGAAGAAGAATTTAGAACAATAGTCATAAAATTAATCACTGGGCTTGAAAAACGCATGGAAGACATAAGAGAAACTATTGCCACAAAGACTATGGAGCTTAAAAATAGTTGTGATGAATTATAAAAAATGTTACAAATGAGATGCAAAATAAAATGGAGCATCCAATGCACAGATTGAAGAGGCAGAAAGGAGAATAAGTGATTTAGAAGACAAAACTATAGAAAAAGAGGAACCTGAGAAAAAGAGAGATAAACTGATACAGGATCATGAAAGGAGAGTTGGAGAGCTAAGCGATACAATCAAACGGAATAATATCCACATCATAGGAATTCCAGAAGAGGAAGAGAGAGGGAAAGGCGCTGAAGGAGTCCTTGAACAAACTATAGCAGAGAATTTCCCCAGTCTGGGGAAGGAAATAGACATTGAGATCCAAGAGGCACAGAGAACTCCCTTCAGACATAACTTGAATCGATCTTCTGAATGATATATCATAGTGAAACTGGCAAAATATAAGGACAAAGAGAGAATTCTGAAAGCAGCTAGGGAGAAAACGGCCCAGATATACAAAGGGAAACCTATCAGGGTGGTGACAGACCTGTCTACTGAAACTTGGCAGGCCAGAATGGAATACCAGGAGATCTTCAATGTGATGAACAGGAAATGTATGCAGCCAAGAATCCTCTATGCAGCAAGCCTGTCATTAGGAATAGAATGAGAGATAAAAGTCTTCCCAAATAAACAAAACCTGAAAGAATTCATAATCACCAAACCAGACCTACAAGAAATCCTGAGGGGGACTCCATGAGGAAAATGTTGCAAGGAATATAAGATACCATAGACACCACCATAAGCATAATCCCACAAAGGACACAATGACTCTATACCAATATATTTCTATAATGACACTGAGTGTAAATAGATTAAATTCCTCAATCAAAAGACATAGGGAAGCAGAATGGATAAAAAAACAAAATCCATCTATTTGCTGTCTACAAGAAACTCATTTCAGACTGGAGGACACCTACAGATTGAAAGTAAGGGGATGGAGAAATATCTATCTTGCTACTGGAAGTCAAAAGAAAGCTGGAGTACCTATACTTATATCAGACAAGATGGACTTTAAAGTAAAGACAGTAACAAGGATGAAGAAGGGCATTATATAATAATTACAGGGTCTCTCCAGCAGGAAGAGCTAACAATTATAAATGTCTATGCACCAAATATGGAATCACCTAAATATATAAAACAATTAATCACAAACAGAAACAATCTTATGGATAAGAAGGTGCTAATAGCAGGGGACTTTAATACTCCACTTACAGCAATGGATAGATCAACTAGACAGAAAATCACTAAAGACACAATGGATTTGAATGACACTTTGCACCAGAAGGCTATGACAGATATATTTAGAACTCTACATCCTGAGGCCATGGAATTCACTTTCTTCTCAAGTGCGCATGGCACATTCTCCAAGACACATCACATACTGGTATATAAAGCAGCCCTCAATAAACATAAATAATTGAGATCATACCATGCACACTTTCAGATCACAATACTATGAAACTTGAAATCAATCACAGGAAAAATGCTGGAAAACCTCCAAAAACATGGGGATAAGAGAACACCCTACTAAAGAATGAATGGGCCCATCAGGCAATTAGAGAAGAAATTTAAAAATACATGGAAATGAATGAAAATGAAAATACAAGAATCCAAACTCTATGGGATGCGGCAAAGGCAATCCTAAGAGGAAAGTACATTGCACTCCAGGCCTATTTCAAGAAATTAGAAAAAGCACAAACAAAATCTAACAGTTCACCTAAAGGAACTAAAGGGAGAGCAACAGGAGCCCCCCAAACCCAGCAGGAGAGGAGAAATAATAAAAACTTGGGCAGAAATAGACAATATAGAAACAAAAAAAAACCAGTTGAAAAGACCAATGAAACCAAGAGTTGGTTTTTTGAAAAAATAAACAAAATTGACAAACCTCTAGCCTGGCTTCTCAAAAAGAAAACAGAGACCACTCAAATAGACAAAATCGTGAATCAAATGGACTTATTACAACCAACACCTCAGAAATACAGGCAATTAGGGGCGCCTGGGTGGCTTAGTCGGTTAAGTGTCTGACTTTTGCTTAGGTCATGATCTTGCAGTTCGTGGGTTCGAGCCCCGCATTGGGCTCTGTGCTGACTGCCAGCTCAGAGCCTGGAGCCTGCTTCAGATTTTGTGTCTCCCTCTCTCTCTTCCCTGCTCGCGCTGTCTCTCTCTCTCCTAGAAATAAATAAAACATTAAAAAAAAAAGAAATACAGGCAATTATCAGAATAGTATGAAAAATTATATGCCAACAAATTGGAAAACTTAGAAGAAATGGATAAATGCCTAAACACGCACACTACCAAAATACACACGGAAGGAGACAGAAAACCTGAACAGACACATAACTAGTGAAGAAATCGAATCAGTTATCAAACCTCTCCCAGCAAATAAGACCCCTGGGCCAGATGGCTTCCCTGGGGAATTCTACATGACATTTAAGACAGAATTAATACCCATTCTTCTCAAGCAATCCCAAAAAATAGAAATCGAAGGAAAACTTCCGGACTCACTTTATGAAGCCAGCATCACTTTGATTCCCAAGCCAGACAGAGACCCAGCACAAAAAAGAGAACTACAAGCTAATATCTCTGATGAATACAGATGCAAAAATCCTCAATAAGATACTTGCTAATCGAATCCAACAGCACATAAAAATAATTAACCACTAAGATCAAGTGGGATTCATTCCTGGGTTACAGGGCTGGTTCAATATTCACAAATCAATTAATGTGACACATCACATCAACAAAAGATAAAAACTATATGATCCTGTCGATAGTTGTCTTTATTAAGACCCTCTAGAAAGTCAGGATAGAAGGAATTTACTTCAACATCATAAAAGCCATCTGTGATGAGCCCTCAGCTAACATCATCCTCAACGGGGAAAACTGAGAGCTTTACCCCTGAATTCAGGAACACGACAGGGATGTCCACTCTCACCACTATTGTTTAACATAGTGGTGGAAATCCTAGCATCAGCAATCAGACAACAAAAGGAAATAAAAGGCATCAGAATTGGAAAGAAGAAGTCAAACTCTCACTTTTCACAGACCACATGATACTCTACATAGAAAACCTGACAGACTCCACCAGAACCTACCCAAGGATATAAGAGATCTGTATGATGAAAATTATAGAAAACTTATGAAGGAAATTTAAGAAGACACAAACAAATGGAAAAACATTCCATGCTCATGGATTGTAAAAAGAAGTATAGTTAAAGTGTCATTATTACCTAAAGCAATCTACACGTTCAATGCAATCCCAATCAAAACTGCACCAGCATTCTCAAAGCTAGAACAAAGTATCTAGAATTTGTATGGAACTATAAAAGACCCTGAATTTCCAAAGTAATATTGAAGAAGAAACCAAATGGAAAGGCATCACCATCCCAGACTTTAGACTCTACTACAAAGCTGTCATCATCAAGACCGTATGGTATTGGCACAAAAACAGACACAGATCAATGGAATAGAATAGAGAACTCAGAATTGGACCCACAAATGTACAGCCAACTAATCTTTGACAACAGGAAAGAGTATCCAATGGAAAAAAGACATCCTCTTTAACAAATAGTGCTGGGAGAACAGGACAGCAACATGCAGAAGAATGAAACTAGATCATTTTCTCACACCATACATAAAAATAAACTCAAAATGGATGAAGGACCTGAATGTGAGACAAGAAACCATCAAAACCCTCGAGAAGAAAGCAGGAAATAACCTCCTTGACCTCAACTGCAGCAATTTCTTACTTGACACATCCCCAAAGGCAAGGGAATCAAGAGCAAAAATGAACTACTGGGACCTCATCAAGATAAAAATTTCTGCTCGGCAAAGGAAACAATCCATAAAACTCATAGGCAACCGAAGGAATGGGAAAAGATAGTTGCAAATGACATATCAGACAAAAGGCTAGTAACCAAAATTTATAAGGAACTCACCAAACTCTACACCCGAAAAACAAATAATCCAGTGAAGAAATGGGCAGAAGATATGAACAGACACTTTTCCAAAGAGGACATCCAGATGGCCAACAGACACATGAAACGATGCTCAGCATCCTTCCTCATCAGGGAAATACAAATCAAAACCACACTGAGACACCACCTCACGCCGGTCAGAGTGGCTAAAATGAGCAAATCAGAGAACTCTAGATGCTGGCGAGGATTTGGAGAAACAGGCACCTTCCTACACTGTTGGTGGGAATGTAACCTGGTGCAGCCCCTCTGGAAAACAGTGTGGAGGTTCCTCAAAACATTAACAATAGAACTCCCCTATGGCCCAGCAATAGCACTACTAGTAATTTACCCAAGGGATACAGAAGTGCTCATGCATAGGAGCACATGTACCCCAACGTTCATAGAAGTACTCTCAACAATAGTCAAAACATGGAAAGAGCCTATGTGTCCATCAATTCATGAATGGATCAAGAAGATGTGGTTTATCTACACAATGGAATACTACATGACCATGAGAAAGAATCACACCTGGCCATGTATAGCAACAGGTATGGACCTTTAGGGTGTTATGCTGAGCAAAATAAGTCAGGCAGAGAAGGACAAATACCATATGTTTGCNAAACTTAACAATGAAGTATTTAAAAAAAATAGAACTACCCTATTATATATCAATTGCACTACTAGGTATTTATCCAAAAAATACAAAAATATTAATTGAATGATGCATGCACCTTGATGTTTTTAGCATCATTATGTACAATAGCCAAAGTATGGAATCAGCTAATGGAGAGATATAGAGCATATTATGCTAAGTGAAATAAGTCAATCAGAGAAAGACAAATACCGTATTATTTCACTCATATGTAGAATTTAAGAAACAAAACAAATGAGAAAAGTGGGAAATGAGAGGAAGAAGCCAACTAAGAAATAGAGTCTTAACAAAAGAGAAGAAACAGGGTTGCTGGAGGTGATGGGCTTGGGGATAGATTAAATAAGTGGTCGGGATTAAGGAGTACACTTGTGATGAGCACTGTGTGTTGCATGGAAGTGTTGAATTACTATACTGTGCATGTGAAACTAGTATTATACTGTATGTCTACTAATTGGAATTGAAATTTAAACTAAAACAAAATGAAAAAACAAAGAAAAAACTATCCCTGAGGAATCATAGGCATTGGATTTAGTAAACAAAGATTTATTCATTTATTTATTAACATATAATTGACATATACCTTTATATTAGCTTCAGATATATGAAATAATGATTTTGCATATATTGTGTAATGATAACCATAATGATTCTTGTTAAACCCGTCACCACATATAGTTACAAATTTGTGTTTCTTGTGATATGAACTTTTAAGATATACTTACGCAGCAACTTTCAAATATATAATACAGTATAATTAACTATATAGTCACCATGTTGTACATTACATCCCATGACTCATTTATTTTATAATTCAAATATTGTATACTGTGACTAACTTCATCCATTTTGTCCAACCTCCAACTACCAATCTGTTTCTGTATCATGAGTTCAGTTTTTAAAATTAAGTTCTACATATAAATAGGGTTATATGGTATTTGTTTTTCTCTGTCTGACTTATTTCATTTTACATAACATCCTCAGTGTCGACCCATGTTGTTGCAAATGGCAAGATTTCCTTTTTTTGGCTGGATAATATTCCACTGTGTCTATGTGTGCGTGTGTGTGTGCTATATGCCTGTGTGTGTGTATATCACATTTTCTTTATTCATTTGTCAATGTACACTTAGTTTACTTCTGTGTAAATAATGCTGTGATAAAGATCGGGATGCAGATATCTTTTTGAGTCAGTGTTTTTGTTTCCTTCAGATAAATACTTGGAATGCCAAAGTCAAATGATGTTTTTATTTTTATTTATTTTTTTGAGGAATTTCCATACCATTTCTCATAATGGCTGCACTAATTTATATTCCCAATTCTGCACCAGAGTTCCCTTTTCTCTATATCCTCTCCAACATTTACTATCTCTTGTCTTTTTAATGATAGCCATTGTAACAAATGTGAAGTGATATCTCATTGTGGTTTTAATTGGCATTTCTCAGATGAGCAATTGGTGTTGATCACCTTTGGACAAATATTTTAAATCTACTTTCTTAAATATGTGTAAGGAGCTAAAGAAAGCCACAGGCAACCAGGAGAGTAATATCTCAAGTAGATAAAATAAAGAAATAGACAGAACTTACCAAAGGAATTAAATAGAACTCATAGTACCTGAAAAAGTAGTTACTGAAATGAAAAATTGACTAGAGGGGTTTAAAAACAGACTTGAGCAGACAAAAGAATCAATGAATTTGAGAATAGGTCAAATGAAATTATCTAGTCTAAGGAGCAAAAGGAAAAATAATGAAGAAAGACAAACAGAGCCAAAGGACACATAAAAAATACATAAACAAAAACAAAACATAAACAAAACAAAAAAACATAAACAAAAATGGGAGTTCCAGAAGCTGATAGATACAGAGGCAGAAAGAATATTTGAAGAAAGAATGGTTTAAAACTAAACCATTACAAGAAATGCTAAAGGAAATCCTTCAGGTGGAAATGCAAGGACACTAGGCAGTAGCTTGAAGCCAAAGGAAGAAACAAAAAAAATTATCAAAAATAACTGCATAGGTAAACATACAAGCCAGTATTATTTCATTTTGAGATTTTAACTCCTGTTTTTCATTTTATGATTTAAAAGACAAATGTATGAAATGATAATTATGTGCATATTTTAATGGGCATACAATGTATAAAGATGTAATCTGTAAAAAATAGCAGTGTAAAAGAACAGGGACAGAGCTGTAAAAAGCAGAGTTTTGTGTACTCTTGAGACAAGCTTCATATTAATTCAAACTACGTTGTTATAAGTTTAAAATGTTAATCTTAATCCCCAAGGTAACTACTAAGAAAATGATTTAAAAATGTGGGTGTTGCAAATAAAATTTTATGAGTGATACAAAGGAAAATACTATAGAAGAAAATACAGCTATTTTTTTTAAGTGTGGAAAGTCAGAGTCTGCCTATTCTGGTGGTTCCTAATTTGGCATGCAAGCTTAGAAATCATTTAAATGTAATTGTGTATGCAAACATATATGAAAGTATTTTCTTAATTGTAAAGCATGATAAAGTATTTGTTAAAATATTGTTAAAATTGATTAAAATAAAAATTAAAATTGTTAAAAGAGATTGTTTAATGACATATAGAAAACAAATAACAAAATGGAAGAAGTGAAAGATAGGTCAGTGAACCTTGTTCTGTTTATCATGAAGGGACACAATGCTGAATGGGCCTCTTTGAATTTTATAGACAACATATAAGACTTTTGAGTATGCTGCTTTGTAAACCTGCTGAGTGGAGCTCATCACAATAAAAGATTCAGTATGACTCTAGCTTCTATATAAGTGATCTTCATTCCTAAGCCTAACAAGCCTGTAAATATACTGTTACTGTGTGATAGAAAGGTATACTGAGTGAAGGCTTGGAAAAAAATAGGAGGATCACAGAGCAAATGCCCGAGGTCTTAGAGTATGTCCTCTTCTGGGTAAAGTTATTTTCTTTTTGAAAAGCAGCAATTGACTACTGGTTCTTTGTTAACACCAAACACTTAACCATTGGAGACCAAATGTCAATGTGATAGACCCAAGATGCCCATTGTGAACTAGGTATTATATCACTAATTGAATCATAAAATTGAGCTGCATGGTATATCACTCAATTATTAAATGAATTGGTATTATGAAACTGGATCTGAGCAGGTCCAAAAGGCACTGGTAAGAGGTATACATGGATGGGTATACAGATACCCATGATACTTTATCCTGCCTCATCTGTCATGCAGGCTTCATTGGGAGTTCCCACATGAAATTGATGAAATAGGAAACAAGCAGAGGCCTGGTTAATGGATACATCGTGTAAAAAAACAGTACACCTTTCAGCATGAAACAGGGTCTTGGCATGAAACAGACACTCTCTGTAAGTAGTATGTGTTTGTAAGTGGGTAAACAGAGTTAAGGAAAATAAGGGCTTGTTAGCAACCCCTAACAACCATGAGAAACTGATAACATTCTAGGCCTGAAAGGGGAAGGGAAGATATAGCTATGTGAGTCTGGAGACACTTGAAGCTGACAGAGAAGGCCGTCCTCCAAAAGATCTGTGAATTTGTGAGAAGTTATCATCACTGCCATACTGTAATCTTGGAAAGAGAAGATTCAGAGAATAAATGCCTTGACCTCTTTCATCTTACAAACTCAAATTCCCTTCTGATGTCTTTAATAAGGACTTCAAGGGATTTAGGGCTTATCTAGAAAAAAGATATGACTGCGAGGGGCTGTAACACTCAACAGGCTTTATTGGATGGCTCAGGGAAAGGGTTGCATGAGAGGGGAAGTCCCTTAGAGCAGGAATCTGTCCAGAAGCTCAATGAGAGGGGGTCACTATCCAGAAGGAGAGAAAGATAAAGGAATTTCTGGGGAGAAGGAGTTCACATTTCTAGGGGATATTGTTCAGCAGCTTGAGAGTTCTGAAGGGCCCTAGCAGCAGGGTGGTCTTAAAAGCACAGGGCTCTATAAGCACATATGTGGGGTGAGGTTTCCTCAGTGATTCAAAGCAAGGAGACCTGAAATAGATAAAAATGTGCTTATTTGGGTTATTTAAAAAACAACTCGATTTACAAAAATTGGAATTTGACACCTGTGGGCTTTTGAGCTAAGGGAATTCAGCCTGCCGTAAAGAGATAAACAACCTAGGAGCAAATACACAGAGGCCATCTTTGACTATTTAGGTAGCAGCCTCAAGTTGATCAAATTTAATTGGAAGCCAGAGAGGCAGGGAGCCTATTTAATGCATTTTTAGAGGTCTGGCCCCTTGAACATGGAATAAAGTAGACAGAAGATCTGGAGAGGTAAAGAACAGATAGCAGAAGTGTTCAGCATAGCATTAGCCAGATGTAGTAACAGCAACTTTATCATAATCCTACTCAAGTGGTTGTGAAAATATGTTGCAAATTTAACTGTATCAAATTTTGAATGATACCTCTAGTTTTCTATTTACTCAAGGTTCAGATGTATGTGTAGTGGATAATAGGTTGACTAGCTGGTAAGAAATGTACAAAGAACAAGGTGATAATATTAAGACAAGTAGGTTTGGGGAAGAGTTATGGGACACTCTTCTCAGGTATTATGTCTTAAACTGCTTCTATCTTTTGACTTCATCATTGTAGTATAAGATTTTCTCCTCAACTACTGAAGTGGAAGAAGAGATTCATGGAAGATTTCACACTAACAACTCAATGCACATATCACTTCCACTGCACAATTCATTGACCTGAACTAGTCATATGTTCCTGTCTGGGAGTGAAAACCTATAATCCAGGGGAACTGAATATGGGCAAGCCCAAGAAGGCTCTTCTACATGCTCACACAAACCATTTCATTTCAGCACTATGATGATATTTCTCAAAATGATTGTAAAGTATTTAAAATATGGGTTCTAGAACCATATTATATGGATTTAACTCAAGTTTTGTTACTTTCTAGTTCTGTGCCTTGAGTAAATTACTTATTGTCTTTGAGAATCAGTTATTTCACTCATAAAATTGGGATAATAAAACTTACCTCATAAAATTGTTGTGAAGATTATGTCAATGAACATATTCAGAGCACTTAACACAATACCAACAACCTAGTAAATTTTCAATAGCTGTTAAAATTATTTCTGAACTGATTTTTCTGAATGGACACTTATTGGAGATGATGGAGAGTGAAATAGAATTTGCAAATTTATTGTCATTTGAATAGGTGCCGTTTTATTTTTATATACTTAATGAAAAAATTTGTAAGTTGTATCATTCCAATATATTTAATCATGAAGTATTTATCCATGTGTTTTAGTTTGATGCATTCACCAAAATTACAAGCATACCCCAACCACATCGCCGATTTAGTACCAGACCATCACAATGAAAAGCCAATATCACAATAAATCAAGTCAGATAATTTTTTTGCTTCCCAGTGCATGTAAAAGCTATGTTTACCCTGTACTGTAGTCTATTAAGTGTGAATTAGCCTTATGTGTAAAAAACAATGTATATACCTTATTAAAAAATACTTCATTGCTAAAAAATGTGAGCCATTGTCTGAGATTTCAAGAAAGTCATAATCAATTCTCTCTTTCTTTTTCTTCCTTCCTTCCTTCCTTCCTTCCTTCCTCCCTCCCTCCCTTCCTTCCTTCCTTCCTTCCTTCTTTCCTTCCTTCCTTCCTATACAGGGAAGACTGCCTTAAGCAAAGTAACAAAAACTATGATGCACCTGTTCAGTACAAGAAGCAATGACATTGGACAGATTTGAGGGCCTTTGTTTCTCATGGAATTCCAGAGAGACTGGTCTCCATACTTCCCATTAATTTAAAATAAGTTAGCTTAAAACTCATTGATTTGTCTTCAAGATGATGTTTTAATTGGGATTTACATGGAATTCATTCTATTCTTCTATATTTACACATCTCCCATCCCTCTGAAGAGTCTATTATTGAAAGACGTTTGTGTTCTGGGTGTCTTAATAAAACACTTACCAAAGGGGCTGAACTTTATTCTTTATCATCACACAAAACAGAAATAATCTCCATGCATTAATTACCTCAAGATCCTTAGGCATAAGGTTTCATTTGAAAGATTTTACAGAGATATTTACTCATGGTGAATGTTCCAGTGGCTCTTCTTGCCTAGTTCTAGCGTTTTATAGCTCCTTTTGGTTATGCATGTTACTAAAATTACAAAATATTTTATCTGTTGCAAAATCCCAGCATGATTCTCACCCAGAGGATATCTTTAGACCAGTAAACATTTGAATATGACTACTGCTAAAGCAAAACTTCAAAAGAAACTAATTTATTGTACTTGCCTTTAAAAAAATTTTTGGTCTAGATCCAACTGAGGAGATTTATGTGTAGCTTGCATGCTGGTTCTGTGTGCATGCAGCTTGGAAGTTTGAGGAACTTCACCATTCCCTAATGCTGTATTTATTCAAAATTTAAGGAAATTTGTACAACTAAGGAAAACTGCAAGGGCAAATAACTTGCATTACATAACATTGTAAGTACAAATAAAATCCATAAAAAGATGTGGATAGTGCAGATAAAAACAGAGGAAAGTAGGTAACTGCCCAATATTTGCATCAAATTAAGACATGGTATTATTTAGAAAATTTGCTAGATAGGAAAATCAAGTCCAATTTTCATGGGAAGATTCTGGAAAAATAATTTGAAGATAAAACAAGATTATTATAGAAAAGAGAAGAGACACACATGCTGGAGATACCAAGAGGAGCCCATAGTCATCACTGAGACTGTTACACATGAGCAGAAGTATTTCAAGAGCTCTAATCTCTGAGATTCTGTTGACTACATTTAGAAATATGAGCTCATTTATTATTTGAGCAGTTTATAAATCTGAAAATAGCGGTATTTTTATTTTCCTCTAAACATCAAGCTTGATGACTGTAGCTTTATTTCAAAGATCCTTTGAAGTTGGGTGAAACAAAACAAAACAAAAAACCATAGATTATTTTTTAAAGCTTATTTAATGAACATTCTTCACACACCTCAGATGCTGGTTTTGCACTAATTTTCATAGTGCCATTAATGAAGACAGATGAGTTTGAGAGATTCTGCCTTGTATCCCAGCACAGGCTGACCTGAACTACTCTGAGCAATGACTCATTTGTTTTTGATTTTCAAACATTAAATTATGCTGTGAATCCTGGCTATAGCTGATACTTGTATGTATTTTCATAAATTGGTTGTTAAAAATATATAACCTGAATGTTTGGATGATTTTTATGACATGAAAGAATTCTACAACTTTGAGTTATGTTTCTAGCTGTACCTCTCCATATGGGCAGTGTTAGTACCCATTTTGTGAAGGGGGGAAGTCTTTTTACTCTGACAACGTGAGTTGACCAAAAATGTGTTGGTTGGGTTCAGTTTGGGAAGGGGAAGGTTTTTATCTGGAGATATATCTCATTTTAAAACATTCATGAGGAAGTTTTGTGAACTTTTCCAACTTCCAAGACTGTTAATAATATTGTTAATTCATATTAACTCATCCAACACTTACTTTCTTCTCTTCCATTTGTTCTGTCCCTTCTTCCCTCCTTGCTTTCACACATTGGCTCTTTAATTGTGCCAGGTACTCTCTGATGGGCTCTGGGAAGACACAGATTAGAAGAACTGTCCTTGACCTTAAAGAGCAAAGGGGATAGAGAAATATGGATCCAAACACGACACAGGCTATGGTGGACCCTGCACAGGATGCTTTTGGAGCTAGGTAGGAGATGAGGAGCAACTACATTGTATGGTAAAAGGTTCAGGAAAACTTTTCATGTGTCTGTTGGTTATCTGTATGTCTTCTTTGGAAAAATGTCTTCTGCCCATTTTTAATTGGATTCTTCATTTTGGGGTGTTGAGTTTTATAAGCTCTTTATATATTTTGGATACTAACCCTTTATCAGATATCTTATTTGCAAATATTTTCTCCCATTCCGTAGGTTGCTTTTTACTTTTGTTGACTGTTTTCTTCACTGTGAAGAAACTTTTTATTTGATGAAGTCCCAGTAGTTTATTTTTGCTTTTGTTTCTCTTGCCTCAAGATCAACAACACAAGAAACAACAGGTGTTGGTGAGAATGCGGAGAAAGGGAAGCTCTCTTGGATTGTTGGTGGGAATGCAAACTGGTGCAGTCACTCAGGAAAACAGTATGTATGTTCCCCAAAAAGTTAAAAATAGAACTACCCTACAATCCAGCAATTGCACTACTAGATATTTACCCAAAGAATATAAAAATAGTAATTCAAAGGGAAACATGCACCTTGAATGTTTATAGCGGTTATGTCTACAATAGTCAAACTATGGAAACAGCCTGTGTCCATTGAGTGATGAATGGATAAAGAAGATGTGATATATATGCATATACACAATGGAATATATTCAGTCACAAAAAGGAACAAAATCTTCCTGTTTGTAATGGCATGGATGGAGCTAGAGAATATAATACTAAGTGAAATAAGTCAGTTAGAGAAAGACAAATGCCATGTGATTACACTCATATGTGGAATTTAAGAAATAAAACAAATAAGCAAAAGGAAAAAAAAAAGAGAGAGGCAAACCAAGAAATAGACTCTTAACTATAGAGAACAAACTGGTGGTTATCCAAGAGGAGGTGTTTGTGGGGGTGGGTTATATAGGTGATGGGGATTAAGGAATGCAATTATCGTGATGAGCACTGGGTGTTGTATGGAAGTGTTGAATCACTATATTGTACATGTGAAAACTAATATACACAGCATATTAACTAACTGGAATTTGAACAAAAACTTTTAAAAAGGCTCAGGAAAACTTAATGGAGAGGGTGACATGTAAGTTGCATTTTAAATGTCACAATGGTTCTGTGAATGAGGGTAGGAATGAGCATCTCTGGCCAAGAGAAGAGCCTGGAGTATGAAACAGGAGGCAGAAGAAAACAAGAGATTACAAACTAATGAAGAGTCGGCTGGGTTATTTTGCCTGTGGAGACTTGACTGAATGAGCATTCACTTACTGTTACTTGGGACTTGGGGTTCAATTGTTAAGTGGTAGCGCATGCTACTTAGATAACACAAAGTATTTCCAGATTCTTTGTTCTGCCTCATGCCATCACTGCAGTATGTCCATAAGAATTTCTGGGACAGAAACAACAGTAACTTCCTGATGCAGGGACCTTTTACCCAGGATCCTTGGTTATCACACTGGGATTAGATCTGCTGGTTTTACTGCAGTAGTTAAGTAAATATGAAAGTGAGTAAATTAAAGCAATGTGATTTGTAACAACAAATTGGAATGACTTTGATCTTTTCCTTATACAGACTTGGAATCTGTTCTGTGAAATTCTATACATTTTAATGTACCCTTTTGGTCAGCATTAATTTCTTTTTTTTTCTTAAATAGTTTATTGTCAAGTTGGTTTCCATAAAACACCCAGTGCTCATCCCAACAAGTGCCCTCCTCCATGCCAAGCACCCCCCTTCCCCTCTCCTCCACCCCCATTAACCCTCAGTTTATTCTCAGCATTCAAGACTCTCTCATGGTTTGCCTCCCTCCCTCTCCCCAACTATTTTTCCCCTGCTTCTCTCTGATGGTCCTCCATTAGCTTCTTCCTAATCCATACATTATATATCATATGACTAATTATATGTATATAAGCTACTTCAGGATCCTTTAGCATAGTTTCCTAAACTACCACAATAATTGTGAGGGATGGAAATTCCCTGGAAATTCTGATTAATGAATCAGAATCTGTCTGAAGGAAGGCCATGGACACTTGTTAAGTAATAAGTGCGCCAGGCATTTCTTATGGTCAGGTTAATTTAGGAAACACAGAGCACTTAGAATATTACTGAAAATTAGACAGTAAACAAATACTTCCATCTGTACCATGCAAGGTAAGCATGATGATGACGATGATGATGATGATGATGGTGTACATTTTATGGATTAGCAAAAGCTCAAAGAGAATGACTTGCATAAAAGCACATCATTAGCAAAGAATGACCTGGCATTGAATCCAAAACTTCTGTGCTCCATTCCATTATAGATTGAATTACAGACATTAAAATGGTAAGATCTGATTATGATTTATGTTAGGACTTGGGAATTAACTTTTCTTTTCTTAAAAAAAAATGCTTATATTTTGAGAGAGAGAGAGAGAGAGACAGAGAGACAGAGGGGCAGAGAGAGGGGAAGAGAGAGAACCCTTAGTAGGCTCGGTGCTGTCTGCGCAGAACCCGATGCAGGGCCCCATTTCAAAACTATGAGATCATACCCTGAGCCAAAATCAAGAGTTGGTGCTTAACTGACTGAGACACCCAGGCACCCTGGGAATTAACTTTCTTCTATTGGATTAATTTTTTTTTTTTAGTTTGCATTAGTTCAGATGTGCATACTTTTAAGGTAGTGATTGAAAAAATTTGAGAGCAAATAAGCTAAGTAAACTGAATCTGTTGGAATTTGACTTTATGAATCCAGAGATAGCAGACTCAATTAAAATAGGTTTTGATCCAAAGAAGGGTATATGTGGTTTAAAAAGATAAAAAGATATGTTACATAAGTGTATTTGGTTTTTTTCAAAATAAAGCAAACCAAACATAAATCAGTAAAACAAATCAATACACAAAAGTATACTAGAGAATTGGGGGCGCCTGGGTGGCTTAGTCGGTTAAGCGTCTGACTTTCGCTTAGGTCATGATCTCGCGGTTCGTGGGTTCGAGCCCCGCGTCGGGCTCTGTGCTGACTGCCGGCTCAGAGCCTGGAGCCTCTGTTTCAGTCTGTGACTCCCTCTCTCTCTGACCCTCCCCTGTTCACGCTGTCTCTCTCTATCCTAGAAATAAAATAAAAAAAATATTAAAAAAAAAGTATACTAGAGAATTATTTATGTCAATCAAATTAGTTTCTGTTTGTAGTTCCTACAAATCAGATCTTTCTAATATTTGCCAAATATACTAGTTTATTTAGTCCACCTTAGTTTGTGATAGTTTTATTGACTATCAGATTGGAATTTACCTCTGAATTGATTACTAGAAAACTCTTTGCTTAGTAGATTGGTAGCATAAAAAGCTTTGAGGAAAAAATCAATTTTCCCCCAAGATCTTGTATACAAATATAATTAATTACAGATTACTCAGCACAGACCTTGCAGAAGCTGTACACAGTAGCTGATGCTAATATACTCTATTTTATTAAAGTAATGTTTATAGTAAAAAAGTAACCTTTAACATTTTACATTACATTCTATTATATATTCACTTTAATTCACTGTTTCTTTATGCCAACATATAACAATTGTACTAAACCCTGTGATAAAATATTGCTTCCTACTTATACACTATATTTAAGTTATATATGAAGCAGCATTGGATTTTCTAGATTAATTAAAGAAAAATGTAATTATAATATCAATAGTGGTAGCTATAAAGTTATATATTTAAATAAAATTCCTTTATTTATTCAATAGCAATTATCTACTAAGGTCCCTGCTAGGTCATTGGAATAAAGAGATGCACAAGTCGCTGACCTTGCCTTTTAGGAGCTCAGCCTCTTATAGGAGAGGCAGACAAGGTGCCCACAGTCACTATATAGTGTGGCAAACCTGCATTATGGATATGCTCAGTATGCTTCCAGGTTAGAGAGGGAAATAACTATGTCAGCTTGGAAGGACTGGGAAACGCTTTCTATAGAAAGATTCTTTAAAGATATGTGATATGACCCAGGTGGAAAATTTGAACCCGGGGGAGAAGTTAAGGGGCTGGGATGGTGGGAAAGACTGAAGTTCAAGATTTTGCATGGCAGCCTATCCCCCTACTACATGACATGTGTTACTCTAATTTCTCTTGGTAGTCATTATTGTTGATATGTAACCCATCTTTCATTTTCCCTTGTGGAAGCTTCTGTTTACATTATGGTAGCATATTGGTTTCATAATACTTGGAAATACCTAGGATTACTTAAACATCATTGTTCTGGATTCTAATATTGATAAAGTACAATGATATATTCTAATTAATTGTTCTTGGGAGTAACTACTGCTAATGGAACTTTCCACGTATTGCAAATCTCTCAAAGTCAGAACTCCAATTTTCAGTGTTTGTTCTCCCAATGTTTTATATGCTTTAAATATAGAATACCTCTGGTAATTTTGGACTATTTTATGTGACAGTTTAACACTATGAGAAATAAATTTTAGACCACTGATAATATTCCTTGGCAAAGTAGTAATAAGAATTAAATTTTAGTTGAATAGTTCTACAGCAAACAGTTAACTTTTGAAAAATATGACTTAGTTTCATTGATTTGTAGAAAGATTGGTGAAAGATATCTCATGTAGAGTGGTAGCTTGTTGTCCATCTGCCTTTTATAAATGGAGTGAAGTGAAAACTCCCCTCTCTTGTCATCCTTACAATCTTAAGATGCAAAGGTAGGCTTTATATTCATGAACGTATGTTGCGTCATAGATTAAACCTCTCTCTAACTTTTTTTTTTCACTGTCCCTGACCTCCAAACATGCAGGAAATCCCTTTATAAGCAAATTCCCATTCCCAGTCCCCTGGCTGTTTAGTCTATACTGGGTTAAGCGTGGGCTTACTTATTCCTTTGATTGGCAAGCCTAGTACTAGTAAAAACAAATGTATGGAGCAATTCTCACCAGAAGTTCCCTGCCCTCCATCCTCCTGATCCGAAAACTCTTTCAGCTTTATTTGGACTGAAACATGACGGGAGCTTCACTAGACAGGAAATATACCCCTCTTCCTGAAAATGCCATTGACAGGAGTACATAGTTTCTCACAGATGCAGTTTCCATGCTGTAGGGACCAGAGTTATTCCACAGCTTGGGAATTTTGACTATTGTTCAAAAAAAGAAATGCTTTAAACTTTTTTGTTCACTGAAGGTGAAGTTCATTGTTCAATTGAAAACTTCAGTTCCAATGGCACATGGACTTGGTGAGTAAGATGGGCAGAAACATTAAACAACTCATGACACACATGATGTACAAGAAAGAAAAGAAAAAAATCTAAAGATTATGAAAAATTAAAAAAAAATAGTCTCACTTTTAAAAAGGCGCAAGACAAGAGAAAAAATAAATTAATTAAACTTTATCAAAATCAAAATTTTGTGCTTGCAAAGGACACCAGGAAGAAAAGGAATAGACAATCCACAAAATGGAACAAAATATTTGCAAATCATATATGTAATAAGAGACATGTATCTAAAATGTATAAAGATATCCTACAACTCTATGTTAAAAAGATAACTCAATTAAAAATGGGTAAAGTATCTGAATAGACAGTTCTTCAAGAATGTTATAAAAATATTCAATAAGCACGTGAAAAGATAATGATGTTCAACATCATGATAAATAACCATATAATAAAGGTGAACAATAACAATAATTCTCCTCTTAGGTAGATAGATACATAAGAAATTTGAAAACAGGTCCACACAAACACCTGTACATGTGTGTTCGTGACAACTTTATTCATAATAGCTAAAAAGTGGAAACAACCCAAATGTCCATCAACTGATGAATAGATAAATAAAATGTGATATATTCATACACTTTTATTCAACTATAAGAAAGGAATAAAGTACTAATATATGCTACAACACGTATCTACCTTAAATATATATGCTAAGTGAAAGAAGTCAGTCACAGGGGTTCCTGGGTGGCTCAGTCAGTTAAGCATCCAACTTTGGCTAAGGTCATGATCTCATGGCTTGTGAGTTTGAGCCCCGCTCTATGCTGATAGCCAATAGCTGAGAGCTTGGAGCCTACTTTGGATTCTGTGTCTCCCCCTCTCTTTGCCCTCACCTTCTCATGCTCTGTCTCTCTGTCTCTCTCAAAATAAATAAACATTTAAAAAAAATTTTTTTAAAAGAAGAAGAAAGAAGTCAGTCACAAAAGGTCACATACTGGGTGATTCCAGCTATAAGACTATCCAGAATACAAATCTATAAAATTAGAAAGTAGGTGAGTGATTTTCAAAGGATTAGGGGAGGGAGAAATGAGGAATGACTACTAATGCATACAGGGTTTGTTTTGAAATGATAAAAATCTTCTGGAATTAGTTGATGGTTGCACAACTTTGTGAATATTCTTAAAACCACTGAAATTGTACTTCGTAAGGATAACTTATACTGTGAATTATATTTCAATTAAAAAAGCCTATATGCCATGTAGTATTCCATTGTATAGATAAACCACATCTTCTTGATCTATTCGTCCGTTGATGGGCACTTAGGCTCTTTCTATGTTTTGGCTATTGTTGAGAGTGCTGCTATGAACATTGTGGTACATGTGCCCCTATGCATCAGCACCCCTGTATCCCTTGGATAAATTCCTAGCAGTGCTATTCCTGGGTCATAGGGGAGTTCTATTGTTAATTTTTTGAGGAGCCTCCACACTGTTTTCCAGAGGGGCTGCACCCATTTACATTCCCACCAACAGTGTAGGAGGGTGCCCGTTTCTCCACATCCTCGCCAGCATCTAGGGTTCTCTGATTTGCTCACTTTAGCCACTCTGACTGGCATGAGGTGGTATCTCAGTGTGGTTTTGATTTGTACTTCCCTTATGAGGAGGGACGCTGAGCATTGTTTCATGTGTCTTTGGCCATCTGGATGTCCTCTTTGGAGATACTGTTCATATCTTCTTCCCATTTCTTCACTGGATTATTTGTTTTCAGGGTGTGGAGTTTGGTGAGTTCCTTATACATTTTGGATACTAGCCATGGTAATGAGAAAGAATGAAATCTGGCCATGTGTAGCAACGTGGATGGAACTNTTTATTAAAAAAAAATAAAGCAAGTAACTAAAACAAACAACCAACCGAAAAACAGAACAAAACAAAAAAAGCCTATATGAAGAGAATAAAAATTGTAAAAGCACCCTCTTAAGACACAGATTCAGAGAAAATACTTGCATAAGACCTATCTGATGAAAGATTATCTAAAACATACAAAGAATTCTTAAAACTCAATAATAACAAAAAAACCTAACAACTAGGTTTTTTAAATGAGCAAAAGATCAGAATAGACAACTCACCAAATAAGATATACAGATGGCGAATAAACACATGAAGAGATATTTAACATCATATGTCATTAGGGAGTTGCAAATTAAAACAACAATAAGAGGTGCCTTGATGGCTCAGTCGGTTAAGCCTCTTTCTCTTGGTTTTGGCTCAGATCATGGTCTCATAGTTCATGGGTGTGAGCTCCACATTGGGCTCCTCACTCTCAGTGTGGAGCCTGCTTGGGATTCTCTGTCTGTCTCTCTGCCCCTCACCTGCTTGTGCTATGTGCTATCTCTCTCAAAAAATAACAGTAAGATACCAGTAACTATGTATTAAACTGGCAAAAGTCCAAAGCATTGACAGCACCAAATGCTGGGAAGATGTAGAGCGGTATAAATTTTCCTTCACTCCTGGCAGAAATGCAATATTATTCAGTAAAGTAAGTAAATGGTAGTTCCAAATGTATTACTTATAGGCTGTTTTAACAAAATAGCACAGACTAGGTGGCTTAAGCAACAGAAAATTATTTTCTTAGTTCTGGAGACTGCAAGCCTTTGATTAAGATGCCAGCAAGGTTTTCTCATGAGATCTCTTTCTTTGTTTTACAGACTTCTTACTGTGTCCTCATATGGTTTTTATTTCTGTGCACTGATTGTAGACAGAGAGAGAGCTCTGGTAGTGTCTTCCTCTTCTTTCTTTTTTTTTTAATTTAATGTTTATTTTATTTTTGAGAGGGGAGAGAGAGAGAGAGAGAGAGAGAGAGACAGGAGGGGGGGGTGGGGCAGAAAGAGACACACACAGAATCTGAAGCGGGCTACAGGCTTTGAGCTGTCAGCTCAGAGCCTGATGCGGGGCTCCAATTCACAAAGTGTGAGATCATGACCTGAGCCGAACTCAGATGCTTAACCAACTGAGACTCCCAGGCATCCCTCTCTTTCTCTTGTTAAAAGGACACGAGTAACATTGGATTAGGGCCTCACCCTTAGGATCTCAGTAAACCTTACTTACCTCCCTAAAGGCCTTATCTCCAAGCATAGTTATATTGGGCATTAGAGTTTCAACAAATGGATTGGGGGGGTGGGGGGCAAAATTCAATCCATAGCACCATATGTTCTTTGGTATCTACCAAAATAAGATAAAAACAGGTTTATAGCAGCATTATTTATACCAAAACTTGAAAGCAACCAAGATGCCCTTCAAAAGATGGATGATAAAGGTGGTAATTTTCTGAAGAACATAGTGGTTTGATTATTTTTGTTCTTAGGCAAGTGGCTAAGCAATCTGATATGTGATATCTCTCTTCACTTAGCATTTTTCTGATTAAGAAATAAGGCAAGAAGTTTTAGGAGCACCTGGATGTCTTTGTTAAGCATCTGACTCTTGGTTTTGGCTCAGGTTATGATCTTACAGTTGTGAGATCGAACTCCACATTAGGGCTCAAAATTACTAATTATAGCCATTATGCTGTATATTATGTCTCCGGAACTTATTTATCTTATAACAGGGAGTTTGTACCTTTTGAGCATGTTTACTCCATTCTCTCTACTTCCCATCTCTGGAGGCCACAAATCTGTTCTCTATTTCTGTGGGTGTGGGTTTTTTTAGATCCCCAATATAAGTGAGATCATATAATATTTGTCTTTCTTTGTCTGACTTATTTCATTCAGTATGATGCCCTCAAAGTCCATTCATGTTGCCATAAATGGCAAAATTCCTTTTTTTAAATGCTGAATAATATTCCATTACATCTATATACCATACCTTGTTTATGTTGATGGACACTTAGGTTGTTTCCATGTCTTGGCTATTGTAAATGATGCTGCAATGAATATGGAGGTTCAGAAACCTCTTTGGGATAGTGATTTTATTTCCTTTGGATATGTACCTAGATGTGGAATTGCTGGATCATATGGTAGTTCTGGAATTGCTGGATCATATATGGTAGTTCTATTTTTAATTTTTTGAGAAATCTCCATACTAGTTTCCATAGTAGCTGCACCAGTTTACATTCCCACCAACAATGCACCAGAGTTCCCCTTTCTGAACATCTTTGACAACATTTGTTATCTCTTGTCTTTTTAAGGATAGCCATTGTAACAGGTGTGAAGTATCTCACTGTGATTTTGATTTGCAATTCCCTAATAATTAGTGATGTTGAGCACCTTGTCATGTACCTGTTGGTCATTTGAATATCTTCTTTGGAAAAAATGTCTATTAAGGTGCTTTGCCTACTTTTTAATTTGATTATTATTAATTATTTTGCTATTGAGTTGTATGAGTTCCTTACATATTTTGCATATTAATCAGCTGTTGTGTGGTTTGTAAATATTCTCCCATTCCATGGGTTACATTTTCATTTCGTTGATCATTTGCTGTGCAAAACTTTTTGATTTGATGTAGTTCTACTTATTTATTTTTTGTTGCTTGTGTTTTAGGTGTTATATCCAAAAAGTTATTGCTAAGACCCTTATTAAGAAGCTTTTCCATATATATTCTTCTAGGCATTTTGTAGTTTCAGTCTTACATTGAAGTTTTTAATCCACTTTGAGTACATTTTTATAAGCAGTGTAAGATAGGAGTCTAGTTTTATTTATTTTTTTGGACATGAATATCCAATTTTCCTTGCGAAATTTATTGGAGAGATTATTTTTCTCCATCTCTTGGCTCTCTTGGCACATATTAATTGACCAGGTTTATTTCTTGGCTCTTGATTCTGTTTCATTCGTTTATGTATCTGTTATAGTTGCCAGTGCCATACCGGTTTGATTGCTACAATATTTTTGTAACATATTTTGTAATTGAGAAGTGTGATGTCTCCTGCTTTGTTCTTCTTTATTAGGATTACTTCAGCTACTCAGGGTCTTTTCTGGTTCCATATGAATTTTAGGATTTCTTTTCTATTTCTATAAAAAATGGCATTAGAATCTTGATAGGTATTGTATGGAATCTATAGATGCTTTGGATAGTATGGACATTTTAACAATATTAATTTATCCAATCCATGAGCATGGTATATTTTCCCATTCATTTGAGTCTTCTTAAATTTCTTTCATCAATGTACTATAGTTTTCAGTGTAGACGTTTTTCATGTCCTTGGTTAAAGTTATTCCTAGATCATTTACTGATTTTGATGTTATTGCAAATGGGATGTTTTTCTTTATTTCTTTTTCAGATAATTTGCTGTCCATGTATAAAAATGTTACTGATAGTTATGTGTTGACTTTGTAACCTGCACGTTTACTAAATCTGATTAGATGGAAGTTTTTTGGTGGAGTCTATGATTTTTTCTTATATAAAATCAGGTCACCTGCAATAAAGACAACTTTGATTGTTCCTTTCCAATTCTGATACTTTTTATTTCTTTTTCTTGCCTGATTACTGTCTAGGACTTCCAGTACTGTTGAATGGGAGAGGTGAGAGTGGGAAACCCTATCTTGCTCCTCATTTTACAGGGAAAAATTTCAGCCTTTCTATGATATTACCTGTAGGTTTGTCGTATATGGTCTTTATTATGTTAAGGAAAATATTTCTCTTTTAAACCTACCAGTATAAAACAACAAATATGTGTTGTTACCTCCCAATTCTGTGGATCGAGAGTTTGGGAGCATTTTAGTTGGATGGTTGTGGTTCAAGTCTGTTAGGAGGTTGCAGTCAAACTATCAGCCAGGACTGCAATCTCCTTTGAAGGCTAGGCTGGGCTTCTGGGTTCAACTATGTGCTCTCTGGCAGACCTGTATTTCCTGCTGGCTGTTTGATGGAGATTTAAATTCCTCATCATGTAGGCCTGTCTATAGGCTTCTAGGAGTGTCCTCCCAACATGTGATTCCACCAGAATGAGAGATGAGATAGAGAAAAGAGGAGAATCTCATATAGAAATCATAGCCTATTTTTATAACATAATCTCAGGAGTGACAACTTCATTTTAGCTATGTATTTGTTGCACAGGTCAATTTTAGTACATTGTAAAGGGAAACCATATCAGGAGTCAAGGATCATGGGAGCTATCCTATAGGATCTCTACTATACCGGTGTTTGAGATCTTTAACACAAGTGACAAACTTTCAAAAATTGTGATTTTTACTACTTTAATCATCTTCTCATCTAATAACTTGTGGCAACATACCATACTTGTATAAAAGCTTGGATAAAATGAGCACTATGCTTCCTCCCAATTCAGACTATGGTTCCGGAGCACTTTTGTGCCTACCTTAAAATGACGGGGGGCTTTCTGGTAGAGGAAAGAGAGGTATGAAGGACTGGTATCCTAAGGGGTTTACATTTACTCAAAGAATCAAAAAGAGATAAACATGAAGCTGGGGGGGGGCAACTGAAGTGAGAGACTGAGAAACTTGATAACGTACTCAGATGGAATGTTGAAATGAACATCTGTAGAGATAACAGGCAACACACCTACTATCCAAGGGTTCAGGGAAAATGGATCCAAGACTGCATTGCAGAGAGGGTGAGGCTGGGGGGTCTTAAGAATAACCCCATGAACAGCACCTGGGTGGCTCAGTCATTTAAGCACCTGACTTTGGCTCAGGTCATAATCTTGCAGTCTGTGAGTTCCAGCCCAATGTCAGGCTCTGTACTAACAGCTCAGGGCCTGGAGTCTGCTTTGTATTCTGTGTCTCCCTACTCCCCCACCCCCCACCTTTCCCCTGTCCATGCTTTGTCTGTTTGTCTATCTCTCTCTCTCTCTCTCTCTCAAAATAATAAATAAACATTTAAATTTTTAACATAAAAAATATAAAATAATAATCCCATGTAGTTAGGCATGTCATGTATGTCTTACTACATCTGTAAATGTGATTATATGTATGTCCATTCTATTGCTGAAGGCCTTACATAGTCCTAAAAATATAGATCAACTATTGGATATTGACATAGAACATATTATACTCCATATAGAACTTATTTCCGTTTTTGTACATGTGGTTGTTGCTACTTTCTATCTGATCAGACCTTTGTTGAGGACATTTTCTAGGGGAAGTGATTCTCCAAAGGGCTTAATATTCCATATGGATACGCATTTTCAGTGGCTCATCCCAGATATTATTTCCCACTATGGACAAGTTAAGCATTTTTAACTTTAGAAAATAGAGTAAGGGAGTAAAAAACATGAGTCATTATGAAGTTCCATTGCATAAGGTCAAGAAGGAGTAAATAAATGCAAGAACATTTCAGCATTGTATCCTTCATTCAAAAATGGACATAAGTGGTTATCACAGGCATTTTTCTCTCCAGATCTAATTCCACTCTTGTTCTGGTTTTGGGAAGTCACATGCAAAGCTGGGCAAGAACCTGTTTCACCAATTGAAGTGACTGTGCCCCACCTAATCTTAAATTATCAAGCATCTGTGGTTCTTGTGTGCTGTGTTGTTCTGCACCACAATTTCACTTTGTAGTCTAATCGTCAGCCACTAATATGCAGCATCCACTATAACTACTTTTCTCAGAACACACGATCTCTTCCCATTGTGAAAACTGCTCCAAGTTTTTGTGCTGCCCACAGCATGGTGTCAATCAGCATCAACATTCCTTGTAGACCATGCTTTAGTGACAGTGAACAGGCACATTTCAGAATGTTTTCCTAAGTGCCCCTCTCCCAAAATCCATGAAAGTAAATCAAGTTATAGTACACCAATAAGATGTGTAGAAACTTTATGGCTAGGTTTGCATGTTGGCAATACTCTATATCCATTCCATTAGTGTAAGTTTAGTAAAAGGTATTATAGGTCACATTAGCCTCAAGTACTTTGAAAAACATTTTCATGCAAATATGGGGATCCTACTGAAAGTGGAAATTAAATATTATATTCTTATGAAATGACGAACCTAACATCTGGCTCCTTAATAATGGACAAAGAGTGACTAACACTGAGAACCCTTTTAGATTTATATTTAAACTTTTTTCATAGTTTAAATGTGCATATAAAATTCATAAATAAGGGAACATCTTTAAAAAGTTAAGCACAAATGGAATTCAACCATTAGAAGTATATTCTATATATTTCTGAATTTTCTCAGCACTCAAGTTCAGAATGGATCTGTATTATATTCCAAATCCTTGAGCTTTACTGATTATAAACAGATTCCCTGTGTTATTATCCTGTTTAACTGGCTGATGCCACATGATTTCTTGAATGACAAAAAGGAAAAGAAAAAAATATCTTCTATGTATTTTCAGATCTCTGGGCATTTATTGCATCATAGGTTGAAATTAAACATAATTCTGCCAAGAGAAAAAAAGACATTAATTTTATTATAAATTTATTATTATATGACACATGGACTATTTGTTTCTCCATTGTTGGCACTCAGGTCCATAAAAGCAAGGCAAGATATTTGGCTGACTTCTCAGAGCACTGTTCAAACACAGGTGAGAGACAGCCAGGCACATGAGTCAGTGGCAGCTCTCCTCTGCCAATCAAATGAGGTTGCCATTGCTATAAAAATGGAAAAGCAGATTTTGGACAAACCTGGGCTTCTCTTGTGCTCTTATTATATTTTGCTTTGGCAACTGACAGGCCTAGTTCTTAAAGAAGCAGATGGCTTTTTAAGACTTAAAGGGAAAAAAGTGTATCAGATTCCATGCTTGTGATTGTCACAAATGTGCTTGCCAAGAAGGGGCAGTCTGCACTGAACAGTCAGAAGGGCAAAGGATACATTCAGAGGTGCTAAAAAGCACTTGCAGAATATCTTTTGCAAAAAAATGACTTATTTCTTCGGGCTGGTCAAAACTTCCTCAGTCCTTGTTCATTTTGATCTTTAGCCCTAAGGATCCAATTTTGTCATGAAAGAAGATGCCCTTCCTGTGCTTTTCTACCTAGGAAGAACTATTGTACTGGGAACTCCATGACTCTCCAACTATCCTGTATGTGCTTTGAGGACTGGGAAGGTTTATCTCTTCACTGCGCGGATTCCCACATCATCCTATCACTGGCCTTGAGCATAGTGGACACTTAAAGATATGCCCGAACTCCCTTAATTCCACAAAGATATACCATATTTAAAACATTCTGATTCCCCAGTGTTCTCAACTTTGGTGAGTGTTATTTTTCAGGAGAAGAGGTAAACTATATTAGCACAAAAAAGTAAATTTAAATGGATGCACATTGCAGGAGCTGACAGACTAAAGGGTGGCAGGGGATTTAGGATGCAGGAAACTGGCAAACTAAAGTTTTCAGCGTATCCAAGCTGCAGGCACTAAAGGCAGCGCTAGAGTGGCTTCTGTCTTTTGCATATAAGATTTCATTTTTATCTCCCATGTACTCTCTTTGAATGTTTGGTATTTCAATGGTGGTATGGAATTAACTGTGTTCTCCCAAAATTCATATAGTAAAGTCATAGTCCTCAGTGCCTCAGAATGTGACTGTATATGGAAATAAGACCTTTAAAGAGGTACTAAGTTTTAAATGAGGCCATGAGAGTGGGCCCCAATCCAACCTAACTAGTGTCCTTTTAAGAAGAGATTATTAGAAAATATAGAGAGACACCAGGGAAGTGTGTGCACAGAGGGAGAATATAGCCATCTACAAGCCAAGGAGAGAGGCCTGAGAATAAATCAACTCTGCCAACACCTTGATTTTGAACTCATAGCATCCAGAACTATGAGAAAATAAATTCATGTTGTTTAAGTCGCCCAGTCTGTATTGTCTTGAACAGACTTGAACAGACTAATACAGATGAATTATTTCCCTCCCTGTAGCTATATTCCTTTGTATTATGACTTGGCAGCTTGGGAGCTGAAGATTGTTGTCTATGGTTTGACTTTTTTGACTTATTCTAGCCAATAAAATGTGCCAGAAATTACTTTGTTCCAATTACAAGGCTGGACTTCAAGAGCTTTGCATACTTCCTTAGGGCCCACCTGGGGCCCCTGTGGAGAATTGCAGACTAACTTGCCCATAGCCATGCTTAATTCTTCAACCCTATACTTCCAAATAAGGAAGACACAGAAAAGTAAAAACAAAGTTTAAAAGTGAGTTAGTTAAGTTCTGTCTGCTTAATATTGAATTATTTTTCTAATAATTTGACCAACATGCATAAAAGAAGTTTTGCTCTTTGCTTCCCCACCCCTTTCCCCCCCCACCCCCATTCTCTGCCACTGGTCCTAGAAAACTAAGTATATCCAATGACTGTTAGTCTGGAAACATTCTGTCTTGTGAGTTGGGGACCACCATCTATCCCTATCTTTTGGTGGCTGCATTGAAGATGCTAGAGGAGGATAGTAGCTATTTTTGTATTTTTCTTAAGTTAATTTCATAACTTGTCCTTGTGACTTTCCCACTTTCAGAATAACTCTGGCTACTATCCAATGAGAAAGAGAGAGCTCCATTTTAAATAGAAAATGGACTGTTTGACACATCTTAATTCTCATCTTCTGTCTGCTATCCGATTTTGATACCAAATTTTATGCCTGTCCAGGAAGGAGATTTATAAAATAGGGCAGTTAGAGAAATACAGCAGGTCCTGTACCTGTCAGGAGAACATGCTGAGGATTTCTCACAGAGGGAAGATTGGACTTAAGGCTAGCTTCAGCTCTGCCTTTGTCAGCTGAGTTCCTTCCTAGAATGTGGAGATCCACATGGCTTTGCTCTTCTCCATTGTTTGGGAAGACATTTTCTAGCATGTGCTTTTTGAAGGATAAAAAAGGTGAGCCACGTGTAGATCATTTGTGGCAAATGTGGCATATGGGCTCCTTGCCAGGTGCAATCACTGGTTTTAACTACTGCAGATCTATCATCTGTAAGGCATCTTGTACATTTTCTGAGACAGAGCAGTAAAGGAATCTGCCCCAGATCATTAAAGTCCTGTGTGTGGGAGGTCTGGGTGGGGGGGGGGAGAAGGGCTGGTGAATGTTTCACATGACCGTTCCAGACCCTAAGCCCCCTGGAAAAAGCTTGTGGCGCTAGATTGAGGGAGTTTAGCAAGTCTAAACAGTTCCTGATGATCTATATATATTTTTTAAACTAAAACTAAACTGTATCTACAAAAGAACACATTAGAGTATACACACACACACACACACACACACACATACACACACACCATCCAACCACTCCCCTAACTCCCTGCCCAAATAAAAACATTACAAACGTTTTGGATCTGATTTCTTATTTCCTGTGAGCAGTTGTTGGCATTATTTTATGTGGAGAGGTTTGGTTGTAAGATGAGCAAATGCCCGTGAGCTCCATCCGTTGTTGTAAATTAGGCCAACAGGCAGTGATACTCTTTAGGCTGATGCCAATTTTCTTTCTAAGGGCATAATCCTGTAATGCAGAACAGAAAGTTTTTTGCTCCTTTGAATTAAAGCCTTAATACTTTGCTTGATTTTTGTTTGAGATTTTTTTTTCCTTGAGTAGAGACAATTTAATCTCAAAATATCAAGTAACCTCAAACTTTCCTACTCTATTTTAAAGTGTATTTTATTTTGAAATCATTCTGGAGAAAAGTGGGAAAGGTTATGTCCTTGGGCAGGTTAATGCCATCCTTACCATGATAGAGACTGCTAAGCATGATAGAAACTACCATAAGACTGATAGAGCTAGAGATTGCTAAAAGATCAAAACTTACATCTGTCAAGCTGGTTTCACAGCAAAGAGTGAAGGTATTTGCATGACATTTTGTAGTCTGCATCTTACTTCCACTTAAATTACTCCCAATTGGCCCATAAGATATGCAGCAGGTATAATTACTACTCTGTGAACATTTCCTCCCTACGAAATGGCCTAGTCCAGGTTTTCTTAAAACCAGTCCCTCTTCCATCATATTTGTTTTGTTTTGCATTACATTATGGTGATTTGATATATATATATATTCATTGTGAGAGGAATACCCCCTTATCTAATTAATTAACATATCCATCATCTCACATATATATCTTACTTTTTAGTTTCATGAGAAAACTTCATATGGTTTTTCCTAGTGGCTGAACTGGTTTACATTCCCACCAACAGCTCACAGGGTTCTCTTTTCTCCACATTCTTGCCAATACTTGTTATCTCTTGTCTTTTTGATAATAGTCATTCTAACAGATGTGAAGTAATATCTCATTGTGGTTTTAATTTGCATTTCCTTAGTGATAAGTGATATTTACCACATTCTCATGTATCTGTTGACCATTATAGGTCATCTTTGGAATAATGTCTTTTTAGTTCCTCTATTGATTTTTAAAATCTGTTTATTTTCTGCTTTTGAGTTATTGAGTTCTTTATGTATTTGTATATTTGCAAATATTTTCTCCCATTCTGTAGTTGTCTTTTCATATTGTCAATGATTTCTTTTGCCATGCAGAAGCTTTTTAGTTTGACGTAGTACCCATTGTTTATTTTTGCTTTTGTACCCTTAATCCAAAAAATCATCACCAAGATTGATGTCAAGGAGCTTACCAACAATGTTTTCTTCTAGCAGTTTTATGGTTTCAGGTCTTACATTCAAGTCTTAAATATCTTTTGGGTTTTATTTTTGTATATGGTATAAGATAGTTGTCTGGTTTTATTCTTCTGCATATGGCTAGCTGTCCAGGTTTTCTAACACCATTTGTTGCAAAGACTGTCCTTTCTCCACTGCATGTTCTTGGCTTCTTTGTTGTAAAACAATTGATCATGTATGCATAGGTTTATTTCTGGGCTTTCTATTCTGTTACTGATGTATATGTCTGTTTTTATGCCAATACCATAATGTTTCAATAACTACAGTGTTTACAAAATGGCCACTCCATTTCTTTGATTTTCATCATCTTTGATTTTACTCTATTTCCTATTCTATGGTGTAAGTGAGCATCCTTTCTCAGTTGTTACTCAATTATTCTCTCCCGGACACAAGGGAAGGTCTTAAGATTCCCAGGGTACTCAAGTGGACCAAGTCGTTGGGGAATTTTCTCCAGGCTTTGGCCTCCATAGTTGCTGCTGAAATGCCCACTGCCCCCTTCTGCCTGGCCCCTTGAAAGACTATGGTTCTTTTGCCTCTTTGCTATGTGTGAACTCAGTAATCGTTCCTCAGTATCCCTAATGTTGGAGTCCTGCCTCCCTAGGTGCACCATCTGGAATGTTCCTTTGAGGTCTTGCCACCAGTCAGGGTTGCAGGTCCAGAGCCTGCAGTTTTTCTGCCCTGCCCCATTGTCTGCCTACTTTTGCTCTCTGTTGCTGCCTCTTTCCAACTCTGTAATATAATCTCTAAAAGATGAGACCTTTCAATTGATTCTCAGCCATTTGGCTGAGATCAAGTGTAAAAGATTAGACCTTGGGGAGATGGGGATACCTGGGTAGCTCAGTCAGTTAAGTGTCCAGCTCTTGATTTTGGCTCAGGTCATGATCTCATGGTTTGTTATATCAAGCCCCTCGTCAGGTTCAGTGTTGACAATGTGGAGCCTGTTTGGGATTCTTTCTCTCTCTGCCTTCCCCTCTCAAAATAGATAAATAAGCATTTTTTAAAACTTAGAAGATAAAGAACCAAGAAGGGAAGAATTTACAATCACAAAGAGATTGCACACAAAACACCCATCACATCGATGAGGAAAGTAAGGTGAATAAAAAGTAAATAATAACATATAGAAAACCATACAGCAAATGAATCACAGGTTTGGGTATGAATGGAGTCTTTTGAATGCAGATCATTGCTCTTTACAGAGAGGAAAACTGAACCAGGGGCCTTTCAGTTTCTGAATCCAAAGAATTTTACAGGATGGAATGCAAGTTAAAGTTTACTCTATGGAACAGAAACAGGAATTATTTTCTTTCCATGGTAGATTTATTCATCAGTCAAGCATTTTCATAATCTAGTCCCAAGGCCATAGGAGTCTGATTGCTGGTGTCAGGAGCCAATGAGAGAACATCCTTGCCTGAGTACTTACTACTCACTTATGACACCAGCCAGACAGGCATCCAGGGCATCTGTCAACAACATGTGGCAGGCTTCAACCATAGCCTTGCCCGTTGAGTACCAGATGTCTATTTTTCTAATCTCTTTGGAAAACATAAAGTGTTGTAGTAAATACAGTGCTCAAAGACTGAAAACTGAAGATGTAGGTGGCCACTTGAGTCAGAAACTCTAAAAATTTTTCAGTTGCAGGAGAGCTTGGGGTTGAAAACTGGAGGCTTGCTAGACTTCTGAAAAAATCAAATCAAGTTATCAAATTGTAGCTTTTTAAAAATTATTATTTAAAAAAAGAAGGAGAGAAGCATCTGAATGGCTCAGTCTGTTAAGTGTCCTATTTTGGCTCAGGTCATGATCTCATGGTTCACAGGTTCGAGCCCCGCATCAGGCTCTGTCTGTTCTGACAGCTCAGAGTCTGGAGCCTGCTTTGGATTCTGTGTCTTCCTCTTTCTCTGCCCCTCTCTCTGCCCGTCACCTGTACACACTCTGTCTCTCTCTCCTTCAAAAATAAATAAACATTAAAAAGAAGAAGAAGAAGGAGAGAGAGAGAGATTGTTTATTTCCACAAGTGAATATGCTGATAGGAGCTATTTTTTCTTTAGAAAAAAATGATAATATTATAACAAGATGCATAGCTCCTACTTTAGGCATTCTAACCTTTTTAGATCAGTCACCTTAAAATGTGGCTAGATATTTAGACTTATTGCACCATTGCTGCAATTTTTCTTTAGATTGATCTCCTCAAATGAAAGAAGTTAAAATATAGTAATTGTGCTAGCAAAGCTCAAACCTCAAAATTCAATATGCTGGGAGGTCAGATGATGAAGAATATGAAATGTACATGTGAGAATACCAGCTCAATGGGAAGTCCAGCATCACTACCATTCATTCATTCATTAATTCACTTAACTAATAGTTACTCAATGCCTGCTTTATGCCTAGTACTGGTTTAAGAGCTTGGGTAACAGAATTGAATACAACAGCAGACTTCTCTGCTTGGAGCTTCTTCTAATTGAGACTGATGCAAATGGGAGCTTTCTCCTACATGGCAGGCATTTGCCAAATCTCTGTACTGTCCCCAAGTGGTCAGTGTCTGACAGGATCATGTGTTAGGAAGCCTTTAGGTTGCTCCCATGTCCTGGACACATATCAGGAAAGTACAGTTTTCACTACTGGCTCAATTGATCTTTAAGTTTTTCTTTTCTCTTAGAAGCAAGAATATTAAAGGAATGAACAAAAGCCATGGCATCACCTAAACTGCAAAAAGAACAGACACTTGCATTGTATTTTATAAATTATAACATTTTCACTAATGAATGAGGTAAACTGTAAATTAAAAAGAACAAGCAGTTTTTTGCTTAGACTCAGCTCTCACGAACTATTTTCCTTTTAGAGCACACGCTCAGGAGGGCCTGGGTTTCTAGCTCCTCTAGGTGAATTACTTCATGGTGTCTATTTCATAGCCTCCCCTATCAGATGTTCACTTGTTTTCTCTGTTGTCTGCACTTTTTGCCATCATTATATCATCTAATCTGGGTAAAGTCATTTGTGCCAGGTTAAATGCCCATCATATATATATATATGTGTGTGTGTGTGTGTGTGTGTATATATATATATGCAGCCTGTTTCAATCCTTTTCTGGATGGATTATGTCTTCATGAATTCCTTTTCAAATATATCAGCTGAATGTAATTTATTTTTTCTTCATCATACCTTTTGGCAGTACATTGCCTGACATATAGTTGATTATTTGTGAACAAGTGAATAAATATATATGTATATATATAGTAATAATTTCTTTAAAAATTTTTAATGTTTATTTATTTTTGAAGTAGAGGGAGATACAGAGTGAGAAGGGGAGGGACAGAGAGAGAGACACACACACAGAATTTGAAGCAGGTTCCAGACCCTGAGCTGTCAGCACAGAACCTGATGCAGGGCTTGAACTCACAAAGTTGGACACTTAACCAACTGAGCCACCCAAGCGCCCCAGCAATAATTTCCTGATATTTGAAAGACCTAAAATATCTTTCTCTTCTTTTTTTTAGATATTCTTCTGATGAATGAATAACCAGAGTGATGTTTGTCCTGTACTTCCTCATCTTTTTCTTCACTAAGTTGTTATTTGAAAGTTGTTCTTTGAATTCATTTGCATTATATTGCAGCTACATCGCATTCCTGGTAAACTGCAGTACACTCTGGTCTACAGTAGATCTACACCCTGGAGAAGTTGTCAAAATATCAAAAGTGAAGGAGAAATATTCTTTGTATGGTTTCAGAGGAAAAGTTTGCATTGTTGCAAATCATGTGTGTTGTTGAGGAGTCAGGTCAGTAAAATGCTCTTGGCAGGGCAGTTTTTAAGAGGTAACCACTCAGAACCCTGCTGCAGATGGAGAAGGCAGCTGAGTTCAGTAAATAAACCCCATCCTGGAAAGGGGCCTGGTGCTCTAGTCCTAATCCTGTCCTAGCTTGTGGCCTTTGGCTACATTTCCCTCCCAAGGCTACAGTTTCTTAATTTTGAAAGTGAGAGGATGGGGCTTCTAGAGGATCTTAACTGGCATTTGCTGCTTGATAGCTTTATAGTTTGGTGATAAAAACTTATTTTGTAGGGGTTGGACCTTCTCTGGGCCACAGTTCTTCAGAATAAAAGGCAAGCTGCAGGGCACAGTGTGGGAAGCCTCATAACTTCTATGAAAGGCTGAAAACTGAAGATGTAGGTGGCCATTTGAGTCAGAAACTCTAAAAATCTTTCAGCTGCAGGAAAGCATGGAATTGGACACTGGAGGCTTTCAGAAAGCCATGACTTTCTCTTTCAGCTTCTTCTCTTCTCCATCTCCATATGACTCAGGGCAAAGATTCCTGCCATTCCCTGTGGGCCTGTGATTTTTCACTTCTCTGTGTCTTTGCCCTTTGCTCATGCTGCACATTTTCCCAACTCACCTCCATATTCCCTTTTTTGACGGACTCTTGTTTATCCTTGCAGAGTGGTTTAAGCTTTCTGTGCCCCAAGGCTCTGCACTACTTTCCTATATTTCATTCCCTGTGTTCCCAGAGCTGAGTCTTCATGACTCTGTCATTATCTTTATTACATTACATAAAAATAGCTGGTTTTTGAGCAGACCATGAACTTCTTGTGGGTAAGGGCGGTGTCATAGTCAGCATTATAGCCCCAGCATTTAGCAATTACTAGTCCCAGCACTTAGAGTATATGATCAAAGACTATAAATTGAGTGGAATTTCAGAGGAAAAAAAGGAGGGGCAGTTGGTCAGCTGCTATTACAGAGACACTCTATAGTCTAATTGATAAAATAAAAAGGATGTCTATTTCTCTCTTCTGTAAAAGCTTGGATAGGATACGGAGGGCTGGTCTGGAAGGTACCTAATCACTAGGATTTCAGACATTTATCTTTATTGTTTTAATATTCTTAATGTACAGTTTCCATGTGGGGATATAAGATATTGTTACAGTTCCTATTGGTGTGTCTCATTCTAGTAGATATGGAGCAGGAGAAAAGGAGAAAGGGGAGTATGTCACTTGTCTCTAAGGATATAGTTTGGCTCTTGTATCACTTTCCCTTACATCCCACTGACCAGAGCTCATCACATGACTGTATCTAGCAATATGGGGTGTTTGGATAAATAGTCTTTTAGATAGATAGATGGCTGAGTGCCTAACCCCAAGTTCTATTACTTTGTAAGGAGTGGAGAATGGATACAGAAAGACAACCAGAAAGTCCTACTAATTAAAAACTAAGTTTCATTGTATACAAAGTACTGTAACATGGTACCTCCTGGAAGCCTGGCAGAGGCCACTTCTAGATGCTAGTGTGATGGAGGAAATTACTTAACCATAATACCTCTTAAAATATTGCACTTGTTTTGAGGAAATATTTCAGCAAGTTGATCATAAGACCCCTAAGGACATGTTCAAAGAGAAAAGATAGTCTCTAAATTGTCTTCTAAGGGTGGGGATGGGTGATGAAAAGGAATCCTGATTTGTTGAGTACTTAAATACATTTTAAGTATACATGTTTGGGGATAGAAACTAGGACAGATGAATTGTTATGCATAAAATGGAAAAGGGGTGCCTGGAGAGGTCAATTGTGGAGTAAGAAAAGGGGAGAGAGGGACCATCTTGATGTTGGCGTGGGGAATTTGTAGGTATTGGGTTTTGAGTGGAGCATGCAAACTTTCTTTGGCTTCATTATGAAAACATAGTCAAGTTATAGATAACTCAATACTTCTGAGTAAGTGGATCCTTTGAAAAGCCCCAAGACTCTCTGGTCTATGTCCAGATTGGTTTTGGGATAAAAGCAGAGCTAGTTCATGAGGATACCAGAGTTGGAGAATAGTTTTGGGGATGCATCACAAATGTTACTGAATGGCATGAATAAAAGGTTGCTACAGGACTCCTGGTTTCCTGAAGTCTCTCTACTGGCTTGTCTTTACCCAGTTTGCTTGGTTGAAGATCTAAACCATGAGACTGTTTATGATTTAGACAATACGTGATGGGACAGTTATCACATGAGCAATCCCTAGAGTGTGTTCCAGACAACACAAATGGTCTAAAAGTAGGTATTCCACCACAACAGATTCTGTAGGGAAATCAAATTTGGGGAATACGGAGTTTAATTAAATGAACAAGTTTAATGCTGTGGGATTAGTGGAAGCCTTTAATAGAATTTTATAATAATGTGCCTTGTGACTTTCAGAATATGTAGTGTTTTATAAACATTTTAACCATAGAGTCTGGGGTCTGTGGGATGTGTGTGTGTGTGTGTGTGTGTGTGTGTGTGTGTGAAAGAAAACTAGAGAGGAAAAGAAAGAGAGACAATCACATATCCAAATTTACTGCTGATACTCTACGGAGCACCACTTAGGGGAAATGGGCAACAGGACCAAGGGGAAAACCCCAGAGAATACTAAGCTAGTTCTGTCATCCAGAACCGAGCACATTCTAATGCAGTCTTTGAGACCCCAGTGCCACATGGACTTGAGGAGGATATGAGGTTTGAAAAACACAGTAAAAGCATCTGTGCTTTTATATTTTAAAATATAATGTTTTTTATACATCTGTGGCTGGGAGCACCCCCAACAGAACACCTGACACTCCTTTCCCTAGCAAGCTTCCCGGGTTTGCACACCTTCCTTCAGCTACTTTCCATTGTCCCCATGGGACACCTCTGTTCTGCCTGCTCTTGGCCTATAATTGGTCTGTATTTTTGTTGTTGCTCTTGCATAAATCTGGTAACACTGTACACTATGCAGACTTGTCCCACAGCAGCCTCCTAATCCTTTCCCATTATGCTTGCCTCCCTCAGAATTGTCACAGTCTCTTTAGGTCCTCTGGCTTAATAGTCTAGGGATGGACTTAGTGAGAAGCCACTTTCTGATTGATTGGGGCAGGACTTGTTCTCCAAGAGACTGGATGGAAGCCAACCTCTGCAACCACTTTGACGGAAGCAACCCCTGAGGTCATCCCTGAGCTTCTAAGAGGCCCAGAGTCCTGAATACCACTGCTCAGGGCTAAAGAGAAGAAAAGGTGAAACAAAGAAATTCTCCAAGGGGAGCAGAAAGAGAACCCACATGTGGAATGCATTGCTTCCTGTGTCATGCTGTTTCTGTATCTGAAACAGAACTTCTGACAATACAGTGTATAGTTGGAAAGCAGCCACTTTATTAAAACAGGGTGTTAATGCCTGTGAGACTAGCAAACCATGCTTCTTGGGTTAGGGATAGCTGGCAATGACATTTGATTAACTGACTCTGGTTACAGATTAAATCTCATTAGACTAAATAACTTGGTATCACACTCTTCTATTATCAAGTCTTTGCTTCAGGCCATTGTCTACTTATTCAAAGGATTATTTAAATAAATTGGAATACTCCAGTACCATGCAATAATTTGGATGGTCCCTGGATAAGTTAAAGTAGGATTTTGCCAATGGGATCAGAACACAGTGGTTGTGAAATCATATTAAAAACTGCAAATGTCTTTCAAAAGTGTCTTTTACAGGTAGTTTAAGGTACCGTTAGACAGGTAGTCTAAAGGAGAGTGCAGGAGAGAGGTTTTGTGGGTTTTTTTCTTTTTTTGTTTTATCTTGGACAGTTAATGCAGTCATATCCAAGAAGAGAAATAATTGTCCAAAACTAACTTTTTTTTCTACTTTAGTAAAGTTCCTGTATGTCATTCTATACCTAGTGGTAATTGATTTGTGTTATTATTTTGGAAGTATATATTACTGTACACCTGAAACTAATATAACACTATATGTTAACCAACTAAAATTAAAACAGAAACTTAAAAAAATTAAAAAACCCAAGACCCAATTATAGGTCTCTCATTGTAAAGAAAATAAATAAAATAAAATTTCAAATACAAAGAATATTAAATACTANTTTGGGGACATATATAAATATTTCTAACCAGATAGAAGTGTGGTAAAGTGGTGAGAATAAATTAAATTCAAGGATTATTTTAAAAATAACCCAAATTAACACCCTCAAGGTCCATCCATGTTGCTATACAAGGCCAGATTTCATTTTTTCTCANTAATAATAATAATAACCCAAATTAGTAGAAGTCCAATTTTTTCAGTGAAGTGTTCAAAATTATTTCCAGGTAAGAGGTAGTGAGGCATTTACTTTTATGCACAAAATTGGGTAACTTCTATTGTTAATTTTTTGAGCAACCTCCACAGTGTTTTCCAGAGGGGCTACACCAGTTTACATTCCCACCAACAGTGTAGGAGGGTGCCCGTTTCTCCACATCCTCACCAGATCATGGAAAGAGCCTAAGTGTCCTTCAACTGAAGAATGGATCAAGAAGATGTGGTTTATCTATACAATGGAATACTATGTGGCAATGAGAAAGAATGAAATCTGACCATTTGTAGCAACATGGATGGAACTTGAGGGTGTTATGCTGAGTGAAATAAGTCAAGCAGAGAATGACGGATACCATATGTTTGCACGTACAGGAGGATTAGGAGGAACTTAACATAGGACCATGGGGGAGGAGAAGGGGAAAAATAGTTGGGGAGAGAGGGAGGCAAACCATGGGAGACTCTTGAATGCTGAGAACAAACTGAGGGCTGTTAGGGGTGGGGGAGAAGGGAAGGAGGTGATGGGCATGGAGGAGGCCACTTGTTGGGATGAGCACTGGGTGTTATATGGAAGCCAACTTGACAATAAACTATTTAAAAAAAATAAAGGCAATCAGCCAGTCCCCAAAAAATTGGGTATTTTCTCCTACTGCATGTTTCCTTCCCCTACACTCTCTTGTGAATTTGTAAGATCAACTTATTGAATTCAAGAAATAGAAATCTATAAAGACATTCATTGTACACAAGTTCAATAAAATGTTAATTGAGAGGGCATGTAAGTAAAGATGAAAATCCTTTCAGGGTATCAGAAGTAACCTGGAACCCTGTTCAGAGTAAGTATTTGTAGTTCTAAGGTATCATTTATTTAACTACTATGTTTTCCTAAATTTTTTCTTAGGTAAAGAAAATCATCAAGAAAAGATCTTGTCAAGAACATATGAGGCTGTTTGAGTTTTTGGTAACAGAATATCTTCATAGCACAAGCTAGTTTTTATTTTATTTTCAAAGTCATTCCAGAGCCTAGAAACATTTATTTTTTGATCTCTAAGGGAAAACACATTTAATGGGAAAATAGCAGGGAAAGCACTTGTGTATTTACTGAGTTTCTTTATGGGAGAACATAATCAGTGAAATTTCTTATTTGCACTCTACCTGTTGATGTTCACAAGAATGTATGTAGTAGCCAAATACCAATGGAACATATTTGGAGCTAGTTGTTCCATATTTTCCTTAAGATTTTATTGCCAGTAGTTTCAACCTTGTTAACTGGTTCTATTCTAAAACCACATGTTTAGAAAGATGTGTTCGCTACTTGCTTTGGTACTTCAGTGTTTTGGTTCTAATGTACCAGGTTTTGATGAGAGTACTACAGACAGTGAAGTGAGTGGAAATATGGGTCTCTGTTTATTTAACCTTTACTGAGTATCTTCTGTATGCTGGACACTGTACTAGGTACTGGAGACAGAGCTATACCAAAAAAAAAAAGGTGCTGCTCAAGATGTTCTCTGTCACATGAAGGAGTCAGAGACTTCAAGGAAACAATCTGAATTTAGTTCAACAGGACAAGGGATATGAACCCAGAGGACTTCGCATCCAGGATAAGGCGACATATCCCAGCTGAGGTTTGGAGGGTAAATGAAATGGACATGAGGTAAAGATACCTTAGATGGAGATTCTTAGAGCCCCATGGGAGTGTACACATGGACCACTACCCAAGCACTAGGGGAGCTGAACTGTGTTAAGACTTAACCTTTCCTTCAAGGGGACCCTTTTGTCACTCTGAAATCATTAAGGCAAGGGTATGAAGGTGGTCAACTCAAGAGTGGCAGTTAATTGGGGCGCCTGGGTGGCTTAGTCAGTTAAGCGTCCGACTTTCGCTTAGGTCATGATCTCGTGGTTCGTGGGTTCAAGCCCCGCGTCGGGCTCTGTGCTGACTGCCAGCTCAGAGCCTGGAGCCTATTTCAGAGTCTGTCTCCCTCTCTCTCTGACCCTCCCCTGCTCACGCTGTCTCTCTCTTTCTCCTAGAAATAAATAAAAATATTTAAAAAAAAAGAGTGGCAGTTAATTTTTCAGAAATGCATCTTCACACCCTGCCCTCCTTCATGAAAGGTGTAATCAATTGTCCCCAGGCAATGTTTTCATAGTTAATTTACAGTTTCCAGAGGCTAATCTCAGGTGGTATTTTTCATATTAACTATAAGTAGAGTACACTCTGTTTTGTAATTCCTTCATCTTACCCAATTAAGGACAATAGATAGCAGCTCCTTTACAAATTCACACCTTTCTTGAAAGATGTGATAGGTGATTGAAAGATGATAATATTGAAGAGATTCAGGCTATCATCAGCTCCTGTTTCAATACTGGCATTTGGAATGATAAACTGAAATATAAACAGGTGTTTGAGACAAAAGGTTCATCAGTCAGAACAAACCTTGAGGGCTGAAGCAAGATTTACCAAACCTACTAGACAAAAGGCAAAAAATAAGAGCAGTACCAAAAAACAATTTGAGGAAGTATAACGAAGTGAAACCTAAAAGTAAAGAAAGGTGTGGGCTTTAAAAAAAAAATTCTTCTATTTTATCTTCTTTTTGCAGCCTAGAGTGGAATTAGCTATTCTTGGCTTGCCTAGGTGACTGACCTTAGTCATTCCTAACTCATGCCACAGAGTCCTAGAAGACTGGTGAAGTTGGGCTGGCTGGAGAGTTTCAGTTGGAGTTTCAGTTCGGTATCAGACTAGGTACTGAAATTATTACGGTTTTCCCCTCAGAGAAAACAAATATGGCAGATGTCCTACCCAAATAGGAATAAAAGACAGCTTTATGTCTGTGATGTGGTTTTTCTTCCTTTGGTGCCTGAAATAAAAGCAAGCTGCCTAAAAGAAATGTGTCATGAAGGAAGGTAGGGAGAGATAAAGGAGGTTGGTGTGAGGAGGTAAAAGTCTAAACTTAGATTTTAGATTCTTTTGAAATTATTTATCTCCATAGACTATAGATATACAGGACAATTTGTAATAGAAAATTAGCCAACAAACTATAAATATATATTTAAATTTAAGAAAAACAGACAGAAATGCTCACTTTTGAACCTAGCCCATTATCAAGGAATAGGATTAGAATCATGGGTTTTAGAATTGAATAACTCCTTAGAGATGTTATATATTCTCTCCACTTGCGTTTGATAGATTTGGAAATTGACCTCTACCTTCTGCCAAAAATACTTTCCAAGAAGGTTTTTGGTAATTATATACCAAGGTATGTGATACACTCTCAGAAAATTGATAAATTGTAGTCTGCTTGTGGTGTACAAATTTACATTTGCTGAGACAAATTTGGTAAATGTTTTATACCATAACTATCACTAACAGCAAATATTTTTAAAGTTATTTAAAATTTTTATTTATTTTGAGAGAGAGAGACAGAGAGAGAGAAAGAGCATAAGTGGAGGAAGAGGGGCAGAGAGAGAGGGAGAGAGAGAGAATCTCAACCAGGCTCTGCACTGTCAGTGTAGAGCCCAATGTGGGGCTTAAACTCATGAACTATGAGTTGGACACTTAACCAACTGAGCCACCCAGGGACTCCCTAACTGCAAATTGTGTCTGTTACTCTAGCCAAAGCTCAGACTGGGACTTATTAACCATTTCAATGACTGTTATTAGCTAGTAGTGAAATAAAAAATTCAGAGGTTTAGCTGATGTGTTTTAGCTAATTACATATTTTTTGGACTTTGGACCACGCATAGAGTTTTGTGATTTGCTCTTAGGAATATCAAATGAACATGACTTTTGGTGCGCCTGTATGGTTCAGTTGGTTGAGATCCGACTCTTGATTTTGGGTCAGGTCATGATCCTAGGGTCAAGGGATGGTTCCCCAGATTGGACTCCATGCTGAGTCTGGAGCCTACTCGGGATTCTCTCTCTCCCTTGTATTCTATATTTCTAAAAATAAAATTACAAAAATATTTTTAAAAAACCAAAATGACTTTTTAACAAAGAGAAACAAGAATTTTAAGAATTTGACTCTGGTTTCATATTTACTTCAATATCCAGTGACATCAGCCAATCTTGACCTAGAAACTAAAATCATAAACTCTTCATAGTTGGCTGTTACTTCAGAGGTCATTTGGCCTAACCTGCACCTTGGCCAGAAATCATTTACAATATTCCTGTCATACCAGCCAGCTTCCTCCTGGACACTCTTATTAAGGAGGAAGTGCAGACTCTCTCCCACAAGTGAAAAGAAAAGCTAGTAAAAAACAGATAAAAGGGCCCAGCCAGATGCTCAAGGCTGGATACTCCTCTTGCATACTTTTGGCTTCTGTAATCTTGTTTGCCTCCTGTATCCACCAATTGTCCAGATAGCACCACTGACAACGGTTTTGTCTCTCAACCCCCTACCATCCCAACCATAAAAGGAGACCAATGCCAAGTTTCAGGGCTCAGCCTTTGGAGGTGACTCTGCTGGGCCGGCACCAGTGCACAGGAAGCAGCACCAGTGCATAATAAACCATCTTTTCTGATTGCTTAAGTGCATGTGGCTTGTCTCTTCCTGGGAGCCAAGTATTTGCTGTAACACAAGGACTTCTTTTTTTGTGCAGATCTTTCTTATTTGAATAAAACCTCACTTATCTGCTACTTCCTCCTCATTCTTTGGCTCTCAGACAGCCTTTGAATATTTGAAGTCATTATCCATTGCCTCTACCCTTTACACCAACCCATTTTTTTCTTCAGATTAGATGTGCCGCTGTGTTCAGCTGTTTATGCTATTGTGTGCTTTTCAGATCCCTTCTTCCTCAGTATGTCTCTATGGGAGACCTCTGGGGGTGAGAGCCTCCAGATCTAATCTGGTCCACAAAGAGAAAACCAGAGCTACGCCCTCCCTTATCTTCCAGAATTGAAATCTGCTCTCTGGGCAAAGTCTATGACATCCTGAGAAAGGATTGAGATAGAAGGTATGAAAACAAAGACTTGAAATAATTTCACCTTCCAGTCTTGAGAAAGACTAGCTATCTTCTCTACCCTCTGTTTCATTTCATCTTTTGCACAGCCCAGGCTGTGCTACAGTGCTCTAGGGTACCTTGAACAACAGCAGTAGGCTCCCCTCTACTCTGTGCTGAAGCTGCAGTGACATTTCTTACTTTTGAAAAATTCTATTGTGGAGCCAACAGAACTTTAACCAATAGAATGTTTTTCTTCATATTTTTGGTTACTTCTACCTTTCTACCACTAAGCACCTTACCTACTCTACCTTTATTCCCCCAGGAAAAGGAATACACAACAGAAACACATAATAAACAAATTAAATTTGAGGCTCTTGAATTTGAAATGTCTAGACTCTGGCATAAGACTAATTGATAGATCCCAGGCTGGACTTCTTGAGCTTGGGGAAAGATAACCAGAGAAGTGAGCAGAGGCTCACTGATAGATCTCTTCATAGGGATTCTATATTCTGCTCCTTACTCCCTGGCTGCTGCTGGTTTTGGTAGAAGGTGTGGTGGTGGAGAGTTACAAAGAACATTCTGTTTAAAAAAAATTCCATAATTCTCAGAGTAGAGTGGGAACAGAAGAGAGGCCTGCTTGCTGTTCTCAGGAAGGCCTGATGGAGATCCCTATAAATGTGTCTGTCCTGGAGTGAGGGAACATTTCCTGGGCACTTTAGGGTGGCATGGCTTAGAGGGCAGAGGTGAGGGGGTCATAATTAGGGAAGAGTGAGGAGACAGTTGTGACCTGCCTGGATCAGTTACCAGAAAGGTGAGCTGAGTGTCTCAGAAGGACCCAGCATGGATGGATCTTGATGCCAAACATCCCTTGGCAATCTCTCATCTCTCCTGTGGAATTATGGGGAGACTGGAGCTGGTGCAGTGTGTTCCCATCCCTCTAGAATGTGGACTTTCAATTGATGTCAACTCACTTCAGAACACTAAAGTAGTTTCTTACACACTTGAGTTTATAAATTGAGAATAATGCCCACTATATAATTAGTAATAAATAACCTCTTGTTTTGAGTTAAAATGTCCACTGTAGGTAAGAGAAAGATGAAAACTATTGCCATGTAACTAAACAACACTCAGTAAATCCGTTTTCCAAATGGCCATGTCCCATATTTCACCATAAATGCTAACATAATGAAGACTGGAGAAAAAAATATATAAGCTTTTTATTCATCTGTCCACTCATTCAACAGATATTTATGGAACATTTATTATCAGGAAATACAGTGACTAATAAAATTGACAAAGTTGTTAAACAACAGTTACATTGAAATTTCATCTTTCAGTGTATAACCATATCCTCAGGAGAAAAATACACAGAGATCTCATGGCCAATGATTCCAAGGAGAATAGCTTTAAATATTTCTCTTTGTATTTACCATTGACCTTTCCTTTCAGGTGTGTCCACATCCATCACTCTTAAGGAATGGAGTGAGTCCCAAATCATACTTGATATTCTAAGAGTTTTTCTTGTATGGTTCTTGCCATAGATTTTCTGAAGTTATGTCACATTTCCAGTTGACTTTAAAAAAGGCATTAATAATCCCAAGTAAGGCTAAAGTATATACTGCTAAAGTTTTTTGTTCTTTTTTAACTATAGGATAGGTACAATGACATGTTAAATTAACATTTTGTTAGGTGTGGTAAGGCACAGTTTTACTATCTTTAAAAACAGCTTTCTTGAGATATAATTCATATGTCCTCTTTTTACCTTTTTGAAGTGTACAATTCAGTGGTTTTAGTATTTTCATGGAGTCGTGCATCAATCATCATTAATTTTAGAATATATTCATCCCTCCTCTCCAGAATAAACCACTGTACCCATTAGCATTCATTGTCATTTTCTCCCACACACCCACCACTTGACAACCATGAATCTACTTTCTATCTCTATAGATTCGTGTATTCTGGATATTTCATGTAAATGGAATCATATAAATGGATCTTTGTGACTGGCTTCTTTCACTTAGTGTAATATTTTCAAGGTTTATCCATGTTGTAGCATGTATCACTACTTTATTTCTTTTTATGGCTAAACAATATTACATTGTAATGGATTTACCACATTTTACTTACCCATTCATCAGTTGATGGACATTTGGATTGTTTCAATTCATTGGCTATTATAAATCATGTTGCAATGAACGTTTATTTACAGGTCCCTTGGGAATATGCCTATGAATTTTGTTGAGTTATATAGTAACTCTATATATAACATTTTGAGGAACTTCTAGACTATTTTTCAAAGTAGTTGCACCGTTTTATATTCTCAAGAGCAATCTACAAAGGTTCCAATTTTTCTACATCCTTGTCAACATTTGTTATTGTCTATCTTTCTCATTATAGTCATCCCATTGAGTATAAAGTGGTATCTCATAGAGTTTTGATTTGGCTAATGCTGGTGAACATCTTTTAATATGTTTATTGGCTATTTGTATAAAATTAGAGAAATGTCTACTTATATGCTTTGCACATATTTAAGTTGGGTTATCTATCTTTTTATTATCAATATACTTCATTTTTTTTGTGCTTTACAGATGTTACATTTTTTATAACTTAAAGGTTTGTAGCAACTCTGCACTCAACAATTCTATCTGCACTATTTTCCCCAAAACGTTTGCTCATTTTGTGTCCCTGTGTCATGTTTTGGTAATTCCTTCAGTATTTTAAACTTTTTCATATTATTATATTTGCTATCATCATCTGTGATCTGTGATCTTTGATGTTACCAATGTAACTGTTTTGCTGCATCATGAACAGCACTCATATGAGATGGCAAACTAATAAATATCTAGTGTTCTGACTACTTTACTGAATGGCTGTTCTCCCATCTCTCTCCCTCTCCTTGGGTTTCCTTATTCCCTGAGACAGAACAACATTGAAATTAGGCCAATTAATAACCCCAAAATGGCCTATAAATGTTCAAGTGTAAGGAACATTTAACTCAAAATCACTTTAAATCAAAAGCTAGAAATGGCTAAACTTAGTGAGGAGGGCATATCAAAAGCTGGAATAAGCTGGAAGTTAGGTCTCTCTCCCCAAACAGTTAAACAGGTTATGATGCAAAGGAAAAGTGCTAGAAGGAAATTAAAAGTGCTACTCCAGTGAACACCACTCAAATGATAAGAATTGTGAAAAAGACTTATTGCTGATACGGAGAAAGTTTTAGTGGTCTGTATAGAAGATCAAACAAGCCACAACATTCCTTTGAGCCAAAGCCTTATCCAGAGTAAGGCCATAACTCTCTTCAATTCTGTGCAGGATGAGCAGGGTGAAGAAACTGCACAAGAAAAGTCTGAAGCTTGCAGAGGTTGGTTCATGAGGTTTAAGGAAAGAAGCCATCTCCATAATATTAAAGTGCAAGGTGAAGTTGCAAGTGTTGATGTAGTAAGATATAGCTAAGATAATTAGTGGAAGTGGCTATACTGAACAACACATTTTGAATGTAAATGGAACAGTCTTATATTGGAAGAAGATGCCATCGAAGACTCATAGCTAGAGAGGAGAAGTCAATGCCTGCCTTCAAAGCTTTGAAGGACAGGCTGACTCTCTCATTAAAGGCTAATGAAGCTGGTGACTTGAAGTTGAAGCCAGTGCTCATTTGCCATTTCTAAATCCTAGGGCCTTTAAGAATTATGCTAAATCTACTAAGCCTCTGCTCTATAAAAGGAAAAACAAAGCCTGGATGACAGGATGTCTGCTTACAACATGGTTCACTGAATATTTTAAGCCCACTGTTGAGACCTACTACTCAGAAAAAAAGAAAAAAAATTTTTTTTCAAAGTATTACTGCTTATTGACAATGCATTTGGTCACCCAAGAGCTCTGATGGAGATGTACAATGAGATTAACATTGTTTTCATGCCTGCTAACACATCATCCATTTGATAGCCCATGGATCAAGGAGTCCTTTCAACTTCTAAGTCTTATTATTTAAGAAATTCATTCTGTTTCATGTGCACGAAATGGGAAAGATATTTGCAAGTGACATATCGGATAAAGGGCTAATATTCAAAATCTATAAGGAACTTACCAAACTCCACACCCAAAAAGCAAATAATCCAGTGAAGAAATGGGCTAAAGACATGAACAGACACTTCTTCAAAGAAGACATCCAGATGACCAACAGACACATGAAATGATGCTCAACATCCCTCATTATCAGGGAGATACAAATCAAAACCACACTGAATACCACCTCATGCCAGTCAGAGTGGCTAAAATGAACAAATCAGGAGACTATAGATGCTGGTGAGGATGTGGAGAAACGGGCACCTTCTTACACTGTTGGTGGGAATGTTAACTGGTGCAGCCCCTCTGGAAAGCAATGTGGAGGTTCCTCAAAAAATTAGCAATAGAACTTCCCAACTTCCCCATGACCCAGCAATAGCACTGCTAGGAATTTACCCAAGGAATACAGGAGTGCTGAAGCATAGGGGCACATGTACCCTAATAGCAGCACTCTTAACAATAGCCAAATCATGGAAAGAGCCTTACTGTCCATCTACTGATGAATGGATCAGGAAAATGTGGTTTATCTGTACAATGGAATACTACATGGCAATGAGAAAGAATGAAATCTGGCCATTTGTAGCAACATGGATGGAACTTGAGGATGTTATGCTGAGCGAAATAAGTCAGACAGAGAGAGACAGATACCATATGTTTTCACTGATACGTGGATCAGGAAAAACTTAACAGACGACCATGGGGGAGGGGAAGATAGTTACAGAGAGGGAGGGAGGCAAACCATGAAAGATTCTTAAATACTGAGAACAGACTGAAGGTTGATGGGGGTGGGGAAGAGGAGAAAATGGGTGATGGGCATGGAGGAGGGCACTTTTGGGGATGAGCACTGGGTGTTATATGGAAGCCAACTTGACAGTAAACTATATTAAAATAATAATAAGAAAGGAATAAGAATAAAAAAAGAAATAAATTCTGTGAGGCTTTAGCTGCCAAAGATAGTGATTGCTCTGATGGATCTGGGCAAAGTAAATAGAAAACCTTCTGGAAAGAGTTCACCACCTTAGATGCCATTAAGGACATTCATGACTCATGGGAAGAGGTCATCATATCAACATTAAGTAGAGTTTGGAACAAGTTGACTCCAAGCTGATTCCCCATGGATGACTTTTGAGAGGTTCAAGACTTTGGTGGGGGAAGTAACTGCAGATGTGGTGGAAATAGTGAGATAACTAGAATTGCAAGTGAATCCTGAAGATGTGACTAAATTTTTGCAATATCATGATAAAACTTGAATGGATGAGGAGTTGCTGCTTATGGAAGAGCAAAGATAGTTTCTTGAGGTGACACCTATTCCTGGTGAAAGTGTTGTGGAGATTATTGAAATAACAACAATGATTTTAGAATATTACATAAACTTAGTTGATAAAACAGTGGTAGGATTTTAGAGGACTGGCTCCAACTTTGGAGGAAGTTCTACATGGGTAAAATGCTATCAAAGTAAATATGCTACAGAGATATCATTTGTGAAATGAGAAATCATTTGACGTGGTAAACTTTATTGTTTTCATGAGAAATTGCTACTGCCACCCCAACCTTCAGCAACCACCACCCTGATGATCAGTCAGGAGCTAGCAACATGGAGGCAAGACTCCTCACCAGCAAAAAGGTTGCAACCTGCTGAAGGCCCAAATGATGGTTAGCATTTTTATCAAATAAGTATTCTTAATTAAGGTACATACATTTTAAGGCATAATTCCATTTCACATTTAATCGGGGTGTAGTATAATGTAAACATAATGTTTTCGCATACTGAAAGAACAAAATAAAATTAATTTGAGTTGCTTTATTAGGTTATTTGTTTTATTGTGGTGGTTTGGAACAGAACTCATAATATCTCCAAGATATAGTTCTGATGAGTTGTAAGTGTTTTTCATATATTCTAGATACAAGTCATGTAAGCTCCTATTAGATATGTGATTTGTAAATATATTCTTTCATTTTGTATTTGAAACACACAAGTTTTAAACTTTAATCAAGTCTAACTTATGTGTTTTTTTTCTTTTGTCACTTCATAGCATAATTTCTTAATCTTAAATAAACTTTTTGAAGGCCAGTTATCTCTAGAGAGATGATAGTAAGATTTTTAAAATGTGGTTTTAAAGATGAAAGCACTTTTTAATTTATTAACTTAGATGTAAACGGTTGTGGTGATGTGGAAAGAGAATGTTTTACTGCATTATTGGCACAAAATGCTAGCTCTCTTTCTACTAAATATCAGTCCCAGCCTCATTGAAGAGAGGTGTTATAGAAAACTTTTATGACAATATATGATCATTCATGTTAGAATATTTACATCATATTATCATGCAGGAAAATAGTGGCTATGGTATACATTATTGGGCAAAGTTACAGTTTCTATCTGTTAATTTTACCTGATCCTTGGAGAGTGGGGCCAGAGCCCTGTGAATGGGGAAGAAAGCTTTCTTGTGTTATTAGGAGACTATTTGTGAGAAGCATTCAGGAAGTCAGCTTTCTTTTAGTGAATTGACCAATATGAGTAGGGTAAACCAAACTCTGAAAACCTTTGGAGGAAAAGAAAACCATAAATCCTGTCAACTCTGGACAGCCAAGAACTCTCCTGGCAGAGCAATAGGCCTGCTCCCTAGCAGGGGACTGAGGTATGCCTGGGACTCTGTCTGTGGTGTGGTTTCTTTTCTCCTTCTGCAAAACCAAAGTTACCAACAATTGATGGTTTGGGCCATAAATCAAGGTAGAGAACAAATTAGGCCAGCCTAAATTTTCTAGGTTCACTAGGATCAGAGATCATTTTTTGGACTTGGTTATTGAAATGGAAAAATGAAAAGAATAAATAAATGAGTTCAAATTTTTAATAAAGTTTCTGTCCTATCTACTTGTCATGGGCTGACTTGTGACCCTCCAAACTCATATGTGGAAGTCCTAACTCCCAGCACCTCAGAAAGTGACTATATTTGGAGACTGGGTCTTTAAAGAGGTAATTAAGTGAAAATGAGGTCATTGGGGTGGGCTCTAATCCAACACAATTTATGTTCTTTCAAGAAAAGGAAATTAGGACACAGACACACACAGAGGGAAGACCAGATGAGGACACAGGGAGAAGGTCATCTGCAAGTCAGTGAGAAAGGCCTTAGAAGAAACATCCCTGCCAACACTATGATCTCAGACTCTTAGCCTCCAGAAGTAAATTCTGTTATTTAAGTCACCCAGTCCTTGGTACTTGCTGTGGCAGCACTAGCAAACTAATGCACCATTTATTTTCATCAATTTTTGTGAAAAGAACATATTTTCTTCTTAGATATGAGAAAAATATACAGTATAGAGAATGAAAATCAGCTTGTATGTGGCCACTATTTATCGCTTCAAGCAAAGCTATTTATCTTTCTAGCTAACATTTGTATAGCATTTACTAAGTACTTTCAGTTTTACCTTCACCTTTGATTATTAAAAGCAAGCAAGTTATTATTATTAGTGATAGTTTGCACAGGAGAAAGCTGAGTGACTTCCCTAAGAAATTTAGCCAGTAAATAGTAGAGAAAGGGCTTGCACCCAGTTCTTTGGACTTGTACCTCGTTTTCCCTCAGGTCGAAACTGTATTCCTGGAACTTATGGCTTGTTATGTTTCTGGGAAAGGCACTACAAGTTGAAATGATGTAAGTCTAATCTAATTTCTGTTTTATATATATATATATATAAATATAAAACATAGACCAAGTGCTTGAATTTCAAATTATTATAAAAAGAACAAAAATACCATATGTGATCAAGTCTAAGTTATGTACCTAGACAGTATATGGTGAAAATAGGGGTGTAATATCTTCTCTTATAAAATTTAATTTCATTTTTAATTTAATCCCAGGAGAAGGCCTATACAGAACAAGATGAAGGGCTAGAGGTTTTGTGGATACAGCTGGAGATTCCTGGTTTCCAGAGGTTTTGCTTGAGGCTGAGGGCTACAATGACCCATGGGAGAGATGCTATAGAGGGTAGGGAAGGTCACTCGAGTCTCCCACTAGGATATTGTGTCTTCTCATCAGGACTCTTCAGAAGGCAGGTGTGATGGCTGGAGTGTCTGTGTGGGCTCTTGTAACATTGTAGGCAGAGCTCCATGTTTCTCACCTGTAGAAAACTAGTGTTCTTATATTTAACAGCAACAAACAAACAAACAAACAAACAAACAAAAAAGGCAGGACTCAGAAAGGAGTTTGTATGCAGAAGGATCCCCTCTGCATAAGGATGAAACATCCAACTCCAAACCAAAGCCTCTCTGAAAAACTTGCCCCTGCTTTGCAGAGAGGGCAGGGTAATCAGTGAACTGCTTTCCAGGGTCCCATCCAAATTTGCCCATAGCTTCTCACTTTCCTGATTATCTAACAACAGTGAACAGTAGCGTGTTTTACCTCTTTCAAGTTATCTTGGTCACAATGGATATGAAATTTAGAGCATCTGTGTAGGGAGTCTTTGGCCATCTGTGTCTAGTCCTCATAAAGCAGGAAGTTTTGTTTTGTTTTGTTTTGTTTTTGAGAAAGTCCTTGTCCTGAGCCTGCAGCTGGAAGGAAGGATGGCTGTTGTTATTTTTAGAAGGTCAATGAATGTGTAGGTGTATGTGTAGACCATAGCCCAAGTTAGGATCCTCAAATGGCTTCCCGTTATGGTGAGCAATTTTTCCACGGAGCTCCAGCATTCCTGTGGGCCCAGTAATGAGTAATATAACCTTGATGCCTATTTAGAAAATGTGATCAGATGGAAAGGTGATTTGTCATGTCACCTTTTTCCTTTGTCCTGCTGATAAATCTTGCAATAGTTGAGCTAGAAGAGAAATGTAGATCTTCATGACAAGGAGTTCATTCAGTCACTGTCTTCACAATTTCTTTTTACTCCATCTTAAATATAAACAAAACAAAACAAAACAAAAAAAACAAAAACAAAATAAGAAACAAAAAAAACTCTAAAAAGTGGTACAGACTACTTTAAAGCTATATGGTAATTTTTCTAGAATTTCCCCTCCTCTTTCTTATGTTCAATCTATCTCATATTATCTATCTATCTATCTATCTATCTATCTATCTATCTATCTATCTATCTATCATCTATCTATTTATCTGTCTGTCTTCTATTTTTATATTTGCTTAAATCTGAGAGGAAACAAGAGAGTCATGGAATGTCTCACACCCCCACATTTTCAGTGGGAAAATTTGTCTCTTGCTTGCTGTGAAAATCTCACTGCATTGACCTTTTGATAAATCTTTAGGCCTCAGACAAGGGGCCCATTTGGGTCTTATTTTCTGTAGACCTGATGGAAAAAGGAGATGGATCCTGAAAAGGAAGAAAGAATATGAAATTGTTCTTTGAGAGATATCCTGTGAGATTGTTCAATTCAACTCCAGCATCTCTGTGGAAAATGAGACCAGACTACCCCCAGTAAGTGAATATGCATTGTTTTCTCTTCAGAATTTCTCAATGAAGGTGATCTTCTCCAGTGATGTTGTAGCTTTTTATTTTTTGAGGTTCAGATTTAGTATGTTTTACTGTTTGATTTTTAATGCTGACAAGCCATGATTAGGTGTTATACTCAATTGAGCTTCTAATATAATGTTAATAAACCAGATTGTCATTCCCAATTTAACCTCTTTCTCTGCTCTATGTAGGTTGTTTCAGGAAATGAATATTTAGTGAGTCTGAGAGTTTAATTAAAGACATGTTTGGTCTTTTTTATTTAATAATTTGACTGCCAGTGGAATTGTCTTTTCCCTACACCTTATTCTCAGTGGATAGGTTGGTACTACTGACTGTCAGAAATTTTAATAGGTCCACAGTCTCAGGCAAGATTCTCATGAGAAAAAGTGCAGGAGAGACAGGAAATGGGACCTTGGGAGTCTGTTCTCATGACATGGAATCAGTGGAAACAATGGGATGGGTCCACTCTTTTTCAAATTTTCAGTTAATTTTCTTCTTTGATGATCTTTCTTTCTTCTGACCCTTCCACTCACCCTGCTCCTCTCCTAGGGATGGGAAGCAGGATATTTTTACAAAGACTTTGTTCCTGTGAGGACCCCATGATCTTTCTCTAGCCAAACTCTCATTTCCCAATCCAACTACTCAGGTGCCCTGTGGACTTCTTGCAGGAATATCTCTGGATCACTGAGGATTTCCTCCCCTATTATATTCAAAAGGAATGATAAAGAATCCTGTAAAGTTCTAAGTTGCTGTTAAAAATATCACAACATATGGGCATCTGGGTGGCTCAGTCAGCTCAGGTCATGATCTCCCAGTCCCTCTGTGTCAGTCTCTGTGCTAACAGCTCAGATCCTGGAGCCTGCTTTGATTCTGTGTCTCCCTTTCACTCTGCCCCCCTCCCCGTTTGCACTCTGTCTTACTCTAAAAAATAAATAAACATTAAAAATTAAAAAAAATATATCACAACACAGAGGTGCCTGGTTGGTTCATGCAGTTAAGTATCAAACTCTTGAATATACCTCAGGTCATGCTCTCACAGTTTGTGAGTTTGAGCCCCATGTTGGGCTCTGTGCTGACAGAGAAGAGGCTGCTTGGGATTCTCTCATCCTCTCTCTTTCCCTCCCCTGCTTGTGCTCTCCCTCTCTCAAAAATAAATAAACTTTAAAAAGAGTTTTAAAAAACCCACAACATATTAATGATTATTATATATAATTAATATTTTAATAATATTAAACACCACTTGAAATATCAGTTGTTCTTTTAATGTTAGTGAAGACCTCACCCAAACTGTTAAAGGAAGGTGACACTCTTTCTGGAGGCACAAGCTATAATGTGGGCCATCTGTGATCTGGTAGGCTTGGAGGACATGCTCAGTAACCAGGAAATTCAGGGTGTGAATGGACACTGCACCCACCACAGAGAGCTGGCTAAGCAGAGAATTCAAGAACATGGTCATATTAACTTGCATTGTGAGTGGGTTCTAGAGGGCAGCTGTGGTGAGTCTTTTTATTGCTTTTCAATCTCCCCAAATCACCTGGTTCCTGCAGAGTGACTAGGGTATTCATTTGTGGTAGCTAACTAATCAAGATGGACTCAGAGGAGATAACTTTCTTCATTCAGTGTCCTAACTTATTGGCAGTTGTTCTCAGTATCCCAAGCGTCACTTCTTGACCTCCCAAGCACATGTTCACTATGGTTAACATTTTTAAGTTTAAACAATACCCTATTAGAGAAACCCTCACTTTCCTCCACCTCATTCATTTTGAGACCTACTTTGCAACATTATTTTTTTTTAATTTTTAATGTTTTATTTATTTCTGAGAAAGAGAGAGAGAGAGAGATAGCGTGAGCAGGGGAGGGTCAGAGAGAGAGACACACACACACACAGAATCGGAAGCAGGCTCCAGGCTCTGAGCTAGCTGTCAGCACTGAGCCCGACACGGGGCTGGAACCTATGAACCATGAGATCATGGCCTGAGCTGAAGTCGGACGCTTAGCTGACTGAGCCACCCAGGCGCCCCTTTCAACACCACCCTCGAAGAAGCAAGTGATTCCTCAGTTTCCATGCCTCTTGTCAGGGATAGCTGTTATTCTTTGACTTTATCTGGTGTAGGCCATAAGTTACAATGGTTTTGAAATATCACATTCAGGTGCTATCAACATGCTTTGCTAAACTAATATTGCTATGTAAAAATGCTTTAAATATAAAGCACTGAGTGTTATGTGGAAACTAATTTGACAATAAACTATTTGTAAAAAAAAAAAAAAGAAAGAAAAACTGAAAAAAAAAAAGCTTCTTCCAGCTTAATCTTAATTGGTTTATACATAGTAGTTCAGGAGGAAATCAATCTCCCTCAGTCTTGGATTTAGAATGCACTTTCTGATGTTTGAAATAAAGATGTTTGCCTTTCCCTATCTTGAGAATAAATTTATTCTCCAAGCAGGTGTTTGTCAGTATCTGATAAGCAGCAGGGAATTTAGAGTGTTCAGAATACAGTTGAAAATTTGAGAATCTACAAATATAGGTTTGTAAGATTCCATTTAAGTTGGACTCAGACAAGATGAAGAGAATTGTCCATATTGTTTATCTTCTCTCCCCTACCTGCTCCTTCCCTATACTTTAATTTCACAAATAAGTTTTATAGGGGAAGATGCAGATTATCCTGAGACCCCACACATGGGCATTGTGGGCTTTGTATATGTATAGTCTTAACATGATGCACAAGAACAGGCAACTTGTGCAATTTGGGAAACTCAATAGCAGGTTTTCCGAGAGTTTCCTAACTCTCTCCAGAAGGATGTTATCATCCTCAGGTCAATGGAAAAACTAAAGTAAATGGAGGTAAATTTCCCTGCAGCCAAGCAAGTTTATTCTCCTGATCAAATGCTCCATGTGCACTTTAAAACTGGAAAAGAGCCAAAGGAAACCAGTGCATGTCTTAGCATTGCCTACTAATCCCAACTCAGATCTAATCACACTGTTAGAATGTGTTTACTGGTATTCATATTCCTTATTGAACTATATCTCCAAGGAAAACTTTACAAAAGCAGATATAATAGTTGGCCATAGAACAGGATACTTAGTCTAGCTAATCAGTTTTAGGTTTATAACTAAATTTATAACTCCTAGATTATTGTGGTAGGAATGTCACTAATAGTTATGAGTGGCTTATCACTTCCAAAACCATATCAATGGAACTACAGGTGCAGAGCAAGTAAACCTGAGTGTCATTGCCACAGGTAAGAGATAAGCTTCGAAGAAACACTTTTTGAAAGAATGTTCTCTGAAGCAAATTCCATCTCTCCTCTTCCATATTTCTTTATTCATTTCCCACCTCAAACTTAAGAAGAGAGAAAAGAAAGGAAATGTCCCAAAGTATACTGACTATGCAGGTTTGCAAAGCAAAAATGTTTTATGTTCCACTAGGAAAAAAATACAGATTAAGAAGCTTTTAGAATAATGGAATCTCATACAGACATTGATTCAATTTTTTTTCCTGTAAACTGCAAAGAATCAGGATTTCTCACTTTTCCCAGTGAAACAATTCTACTCAACAAAGGAGATGCCATTACTTTTAAAACTATCCTTTTAAAAGGAGTGATGTCATGGATGTGGGACTGGTGAAATCAACAATGGGGGTGTATCGTTTTGCAAAAAATGTCTAAGAGAGTCTTGATGTGTACATCAAGATGTGTACATCAAAGGCCTACCTTAGCCTTTGATATGTATGGAAGAAATGGTCAAAATGGGGTCTGTTTTAATGACCTGATGGAGTAGGGTTGGAAAAAGCACTTCACTCAAAGGTTTACTTTAGGTGATCATGGGATCTTAAACATAAATCCAAATCAGCTCATGAATTCTTAAAATATTTTTCCCTAAGGAAGTCATCTAGACATAGGATAACCAACTGTCTGTTTGCCCTGGCCTGAGGGATTTCCAAAGGATGAAGGACTTCCATTGCAAAACCAGAAACAGTTCCAGGCAAACTGGAGTGAATTGGTTATTCTAAAAGGTCACTCATACTGCTCACACTAAACTTTTCAGATTATAAAAGAAAGCAGTGAGTTAAAAATTCTCATGGACAACTCATAGAAGATAAGAGTATGTCTGTGAGAAACACTAATCCAGAGTATGGTCATGTCTACATATTTTAAGCAAACATACTTAATTTTTCTATCCCTAATTCATTCATTCATTCATTCATTCATTCATTCCAACACTGCTATTTAGGCCCCACTGTGGGCCAGGTACCTTACTCAATTCTGGCATTACAGTAGTACATAGAGCAGTTAGGGTCTGGCCATCACTGAGCTCTGGATAGCTGCCACATACTCCTCAGGGAAAGGATTGTCTTTTGAGCTTTGTTTTTGTTTATTTTCACACATACAATTTTCTTAAACAGTTGCCTTAGAAAAATTATTTACTCATTTTTGCTTGTTTCTTCATTTTTTTGGACTGTCTTCATATAGAGGAGAGAGTAATTCATTTTGCCAAAGAAAACCAAAAAGGTATTATCTAGCCTGGGCAGACAATGGGTTAATGGCCAGAAGATGTGAGTTCAAGCTCCTTCTGTGAATATAATTTCTGACTTATTGTCCTATTAGTATTATGGGATAAATAATACATGCCTTTTGTCTCCTAGTGATAGAGTAGATTTTTAAAAAAGAAACATTCATGAAAATGCATAATATGCTGTATAATAGCTCTCAAAAGTACTGTATATGTGGAGTCATTAAGATTTCATGGAGAAAGTAGTATATACATTAGATGTTAAAGAATAGGTAAGATTTTGTTGAAGATTATTTCTTCTTAAAATTCTCATTAGAATTTTTGAGTCCTTCCTTTAGAAATTACAGAAATGTAAAAATGAAATAGTCTTGCCACCAAGCACAACCAGTGTAAAAGCACTTTTCACTAGTCTTCCTGTTACTCACACAAAGTCTTCACAGGGATCTGTGGTTCTCACCTCTATTATGGAAGTGGTGGCCATCCCAGAATGGGCACTCTTGGGTTGCAATTTCTGCCCACTGCTGGCCTAACATGCTTTCCTTATGCCTCTGTGGAGCCCTTATGGCCATCCAGTTAACTAATTTGGATGCTCTAATTCTGGGCTGTGAAGGACAGGACAGAGAGATCCAAGACAGGGAAAGTAGGAACAGTCAAACAAATTTGTGGGACTGCTGACTGACTAGCATGCCAACGTGTGGGCTTAGGCAGGAACTGCCTCCCTTTGGTCTCTTCAAGATTAATGGGAACAGTGGGCATCAGGCAAGATCCTGCCTCCAGCTCAGAAGGCTGTGCTGTAGCACCATTGATCTTTTCCTTTATGAACATTTGTGGAGTCATTTGCAAATTAAAAAACATTCATAATGAGGTGGTCATCTTTTATTATGGTCTAAACAGCTGCTACTTCAAGTTCCAGCAGAAAATAGGCTTCCTTCCATTTTACCAGAGAGTAACTCAGTAATAAAGAGTGGTGATTTGATTAAGGCAATTGCTAATAAGAGAACCAGAAACAAACAACTACAATGTTGTGAACGCAAGGATGTAGTGTGCCACCTCAAAGAAGCCCAGCAGAGGTGAGCTCACCAATCACTACTTGCCCTTGGAAGATAGTCATGATGACCCCCACTCACCATGGCTTGTGGGGGAGAGAGGAACTCTGATGTAAGAAAGTCTAAGTCAGACAGTAGGAGAGCAATAAAGTATTGAATTTCCTTTTTCCTTCCACAGCCCATCATATTTATTTCAATTGAGTGCCCTGAATCGCTGAGATTTTCCAAGGACTTTAGGGTTCACAAATTGTTAACTCACACACTACAGTGAATAAAATATGAGGATATATGTGTGTATATATGTGTATATATATATATATATACACACACACACATTACTACATGCAATACTACTAGAGATGAGATTCTTCATTAGGTACAAAACATGACTAATCACATACTCTACCTTAGCAGAGGGAACCTTCTATATAATAAAGTCATTATTTTATATTTTCTTTTGTACTTTAATTTCTATACTGAGACTGTCCTCTCATCTAAAATTTGCTTTTGGGAGGCACCTGGGTGGCCAAGTTGGTTGAGCGTCTGACTCCTGATTTTGGCTCAGGTCATAATCCCAGGGTTGTTGGATTAAGCGTTGCATGGGGCTCTGCACTGAGGGTGAAGCCTGCTTAAGGCTCTCTCTTTCTCTCTGTCTCTCTCTCCCCCTCAAAATAAAAATAATAATAAAGTTTGCATTTAGCCAATGGCTTTCTCAGCTTACTCAAAACAACTCTGCCTTTGTTTTTCACTAATTACTGTATAATTTTCAAGCATTTTGTTTTAGTTTTACAATGAACTGAAAAATTCATACAAATTATGATGAATCTTATTTTGAGGAAGCAGTTTCAGAGATGTTAGAAGGTTTGCCAAAATTTGAATCACAAAGATAGAAAGTGGTGCATAGTTTAGAGCATAGTTCTTATTCCAAATTCTGTCTTTCTCAGCTTCTCACCTGTGCTAAATAGAACTCCATTTAGCATCTCTTTTGCTCCTTTCAGTTATAACATTATTATCGAGGTTCTTCAAGACAAAATCACCAATAGAGATCTTCCTAGTTTTTTAAAATCATTTAAACATGAGCTAATGACTTAGCCATTTCCCTCAATATCTCCAGTTTTAGTTGAGTAGACAACAAGTATTATCCATTGAACACTTGCCATTTGCAGGATATTTGGCTTAGTCCTTTATTTACATTATCTCGTGTCACTGCACAAGATCACTGTGATGTAGGTAACTACTCTATAGAAGATAAAGACAAGAATTAGAAGGGTTAAGTACCTGTTAACCTGCAAGTGTCTGACTCAGAGCCAGTGATAGGTAGCCTTTCAGTGACAAAGCTCATCAGAATTAGACCCTGGCCTAATTTCTAGTCCTATGCTTGTTCAATATGCTGTAATCAAGATGTTAACTTTTTCTGGCAAGTCTAAAATTATAGTCCAGAAGATATTTCACACCAGGATGCTCTAGAGCTTCCTCAACCTGTCTGAAGGCTTTCTAGTCTCCCTCTCTAGTACAGGTTGTCACAAAAAGAGCACTTGGGGAGCTTAGGATGAAACACCATTAATGCATGCCTTCATACTTCACTGTGTCACTTATGGCCCTGCCTAATGGCTTTCCTTTCTCTTTGGAGTCATTATTTCTTTTTAACCCAAAATGAAGGAAGGCAACCGGAATGCAAGTTTGGAGGAACTTTGCCTCGAAGCAGTGGTCCACTAGAAATCTCAGCAGACTGTGCTGCTATAAGTTGAGGCAAAGCTTCTACAGTCCAGTTTGATTAACTGTGCAGAGCCATTAAAGAGACTTGAGATTGGAATGTTTGCAGAGACCCAGTCAGGTTCCATCAGTGGTTCAAACTTTATCTTGTGGGGGAGTCGGGTATTGTAGCTCTCAACCAGCAGAAAGCCATAATTTAAGCTATTCTTGATTATGGTCATCCTGGAGCAGCTTGGAGGATAGTTACATGAGAAAACTGGAGGCAGCTGGACAACCGAGTGGGTTATTCCAGTATTCATGGAATTAGGGAGACATGTCCCAAACTCTGAAAGCAATAATAGAAATGCAAAAACCAGACAGAGTAAAATTCAAACACCACCACAGTGATAAGATGTAGAAGATGGGAAAGAAAGGGGTCAAAGTTGATGGACATTTCAATTCTGGATAACTTAAAAGAAGGAGAGACCATAAACAGAAAGAGCCAGGAACATGTACAGTGATGGCTTTGGCCACCTAAGTTTGGAGCACAAGCGAGGAACTCAGATTAAGATGTACAATAGAAGGTTGAAAGTGGTCAACTGAGGAGAGAAGGAGTTGGGGTTCAGGTTGGGTAGTAATCTGCATAGGGGTGGTAGCTAAATTTCTAATGGTGAATATAATTGCTTGGGGATGGCATATAGGAAAAACTAATTCAATATTCCTTTAAAAATCTTAGAGTTTCTCTGAGGTATGGCTCTTCTTTCATGATGAAGTTTATTTCAGTACAAGGACTTTGTTACAAAATTTCAGTGCAAGGGCTTTGTTACAAATAAGAATGTTAAAAATCATCAATGTACTTACATTAGCATTTGGGTCACACTTAATATTCACATGGCTTCTGATTAAAGTACATTCTGTGTATATGAAAAACTAAGAACCCTGCAACATGGTTTCGTTCCTACTTATTTTTCATTAAGAAACGTTTAGCCTTTAACAGTAAAGCAAATAACTATTCCATGCTTTTGAGTGTCTGCATGATTGTTTTTACTGCCCCATAATGTTGATCATAAGCCTCACAGAATGGCTTCTACAAATAAGCAAAAAAAAAAAAAAAAAAAAAAAAAAAAAAAAAAAAACCCCCCACCAACNGAAACAAAAAAACCCCACACCCAGCTGTTTAATCCTAAATCAAAGTCAAATTCACTTGAAAATGAGAGAGAAAAATGATCTGAGAAGCAAAGTTGACAGCCCCTCCCTTCTCAAGATCAAACAAGGTAATGTGACTTTTAGTGTTTTTGAACTCCATGCCTTAATCACCCTGAGAATATAGGCAGCTGATGTTAGTCATGTCTAATTAAAATTGTTCTGTGCCATTTAGCTTCTAATGACTGCCACTGAATCGTTTCCCACATAGTGGTTGGTCAATTTGCCTCAATCTATCACCAAGCTTTCTCGATTAGTAGTAGTAATTATAACTACAAAGTCAATAGCAGTAGCAAAGCAAGGTTAAGTAAACACCATAAAGTTATTAGGGAAGAGAAAAAACTACAAAGATAGCAATATCCATAGTCATACAGTAGAATCTGGATAGAACATAATCTTTTTAAAAGGATAGGAATGAAAAGTTGAGGAGAATGGAGGCAGATGTGATTGGAAGGCTTTGCATAAAATGATGAAGTGGGGCTTCCAACAGGCTCCAGGCCTTTTGGCTCAAGGACATAGATTCAAAGTCAGCCCCAAGGGGTGGAGGTGAAATATTTTTAGAAAGTTCTGAGTGATGGACCAAGATTGAGGAACGACTCTCTGCCCCATTCTCACTGAGTTTTCCTGAAAGCAAGCCTGGTTGGAAAACAGAAACAAAAAGAAATATAAGTCTAGATTATGAGCAAAAACTCTAATCAGTGTTTTTGGTAATGAGTTTATGTAAGGAGAGGAAATGAGATTGTGTTGACTCAGCCAACTCCTGCCATTTACTTGTGGGTGTTTCTTAACCAAATCAAACTTCAGCCCAGGCCCTAGAAGGGCAAAGAAAAGGTATGATTGTCAGGCCACTCCCTGTTCTATTCTTTCCTGAACTGATAGAGAATTTCCTGCTCTGAAGTTATAAATCTCTTACTCCATGAGAATATTTAAAATTACTTAAATAAAGCTTAATGTCAATAAAGGGGTCTTGAGCTTGAGCTCCTTCACCCTCTCCATAGGTTGATTCAGTCCTATTTGGTGACATGTATATGTGTGTTTGTGCTTGTGTGTACATATGAGGACTGCATCAGTTGGAGACACACACACACACACACACACACACACACCATAGACTGAGAAAATTGATATGAGTGTTGTAGACTAGCATCACATAGTTATCTGAACCTTATTCAGTTTTCTATCACACTAGTTCCTCGGGAAATATTTCTAGGCAATGAGAACAATTAGCTTTATAGGTTTAAACAGACCTAGCCTTGAGAATAAAACAATAGCCCCCTCCCGCACAAATTTTTTCTTTTCTTTTTCCTTCTCTACACTTCTTAAAAATGTTATCATGAGAGTCTGGGAGGAGGTAGGATGGCAGAGAAGTAGGGAGCTCTGTACATTTCACTTGCCCCCATCTCTCAAACCAAGAAGGCCTGAAGCCATAGGACACTGAATCACAGGAGTTTGAGAGGATAAGAGAGTCCACTGAGAAAACAACCTCAAAGGCACATGAGTGTGAACTGGGGAAGATAAAAATGGGCTGGGACCAGAGACAAAGAGGAAGGAGAGGAAACCCCTTTTGTGGGAAGCCATGATGAGTTGAGGGGAAAAGAGTCACTGAAACTGCTCATAGAACTGTCCCTGGAGAAGAGAAAAACCTCAGGTCGAGACAGAGAGTGATCCTGATTCCAGCTATGGTGCTGACTTTGGGCTGGGTGCCCTGGTCCCAGGCGGCACCAGGAGAAACTACTCTGCTGCTCTCCTAGCCCAATCTGGTAGGGAAGCAGCCAGGCCTGAAACTGCTCCACTGCTCTTCTCGCTTGATCCCCAGCCAGGAAGTGGGTCCAGCTTGAAACTGCTCCGCTGCTCACCTGGCTTGATCCGCATCAGGGAAGCAGCACTCTGCTGCTCTCCCGGCTAGATCCCCAGCGGGGAAGCGGATTAAAACTGCTCCGCTGCTCTCCCAACTCCATTCCTGACTGGGAAGGACCCAGCCTGTGGGTTTATATTTCAGGTGGAATTAATAAAACGCGTGGACTAAGATCTGGAAACAAGGCATGGCTTGGGATATAGAACATGGCAAACCTTGGCTACGCCTGCAGCACAGGGAGATCAAACCGAGAAGAGTGATTTGCAACAGTTCAAGAAGGGACTGGGGCGCTGCCATTTTTGTCTCCACAATCACCAAGGCGGGACCTCAGGGACCGGCCTGCGGAATGCAGTTGAGGCTAAGACCTGCCTACACCAAGCCACGCCCATCCCTGCTAGAGAGCTGCTTTTTTTTTTTTTTCCTGGAGCCTGGGGCAAGACCAACATGGATGCACTGCCATGATTAATTCTAGATCAATTCTTTCTAATCAGGTCTATTTTCCCTTGTCTCATTCATATCCCTCCTCCCTGATGGCCTGGGCACTCTGGCCATTGGTTTGCTTAAACAGTCATATTTAATCCATTCTCTAGATGTATATTCTACACTTCCACCATTACTTTTCTATCTCTCTGGAGTAATAAGACTATATAGTTTCTCTGAGTAACATTATCTTCATTTCTTTCTCCTCATCTCCTACCATATTTTCCTCTTTCTCTCTCTGAATTAAGCCTCTTAGTCTCTCTGCCTGGTCATTGTCCAATTTCACTTTCTCCTCGCCCTGTCATTTCTCTTTTTGTATATGCTCTTTCATCAGCACTGCATACACCCTGCTCTTTATTTGTAGTGGGAATTCTGGTTTTATGCTTTTAGACTGTCCTTTATCTTTTGGGTTTTTTCTTTTTTCTTTCCTTTTTCTTTCTTTATTTTTCCTTTCTTTTTTTCTTTTTCCCTTTCAGTTTGTTTGTTTGTTGAATTTGTCTAGGCATTTGTGCACCTTTCTTACCTGTGTGTTTGTCTATCTGTTTTCTTTTCAAAGGCTACCTCAAGAAACAAGCCAACATACACATGATGGAGAGTCCCAAATACCAGTTCAAGTAGGGAAATAAAATAATCAAAGTCTCAAGAAGAAAGACCAAGAGACACCATTCAAAGAACACTTCCTGAACGGATAGGCCCTGGACAGTCAAAGAACCTTCTTTGACTGCTTCTTTGACTTCTTATACAGCAATACTCGCAGGTACAAAGTGAATAACAAGCTTTTAAAACAAACAAGACAGAAAGTAGCCAAAATGATGAAACAGAAGAACTCTCCTCCAGAGAAATTCCAGGAAGAAGTGACAGTTAAAGAACTGCTCAAAACAGATATAAGCAACATAACTGAACAAGAATTTAGAACAATACTCATAAAATTAGTTGCTGAGCTTGAAAAAGGCATTAAAGACATTAAGGAAGCTATTGCTACAAAGACTATCGAGCTTAAAAATAGTTGTGATGAAATAAAAACTGCTATGAATAAGGTGCATAATAAAATGGAGGCATCCAACGCATGGATTGAAGAGGCAGAGAGAATAGATGAATTAGAAGACACAGTTAAAGAAAAAGAGGAAGCCATGAAAAAGAGAGATAAACTGATCCAGGAACATGAAAGGAGAATTGAAGAGCTGAGGGATACAATAAAATGGAACAATATCCATATCATAAGAATTCCAGAAGAGGAAGAGAGAGGGAAAGGCACTGAAGGAGTCCTTGAACAAATTATAGAAGAGAACTTCCTCAATCTGGGGAAGGAAACAGACATTGAAATCCAAGAGGCACAGAGAACTCCCCTCAGACGTAACATGAATCAATCTTCTGCACGACATATCATAGTGAAACTGGCAAAATATAAGGACAAAGAGAGAATTCTGAAAACAGCTAGGGCTAAAAGGACCCTAACAACAAAGGGAAACCTATCAGGTGACAGATCTATCTACTGAAATTTGGCAGGCAAGAAAGGAATGTGTTGAACAGAATGTGTTCAATGTGATGAACAGAAAAAATATGCAGCCAAGAATCCTCTATCCAGCAAGCCTGTCATTCAGAATAGAAGGAGAGCTAAAAGTCTTCCCACATAAACAAAAATTGAAAGAATTTGTCAGCACTAAACCAGCCCTACAAGAAATCCTAAGGGGGCTCTATGAGGGAAATGTTGCAAGGAACACAAAGTACCAGAGACACCACTACAAGCATGAATCCTACAAAGAACACAATGATGCTAAACCTATATTTTTCAATAATAACACTGAATGTAAAGGGACTAAATGCTTCAATAAAAAAAGGCATAGGGTAGCAGAATGGATAAAAAAACCAAAATCCATCTATTTGCTGTCTACAAGAGACTCATTTTAGACCTAAGAACACCTTCAGATTGAAAGTAAGGGGATTGAGAAATATATATCATGCTACTGGGAGTCAAAAGAAAGCTGGAGTAGACATACTTACATTGGACAAACTGGATATTAAAATAAAGGCAGTAACAAGGGATGAATAAGGGCATTATATAATAATTACAGGGTCTATTCATCAGGAAGAGCTAACAATTATAAATGCCTACAGACTATGGGATCACTCAAATACATAAAACAATCACAAACAGAAACAATCTTATGGATAAGAATGTGCTAATAGCAGGGGACTTTAATACTTCACTTACAGCAATGGATAGATCAACTAGACAGAAAATCACTTAAGACACAATGGACTTGAACGACACATTGGACCAGATGGATCTGAGAGATATATTTAGAACCCTACATCCTGAGGCTATGGAATTCACTTTCTTCTCAAGTGCACATAGCACATTCCCCAAGGAGATCACATACTGGGACATAAAGCAACCCTCAATAAATATAAAAGAATTGAGATCATACCATGGACACTTTCAGATCACAATGCTATGAAACTTGAAATCGATCACAGGAAGAAGTCTGGAAAACCTCCAAAAACATGGAGGTTAAAGAACACCCTACTAAACAACAAATGGGACAATCAGGAAATTAGAGAAGAAATTAAAAAATATATGGAAACGAATGAAAATGAAAATACAACAATCCAAACTCTATGGGATGTGGCAAAGGCAGTCCTAAGAAATAAGTACATTGCACTCCAGGCCTATTTCAAGAAATTAAAGAAAGCACAAGTGCAAAATCTAACAGCTCACTTAAAGGACTAATGGGAGAGCAACAAGGGCACTCCAAACCCAGGAGGAGAGAAAAATAATACAAATCAGGGCAGAAATAAACAATATAGAAACCAAGAAAAAAGTTGAACAGATCAATAAAACCAAGAGTTGTTTTTTTGAAAAAAATAAACAAAATTGACAAACCTCTAGCCAGGCTTTTCAAAAAGAAAAGAGAGAGCACTCAAATAGACAAAATCATGATTGAAAATGGATTTATTACAACCAATCCCTCAGAAATACAAGCAATTATCAGGGAATACTATGAAAAATTATATGCCAAGAAACTGGACAACTTAGAAGAAATGGACAAATTCCTAAACACACACACACTACCACAATTCACACAGGAAGAGATAGAAAATCTGAACAGACCCATAGCTACTGAAGAAATTGAATCAGTTATCAAAAGTCTCCCAACAAATAAGAGCCCTGGGCCAGATGACTTCCTTGGGGAATTCTACAAGACATTTAAATAAGAGTTAATACCCATTCTGCCCAAGCTATTCCAAAAAATAAAAATGGAATGAAAACTTGTGAACTCATTCTACGAAGCCAGCATCACTTTGATTCCCAAGCCAGATAGAGACCAAGCAAAAAAAGAGAACTACAGGCCAATATCCTTGATGAATACGGATGCAAAAATCCTCAACAAGATACTTGCAAATCAAATGCAACAGCACATAAAAGAATTATCCACCAACATCAAGTAGGATTCATTCCTGGGTTACAAGACTGGTTCAATATTCGCAAATCAATCAATGTCACACATCACATCAACAAAAGAAAAGATAAAAACCATACGATCTTGTCGATAAGTTGCAGAGAAAGCATTTGACAAAATATAGCCTCCTTTCTTGATAAAGACCCTCGAAAAAGTCAGGACAGAAGGAACTTACTTAAACATCATAAAAGCCATCTATGAGAAGATCTCAGCTAAGATCATCCTCAATGGGAAAAAACTGAGATGATTCCCCCTGAATTCAGGAACACGACAGGGATGTCCACTCTCACCACNAGAGGGTGTTATGCTGATCGAAATAAGTCAGGCAGAGAAGGACAGATACCATATATTTGCACATATAGGTGGATTAGGAGGAAGCTAATGGAGGGCCATGACGGAGAAGCAAGGGAAAAATACCTGTGGAGAGGGAGAATGGCAAACCATGAGACACTCTTGAATGCTGAGAACAAACTGAGGATTAATGAGTGTGGAGGAGAGGGGATGGGGGGTGATGAGCATGGGAGAGGTCACTTATTGGGATGAGCACTGGGTGTTATAGGGAAACCAACTTGACAATGAACTATTTAAGAAAAAAGGAAGTAATATGTGTGTGTGTATATATATATGTATATATATGGTAATATGTATATTTTACTTTCAATATTAGTCATAAAATAATGAATGAGTCTTGCCATTTGTAATGACATTGATAGAGCTAGAGAATACAATGTTAAGTGAAAAAAGTCAGAGAAAGATAAATAGCATATGATTTCATTCATATGTGGAATTTAAGAAATGAAACAAAGGAGATAAGAGATTCTTAAATACAGAGATTCTTAAATACAGAGAACAAACTGAGGGTTACTGGAGGAGTGGTAGGGAGGATTGACTAAATGGGTGATGGGTATTAAGGAGATCAATTGTTGGGATGAGCATTGGACGTTAGTATATAAGTGATGAATCATTGGTTTCTACTCCTGAAACCAATACTATAGTGAATATTAACTAACTTGAATTTAAAATAATAAATTAAAAATAAAATAAACAAAACAAAGGAGCAAAGGAAAAGAAACAGAGAGAGAGAGGCAAACCAAGAAAGGCTTTCTTCAAAGTTCATTTATTTATTTTGAGAGAGTGAGGGAGAAGGGCAGAGACAGAGGGAGAGAGAGAATCCCAAGCAGGCTCCATGCTATCAGTGCAGGCCCTGACGTGGAGCTCAATCTCATGAACTGCTAGATCATGACCTGAACCGAGATCAAGAATTAGTCACTCAACTGACTGACCCACCCAGGTGTTGCAAGATTCGTATAGAGAACACAGTGATCGGTTACCAGAAGGGAGAAGGGAATGAGATGGGTGAAATAGGTGATGGGAATTAACGATGTTGCTTATGATGAGCACTGGGTGATGCATGGAATTGATGAAACAGTATATTGTACATCCGAAACTAATATAACACTGTTAACTATGCTGGGATTAAAATGTTTAAGTAAATATTTGTAGAAATAGACTCACAATTCAAGAATTTTCTTTTTTTAATTTTTTAAATTATTTTTAATTTTTTTTCTGAGAGAGACAGAGACAGCATGAGCAGGGGAGGGTCATAGAGACAGGGAGATACAGAATCTGAAGCAGGCTCCAGGCTTTGTGCTAGCTATCAGCACAGAGCCCGACATGGGGCTTGAACCCACAAACTGTGAGATCATGACCTGAGCCGAAGTTGGACGGTTAACCGACTGAGCCACCCAGGAGCCCCAAGAATTTGCTCTTTTTTTCACACAAGAATTATACAAATACACTAGGTTTCACTTTGTCTCATGTTTTTGGAACCTAGAATAATTGCTTTGAAAATCATTACAGGTCTTCCTAATGAGATTGGCCTAGGGTCATACTGCTAGTTAGTGACAGTGGCGAAACCTGCATCCAGGTCTCGTAACTCTAAGTTGAATGCTTTGATAGCAAAATATCCGCAAATCAGGCCCCCATTTCTGTAAGCAGTCTCTCCTCTTCTTGACTCTTAAAGTCTATTATGTCAGCACTGGCACAAACTAGTGAGGCGTAGGAAGCAATGAACACAGGAGCATAGAACGGTGGGGGGTAAAAGTTAAAGGGAAGTGATGAAACAAGCTTCCAAAAAGGTAAAGGACCCAAAGAAAAGAGAAGAAACTTTTGGCTGAGTCCTTAAAATAATCTTAGGGTCATTTTAACTGATGTACCCAGATGGAAGGGATACTGATAATTGCATTTGCAGAAGTAAAACAGATAAGGATTAGAAAACATTATACACAATGTATTTTCTTTTATGCTCACTTTATCAAATAATTATCTTTTCAAAGCACACTCTGGTAGGAATAACTGTTGTGTATGAACTGGGGAGATCTATGTATGGGATCTCTGACATTTTACATATAGTACCTCATGACCTTGAGTTACTCTACATCATTAGCCTAGGTCACGGGCTGAGACCTTTTGTTCTGTAAAAGACCCAATGGTAAATATTTTGGGCTTTGTCTGTAGCAGATACTCAAGTTGGCCTTGGTAGAGGGAAGGCAACAATCAAAACAGCCATAGACAATATGTAAACAAATGAGTTTGGCACTGTTCCAAGATAACTTTATTTACAAAATAAGCAGCAAGATGGATTTGGCCTGGGGAGCAGTTTGCCAACTCCTAGTCTGACTAAGGAACTTGATAAACCCTGGAGTTGCTGAGACACTTGCTATAGTCACAGGTATGAAGACATATAATAAAGTCCTTCACTCTCTTTCCAGTCACATCATTGGGCATGGCACCTGGAGCTCAGAGAGCATGATCAATTCATCCAACACCTCAGAACTCAGGGAGAGTAGATTAAAATACATGTATGGCCCAAGTAGGTGAATCTAGTTATCGAAGCTGGATGGATGGCTGACTAGAAATGGGAAGTGTTTTCAAAGATGGAAAAGAGAAGTAGGGTTCTTCTTACTGGAATTAACTGTCCCTTTTGGTCAGCCACTGCACATTGGTAGCTATAGCAGCAGAATCACCATCTTTGCATGTTGATTCTGAAACACCCAGACTTGGCTGCCTGTTTAGTATGAACTGGGTGACCCCACATAGTCCATCAGGAGACCTAGTGAAGCATAATGAGGCCTGCTTGATGAGGGAATCAGGGAGCCTGGTGCTTTTGCTTTCCTATGCTTTGTACAGATTTCATCCATAGCAAAACTACAATGAGAACAAACTTTTTAAAAACAAATGCAGATTGTAAATGAAGGGTCCTCTATTTCAGGTTTCAGAGAGGTTCAATTACTGAGGCTGTGGAACAGTCAATGTGTGTAAGTGGTCAACTCACTTGGAAATATAAAACTGATGACGTTTTATAGAATATTCTCTGTCTTTAAGGAAACCGCTATCACAGAAATTATTAATGATAAAAGCAAAACCATTCATAGGAAAATTAGCATATTTCCAATAACCAATCCCAGCATAAGGGCATTTTCTCCTCAAGCAAAGATTACTATTTTGTTAAGAATGTCCATGCAACAATGTTCACCTGGATTTCAAACATTAGTTCAAGGTTTCTTTTCTAATGTAGGAAATGTCTTACAGCCTGAATTAGCAGGAAATTTCCCAACGCTTCTGATTCATGAATTGTACTGTAAAATGCACTTTTTAAGTAAATTTTCCTTAAGGCAGTTTGCAGTAAAAATTTTTTAGGGTTCTTTCAGCAGCTTAAGAGGAGCCTACCTAGGCTTAAGAATATCTGTCACAAATGGCCTAGAACTTTGGATCCCATTTCACATATCTCACCCTCTATGGAGGAGTGACACAGGGCCAACCTGGTTTTCAAGTCATTGCCTCCCCACCTAGACCAACAGACTTCCTGCACACCCACAGCCAGGGAGGGTCACTCTTGTCAGACAGGAAGCTCTGTGCACAGTGAGGACAAAATGCTCTCATCTCCCACACACCTTGCAGCTGCCTATAGCTGTGGATCCAGGTTTTCAGAGCATTTCTGGCAGGGGAGTAGGTGTGGCAGGCATGAAGCAAAGATAGCTATGAAGGAACATGCTGGGGAGCAGAGTAGATTCTACCCACTTTGGTTCCTTCTACTCCAGTTACTGTGTTTTCTGCATGGTTGTATAGCAAGCCACACAGACACTCTCATGTGGCTAAGAAAAAAGCAAGAGGGGACAAAGTGGGGTCAGAGAAAACTTTCAAAGAACTCCTCAAACTACCACAAACAGACAGCTGCTGCCTATACCTCAACTTGGAAGTCACACTGGGTTCCATTATGAAAGGAAAAGACTCCAGGTCAAATGTAAAGAATGGCCACTTGGTTGAGCTGGTGAATACAGAGAGCAGTGCTAAAGGAGGCAGATTTTGACTGTGTGAGGTCTTTAAAATGTTTTTTTTTTCCTCTATGTCAGCCCAAATATTTCTTATTCTAGAATTCTTGATACCAGGGATCTGCATTTTTTCCCTATAAAAAACAAGGGAGTATATAGTTTTGGCTTTGTGGTTCATAAAGTTCTGTCACAATTACTCAACTCTGCTAGCCAGAGTAACAACCATTGTTACAGACAATGTATAAACCAATGGTCATGGCTGTTTCCCCAGAAGAACTTTATTAACAAAAGCAGGCAGTGGACAGATGAATGTCTAAACAAAATGTGGCATAAACATACAACGGAATATTACTTGGCTTTAAAAATGAAGGAAATTCTGACACTTGATAAAACATAGATGAACCTTGAAGACCTTATGTTGAATGAAATAGGCAAGGCACAAAGGACAAATACTATATGATTCCATTTACATGAGGTCTATAGTCAAAATTCAGAGGCAGAAAGTGAAATGTGGGTTGTCAGAGGTTGTGGGGAGGAGGTATGGGGAGTTATTATTTAATGGGTACAGAGCTTCAGTTTTACAAAATAAAAAGAGTTCTGGAAATACATGGTAGTGATAGTTGCACAGCATTGTGAATACACTTAATGCCATTGACCTGTATGCTTAAAAATGGTCAAAGAGTTAAATTTTTTGTTGTGTTTATCATATGTGTGTGAGTTATGTATGTGTATACATATGTACTTAACATATATACATATATGAATAGGTGATGGGTTAACCCTTCTCTATACTCCTGAAGAAGAATGCACGTAATGTACAGAGAAGTATTAAATTTTTCATTGAGCAAAGAGTCCTTATGTTTCTTTAGGACCAATCCTTTGGGTAATAGAATGTGGGGATGGAGAGAGAAATATGCTCTCTGTTACCTGCATCACTGGGGACACAAGAAATGAATTCATGATAACATTCTTTTTTCCTTAAAGAGTTTATTGTCAGGTTGATTTCCATATAACACCCAGTGCTCATCCCAGCAAGTGACCTCCTCCATGTCCATCACCTCCCTTCCCCTCCCCCTCCCCTCATCAGGCCTCAGTTTGTTCTCAGAATTCAAGAGTGTCTCATGGTTTGCCTCCCTCCGTCTCCCCAATTATTTTTCCCCTTCTCCTCCCCCCATGGTCCTCTGTTAAGTTCCTCCTAATTCACCTACACGTGCAAACATATGGTANCTTTGTTTTAGCTTTCAGAAGAATGTGGGTGTAATTTTTATCTGGATTGTATTGAATGTGTAGATCGCTTTGGGTAGTAATGACATTTTAACAATAATTGTTCTTTCGACCCATGAGAATGGAATATTTTTCTATTTCTCATGTCTTCTTCAAAATCCTTCATAAGTTTTCTATAGTTTTCATCATACAGATCTCTTATACCTTTGGTTAGGTTTATTCCTGTGTATTTTATGTTTTTTTTGTGCAATTGTGAATGAGATCAGTTTCTTGATCTCTCTTTCTGTTGCTTCATTATTGGTGTATAAAAATGCAACGGATTTCTGTACATTGATTGTGTACCCTGCAACTTTGCTGAATTCATGGATCAGTTCTAGTAGGCTTCTGATGCAGTCTGTCGAGTTCTCTATGTAGAGTATCATGTTGTCTGCGAAAAGTGAAAGTTTGACCTCTTCTTTATCAATTCTGATGCCTTTTATTTCCTTTTGTTGTCTGATGGCTGATGCTAGGACTTCCAGCCCTATGCTAAACAACAGTGGTGAGAGTGGACATCCCTGTCGTGTTCCTGATCTCAGGGAGGATGTTCTCAAATTTTCCCCATTAAGGATGATTTTAGCTAAGGGCTTTTATGATGTTTAAGTAAGTTCCTTCTGTCCCGACTTTTCGAGGGTCTTTATTAAGAAAGGATGCTGTTTGTGTCTTGTCAAATGCTTTTTCTGCATCTATTTATATTACTTCTTCTAGCCATCCATCTATCGATGGACACTTAGGCTGCTTCCATAATTTGGCTATTGTAATAAATGCTGCCTTAAACTTAAGGGTGAATGTATCCCTTTGAATTAGTATTTTAATATATTTTTTAGTAAATACCCTGTAGCACAATTACTGGATTATAGGATAGTTTCATTTTCTAACTTTATGAGAAACCTCCCTACTGTTTTTCATAGTGCCTGCACTGGTTTGGATTCCCATTAACAGTGCTTAAGAGGTCCTTTTCCTTCGCATCCTCACCATCACTTGTTTCTTGTGATTTTTATTTTAGCCAATCTGATAGGTGTATAGTCATATCTAATTGTGGCTTTGATTTACATTTCTTTAATGATGAGTGATATTGAGCATCTTTTCATGTGACTGTAGGCCATCTGTATGTCTTCTTTGGAGAAATGTCTGTTCATTTCTTCTGCCCATTTTGTAAACATCTTACTCTTTTTAAAAATTTATTTAAATTTTTAAATAAAGTAGGGGAAGAGAGCAGAGAGAGAGCACAAGTAGAGGAAGAGTCAGAAGGAGAGCAAGAGAGAGAGAGTCCGAAGTGGGCTCCTCGCCATCAGCATGGAGCCCAATGTGGGGCTTGAACTCACAAGTGGGAGATCATGACCTGAGCTGAAGTCAGTTGGACACTTAAAATACTGAGCTACCCCAGTACACTGGTTTCTTCCTATTTTTTATTTGGATTATTTGTTTTATGGATGTTGAGTGGTATAAATTCTTTTTTTTAACTTTTAATGTTTTTATTTATTTCTGAGAGAGAGAGAGAGACAGTGTGAGCGGAGGGTGGGGGGTCAGAGAGAGAGGGAGACACAGAATGTGAAGCAGGCTTCAGGCTCTGAGGTAGCTGTCAGCACAGAGCCTGACATGGGGCTCGAACCCACTAACCGTGAGATCATGACCTGAGCCGAAGTTGGACGCTTAACCGACTGAGCCACCCAGGTGCCCCTAAATTCTTTATATGTTTATATATACTTTGGATACTAACCCTTTATAAGGTATGTCATTTGCAAGTATCTTCTTTTTTTTTTTTTAATGTTTTTATTTATTTCTAGGAGAGAGAGAGACAGTGTGAGCAGGGGAGGGTCAGAAAGAGAGGGAGTCACAGACTGAAACAGGCTCCAGGCTCTGAGCTGGCAGTCAGCACAGAGCCCGACGCGGGGCCCGAACCCACGAACCGCGAGATCATGACCTAAGCAAAAGTCGGACGCTTAACCGACTAAGCCACCCAGGCGCCCCTGCAAATATCTTCTCCTATTCTGCAGGTTGCCTTTTAGTTTTGTTGATTGTTTCTTTCATTGTGCAGAAGCTTTTTATTTTGATTTAGTATCAACAGTTTATTTTAATTTTATTTCCATTGCCTAAGGAGAAATATCTAGAAAATTGTTATTACATCCCATCTCAGAGACATTACTGCTTGTTCTCCCTTGTAGGATATTTATGGTTTAGGATCTCATATTTAGATCTTTAATCCATTTTTAGTTTATTTTTGTGTATAATGTAATAAAGTAATATAGTTTCACTCTTTCACATGTAGTTAACCAGTTTTCCTACGAGCATTTGTTGCAGAGACTTTATTTTTCCCATTGGATATTCTTTCCTGCTTTGTTGAAGATTAATTCATCATATAGTTGTGGGTTTATTTCTGTGTTTTCTATTCTGTTCCATTCCTCTATGTGTCTGTTTTTGTTTTTTAGTTTATGTATAATTTGTTTCTTCTCTAATCTTTGTGTGCCAAAAACATGCCGTTTTGATTATAGCTTTGTAGTATAACTTGAAATCTAGAATTGTGATACCTCCAACTTTGTTTCTTTTTTTCAAGATTGCTTTGGCTATGTGAGGTTTTGTATATGTGTGTGGTTCCATACAAATTTTAGGATTGCTTGTTCTAGTTCTGTGAAAATTGCTGTTGGATATTGCTTCTGTGGTCAGGACTTCTAGTATTATGTTGAACAAAAGTGGTTAGAGTGGACATCCTTGTCTTTTTCCTGATCTTAGGGGAAATGATCTTAGTTTTTCCCCATTTAGAATGATGCTAGTTGTGTTTTTCACATGTGGCTTTTACTATGTTGACGTATGTTCCTTCTAAATCCACTTTTTTGAGGGCTTTTATCATGAATCGATGCTGTACTTGGTCAAGTACTTTTTGTCTATTGAAGTGATCACTTTTTCTATCTTTTTTCTAATTGATGTGATGTATCACATTGATTGATTTCTGAATATTGAGTGACCCTTGTATTCCAGGAATAAATCCCACTTAATCATGTTGTATGATTTTTAAAAACTTATTGTTGGGTTCAGTTTGCTAGTATTTTGTTGAGGAGTTTTGCATCTATGTTCATCAGAGATATTGGCCTGTAGTTCTGCGTGTAAGTGCGTGTGTGTGTGTGTGTGTATGTGTGCGTGTGGTGTTTATCTGGTTTTGTATCAGGGTAATGCTGGTCTCGTAGAATGAATTTGGAAGTTTTCCTTCCTCTTTCTCCTCTTACTCCTCCTTCTTGTCGCCACCCTCTTCTTTCTTCTTCTTCTTCTTCTTCTTCTTCTGCTTCTGCTTCTGCTTCTTCATAGTTTGAGAGGGATAGGTATTAACTCTTCCTTAAATATTTGATAGAATTCTCCTGTGAAGCCATCTAGTCCTGGACTTTGGTTTGTTGCAAGTTTTTCAATTACTGATTCAATTCCTTGCTGATTATCAGTCTTTTCAAGTTTTCTATTTCTTCCTGTTTCAGGTTTGGTAGTTTGTGTGTTTCTAGGAATTTATTCATTCTTCTAGGTTGTCTAATGATTTGACATATAATTTGTAAAACAATATTCTCTTATAATGGTTTTTATTTCTGCAGTGCTGGTTATTATTTCTCCTCTTTTATTTGTGATTTTGAGTCCTTCCCCCCACTTTTTTTTATGAGTATGGCTAGAGGTTTATCAGTTTTGTTGATTTTTCAGAAAAACAGCTCCTGGTTTCGTAGATTTGTTATATTGTTTTTTTTAAAGTTTCTTTATCATTTATTTCCTCTCTAACCTTTATTATTTCCTTCCTTCTTCTGGTTTTGGGTTTTCTTTATTCTTCTTTTTCTAGATCCCTTAGATTTCTATTGTTTATTTGAGATTTTTCTTGCTCTTGAGGTGGGATTATATTCCTATAAACTTCCCTCTATGGACAGATTTTGATGCATCCTAAAGGTTTTTGGACAGTTGTGTTTTTATTTTCATTTGTTTACATGTTTTTTAAAAATTTATTCTTTGATTTATTGGTTGATCCATTAATTGTTTAATAACATGTTATATTTAATGACCACATACTTGTAGTCTTTCCAGATTTTTTTCTTGTGGCTGATTTTTAGTATCATAGCAGTGTGCTCAGAAAAGATGCATGGTGTGATTTACAATCTTTTTGAATTTGTTCAGACTTGTTTTATGGCTGATATGCGATCTATTCTGGAGAATGTTCCATGTGAACTTTAAAATAATGTGCATTCTTCTGTTTTAGGATGGACTGCTCTGAATATATCTGTTAAGTTCATCTGATACAGTGTGTCATTCAAAGCCATTGTTTCCTTGTTGATTTTCTGTTTATATGATCAGTCCATTGATATAAATCGGTGTTAGAGCCCTCTATTATTATGGTATTAATTAATTAATTCCTTTAGTTATTATTTTATGTATTTGGGTGCTTCTATATTTGGTGCATAAATATCTGTAATTGTTACATCTTCTTGTTGAATTGTTCCTTTTATTAGTATATAGTGTTCTTCTTTGTTTCTTTTTACAGCCTTGTTTTAAAGTCTAGTTTGCCAGATAATAGTATTGCCACTCTGACTTTCTTTTGACATCCATGTGCATGATAAATACTTCTTATTCCTTACTTTCAATCTGCAGGTGTCTTTTTTTTTAAAAAAACAGTTTTTTTTTTTGAAAGAGAAAGAGAATGAGAACAAGTGGGGGAGAGGCAGAGAGAGAGGGAGAAAGAAAATTCTAAGCAGGCTCTGCTCTGTCAGCACAGAGCCCGACATGGGACTCAATATTATGAAGCATGAGATTATGGCCTGAGCAAAAATTAAGAGTTGGACACTTAACTGATTGAGCCACTTAGGTGCCCCAGTCTGTAGGTGTCTTTAGATCTGAAATGAATCTCTTGTAGGTAGCATATAATGGATCTTATTTTATTATCCACTCTTCGTCCTTTATCTTTTGATTGGAGCATTTAGTCCATTTATATTCAAAGTAATTGTCGATAGATTTGTATTTATTGCCATTTTGTTACTTATTTCATGATTGTTTCTGTAGTTTTTCTCTGATCCTATATTCTCTTGTTCTCTTTCATGGTTTGCTGGTTTTCTTTAATGAGAATTCTTTTCTCTTTATTTTTTGCATTATCTATTAGTGTTTTTTAATATATATTTTTTTTATTTTTTAAAGAGAGAGAGAATGCGAGCAGGGGAGAGGGCAGAGGTAGAGAGAGGGAGAATCTTAAGCAGGCTGCATGTAGTGCAGAGCCCCAGGTGGGCCTTGATCCCATGATTCTGGGATCATGACCTGAGCTGAAATCAAGAGTCTGACACTCAATCAAATGAGTAACACAGGTGCCCTTATTTGTGGTCTTTGATATGTTATTACTATTCAGTTTGTATAAAACATCTTCTGAAATAGTCTATATAAGTTGATGGTTGTTTAAGTTCAAACCCATTCTTTATTCCTCTTCCTCTCCACATTTTAGATGTATGGTGTCATATATCATATCCTTTTATTTTGTGAATCACTTGACTGATGTTTTACAGAAATACTTATTTTTATTGCTTTTGTGTTTCCTACTTTTTATACTCTATACTTTTCCCTTTCCACTCAAAACGTCTACTTTAATATTTTTTATAGGGCTGTTTTAGAGGTCATGAACTTCATTAGTTTTTGTCTGAGAAACTTTTTATCTCTCTTTCTATCCTAAATGATAGCCTTGTGGGTAGAGTATTCTTGGCTATTGATTTTTCCTTTTCAGTATTTTTATATCATGCCACTCCCTCTGGCCTGCAAGGTTTCTGCTGAAAAATTTGGGATTTCCTTTTTATGTAACTGTCTTTTTGTTCTTGCTGCTTTTAAAATTCTCTCTTTATCACTACTTTTTTGCCATTTTGATTACTATGTGTCTTGGTGTGGGTCTCCTTTGGTTGATTTTGTTGGAGAATCTCTGTGTCTCCTGGATCTGGATATCTGTTTCATTCCCCAGATTAGGAAAAATTTCAGCTATCATTTATTCAGATAGATTTTCTACCCTCTTTTTTTTTCTTGTCTCCTTCTGGTACCCCTTTAATGAGAATGTTATTACGCTTGTTGGAGTCGTCTCTGTTCCCTAAGTCTATTCTCATTTTGCATAATTCTTTTTTCTCTTATTTGTCCAGCTTGATTACTTTCCATTACTCTATCTTCTAACTCATTAATTTGTGTCTCTGTTTCTTCCAGCCTATTTATTCCATCAAATGTATTTTTAATTTCATATATTGTGTTCTTCATCTCTGGTTAGTTCTTGTTTATATTTTCTATCTTAACGGTCTCTCTGATGTCATCCACTATTTTTTTCAAGTTCAGTGAATATCTTTATGATCATGACTTCAAATTCTCTGTCAGACATATGTATACCCATTTCACTTAGATCTCTTGCAGTGGTTTTGTCCTATACTTTTATTTGTGACATATTCTTATTTCACCTTATTTTGTCTATCTCTGTTTCTCTGTGTTAAGAAAGTTGGTTATGTCTCTTGCTGTTGAAAATAGTGGATGGGATGTGCACTTTACACTAGATAGTACTCATCGTCCTCCCCCTGGGACGTGCAGGAGGGCCTGCTGGGTGCTCTGTAAATCTCATGCAGGCAGGTTGTGCTGTTTTAACAGGGTGAGTGCACCCTCTGTGGGAGGTCAAAGATGCAGTGTTGGCAAGGATTGTGTGGGTCTTCTGGGAGAGGGGATCCACAGCACTGGGGCTGAGGGAGGTCTGTGTAGAGGGACTAGGGTGTGGTGTAAGCATGTTAGGCGCTAATTCCCACAGGGGCTGTGTGTTTATGATGAGAGGTGGGGAAGGGAAATGGCACCTGCCAGGTTCTTTGTTCCTTGAGTAGTCCCTTAGCAAACTATGAGATTAGTACCTAATCTCCCTCCTGTAAGCTCTAGGCATCTTTCAAACTGCTGCTTCCAAGCTGTATGTCCATGGGCTGTTTGCTTTTTTAAAAGGCAACGGCTCATCTTATTGCCATTTGGGCTCTCCCAGAGTCTAGTCTATTGATTTTTAAAGTTTTAGGCTTTAAGTCCTGGTAGTTGTAAGCACTCAAGAGATTCAGCACCTCTGATTTTCAAGCCCAAATGCTATGGGGATTTCTCTTCCCATTGTAAGCTCCTCAATGTGTTAGACTGTTTCTTGCCCCTAACCATACCTCTGGCTATCTCCCTCTAGTGGTCAGACCCATGGGGTTTAGGTTCCCACTGAGCCCTTGCCCTTCCCACCCTCTTTGAGATGGCCTGTTCTCTACATTTATTTGTGGACTTTGTTAGGTCAGCCTTTGGATCATCTTCTGGGTGGTTTGCTCTGATGGGAATGTTATCTAGTTGTATCCATGGGATGAGGTGAGTTTAGAGTCTTCTATTCCACCGTCTTTCCTGGAAGACTTCTATGAATATTTATCAGTAAGAGTACACCTGCATTTCACAATTAAAATTTTTACATTATTCAGTGAGCTTTAGACACCCAATGCATTGCCTCATTTGGCCTATGCTACATGTAAATAAACCCCAATGTTTCTCCACCCATGGTACTATTGGTGGGGGAGGGGGATGTGTGTCCTCCTCATTTGGTTCCTCTTACCTTGTGACATCTCCACCCTACATGTTAAAGGAGCAGGGGATTGCACATAGGATATTTTATGGCCAAGTACAGAAATGGTGTACATGACATCCTTCTATACATAATCTGTTTTTATGTCACATAGCCCCAGACAAAGTGCAGAAGATTGGGCAGAAGGGCTTAGCTGTGACCCCATGACAAGAGGGGAAAGCTGGGCAGGACCTGCCATATCTGCTACATGTCTAATTGATAACAGATGTTGAAGGGCTTACAGACATGAGAACCAGATGGGATTATTAATGAATATTCATCTAGAATCAGGAGCATCCAGCTGAAAACAGAAGTTAGGTTCTGTCTCTTGCCATAATTTGTTTCTGACTTGAAGCAAACTTTCTATAAATAATTTTGAAGTTCATTGTTGGGATGGTTGCGACTCATGTTGCAATGCATTGGTAATGATTTCTTGTTTCTCTGCAGATCTTAATTGGCATTTCGTCTTAAGCCATTGTGCCCCTCACTAAGCTCTTGTCTTTCATCTTCAAATCTACTTTTGTTCCTTGCTCTGGAAGTACATTTCCCATTTGCCTGGTGGTTCCTTGTTAGGTCCTTACCACAAGGGGGGCTTAAAGGAAACTGCAAGACTGGAGAAAGGCAAAATGACTTTTTTCTTGCTGAAGTTAATTGTTACTTTTATTACCACCAGCACAAGTCCTGACTGTGGGAGCCAGTTACATTCTCTGGCTTTTCTCTTTCATTCCCAGTTTAGCTTCAATGTGTTTTTCAGATGTACCAACCCTATCAGGGCAGTGTTCTCTCTTTGGTCTGAGTCCTAGGTCTTCAGGGTCCCTTCTTCTGAGCCTCTGAGGTACTGAGAACCCCAGCCTCTTTTTTATGTGTCCACAACCCACAAGATAGTAGCTGCTTCCAGGAGTTACTACCTCTGGATTACCAAAAATTTTACTTCAAAAATTTTGTTAAGTCATGATACCTATGGAACAAAGTTCCTGTATTAAATCCTCTCTGTAAAATTCACTAGTGTGATTTTAGTTTTCCTGACTAGAATCTGACTGATACAACCATATTACAACTAAATGTACACATTTAAATGATGACTTTTGCATTTTACTAGTTTTTCAAGAGCATTTGAATAACTCAGGTTGTTGTCTTCCTGAAAAATACTGATAGATTTTCAAAACTGTCCATTTCCAGGCAAAAGTATTTTGCTTTATTTTAGCATTTGAAATTGATTTATTAGAATAAAAAGGTCGGCATCTGGTTAAGAAGCATTCATTGAAATGTTCACACTTATAAAATTAAGGTTAACCAATTGTTGCAGTAAATATCTTATGGATAGTTTGGAAATATCAAATATAAATTTGTCTATTCCCTTCCCTCTTTTTGGTTTGAAAAGTAAAGTCAGATTCAGTACAAGTAATCTTAGATTAATGGCCTTTACAAGCTAATGAGATCTTAATGTAAGCACAGAATCTTTATTTTAAACTTTAAACAGATTATGATTAATGAAGCTTGCATGTATTTTTTTTTACTTTACAGATAGTATCAATATTTGATGTGGAGACACCTCCCTTCCCTCCATTTATGTGTAATTATGTAGTTTTTCCCACTTGCCTGCTCCCTTTCCCTCAGTTCTATTTGCAGGTTTTGTGCCTTTTGTCTACACACCTCACCCTTCTCTTCCTGGGCTAAGTGTCCCTCTTATTCCCATGAGTATGCCATCTACACACCTATTAGGATCCTTACCAGGCTGTACTAAGATAATCTGTTAAGAAATGTCTGTCCTATTAGATCATGAACATCTTTGGCTCTGGATTGGCTTCAGTAATCCTTTTGAATTGTAGCATGTTGCCTGGCCCCTAGGATGCTCAGTGAAGGTTTGTTGAATGAAGTACTGCATGATCTTTAGCCAGGTTTCTCACTCACATGAAAAGAGTATGGCCTCTAGCTTCGTGCTCATGAGCCAAGCAGTGGCATATGCACATCCTACAGTAGAGATCTGATAAGTTCTAAGTCACCACGACCTTCCATGCCCTGAACCTCCTGTGCCATGGCAGCCAGGCAGGAGGCAGGGGATAATATAAATGCATTGCAGCACCTAGTGTATGAACACAAACATACCAGGGACTTTCTGTGCCCTTGTGTTGGGATATTGAATGTGGGTGAATGCCAGTGGGTGGCATCTGTACAGCCAGAATGTGCTGGATAAGCCCTCCCTTTCCATCAGACCGAAAAGATCCAGAGAGATGTTTAATCTGCCTCCATCAATTATAGGACTTCCCTATATGAATGTCCCTAAGAGCACCGGGAGTCTGTGTGATATACAGACATTAGTTTCTTTTTTATTTATTTACTTCTAGGAGAGAGAGAGTGACAGCGTGAGCAGGGGAGGGTCAGAGAGAGAGGGAGTCACAGACTGAAACAGGCTCCAGGCTCTGAGCTGGCAGTTAGCACAGAGCCCGACGCGGGGCTCGAACCCACGAACCGCGAGATCATGACCTCAGCGAAAGTCGGACGCTTAACCGACTAAGCCACCCAGGCGCCCCCAGACATTAATTTCTAAGTAAATGGCCTGTGTTGGAAAGTCCAGTCTGGCCTGGCCTCTGTTTTTGAGTCTAAGACATTTTCTCTGCAAGCAACCCTTTTTCTTGCATGAAGTTTCATGAGCATAGAAACTGTTTTTGTAGATAGCTGCTTTGAGAGTTACACATACTGTTTTAAGGTTGGTTGAGATTTAGACTGGCATGACTGATATTTTTACTAATGTTGGAGTTTAATTGAAATACTTAGTTTATTGGCACTAGTTAATCTAAGTTATTTTTTCCTAGTTAAGGAACATGCCAAGAGCTGAAATCTGATCATTTTTATATGAACCAAAATAGATTTTGGCTTCAGGATGGGAGCAGGGACAAAGATTTTCAAAATCTTTTTCAAAATTGGCCTGACAGTTTAACTAGCAAAGTTAACAAAATGAGAAGAAAGAAATTTCATAAGGAAAAAAAAAACCCAGTTATGAAAATTCTGAAATGCTTTCACAGAAACTTGTCTGGGGATGCAGTTTGAAGCTATCTGCAGCTCCTTGCATAAGATACTCTCAAGCATGTCTCTCCATGCCTGTACAACTGCCCAACACTTGAGCTAGGTCACAGCAGAGGAAGGGAAGCCCAGCGGTAACTGAGCCAATCTAAAGAGACAGTGGCAAAGTCCCTTCTCTTTGTGTCCCCCAGGGAGTGTGCTGAGGCTAATGAGACCTGGCAACACCCCTTGCCCCCACCATGTCCTGGACAGGGCAAGTGTTCCATGCTAGGGTCACCAGCTTACTAGCCCAGCCTGGTCTCCTCCCCTTGTACCCCTGGGAACTGCAGCCAGAATCTGCTCTCAGTCACAGGGATAGGCTGTGCTCCTCTGACCAATAAGCTTCTGTTCAGCCAGTATTTACTGACCTCATTCAAGGTCAGTTACTGACAAGAGGCAGGAAACAACTAGTGGTGAGAAAAATAGACACAATTCCTGTCCTCAAAATATTTAGTTGGACATACAATACATGCATACATTAAAATTTACATTATGATAGAAGTTAAATAGCAATCCAAGACTTCCAGACAAAAGATATCACTATCTATTGCATCATTAGTTGCCAGATAAATGTCATAGATACACATGATATGACTTCTAAGGGGGGAGATGCAAGGAACTGTCAGGGCTACTACAAGGATTCATCATGTGTCACTTCTTTACACAATTCTTTCAAGTCCCAAAAGCCAGTGAAAGTGCCTCAACACCAAACAATTCTTCAATGCTAACTTCATATGTTTCAGTGCTAGGTGACATCAGTCCATTGTCACCACCATCACAATCTCCATCAGCATCATCACCATGAACATAATCATTGTCACCACCATCACCTCCTATATTAATCATCATTTATCCTTGGTGCCCCTCTGCAGACCTGTGCAAGGTGTGAGTAGACTCCTTTGATGGTGGGGGCATCCAATAAGGGCAACATCCCTTGCCCCCACCATCCAAAAGAAACTAGGGTCTTCCAGCATTCTGCTCTTGCTTTCACATGCCATCATAAGCGTTGCTGACATTGTTTTAAGTACAGACTTGAATTTGAACATATGAAGCATTGCTGTCTGAGTTCATATCCTGGCTCATTCTACAATTCATCACATGTGGTTCTTATATTTCAGCAGTGATAAAAAATATTTTGTCCTTTCCTACTTATAGGGATATGACAGATATTAATAATTAATAAAACAAAGTTTGTGAAGGGCTTGGAAAAACTTTATAAACACAAAGCATCATTATCCTTGTGGATCCAGGGACTTTATAACTTTTTATGTAAGATTCAATAAATGCTTTAATCAAAGTGCCGCCTTCTTCTTCTAATGAAAACTATTCAAAAGTGTTCAATTTATCCAGCCAAAAAAAAAAAAACCTACACTTTTCAATAAACATGCCTTCATGAGTGGCAGGGAGGTGGGACAATGGTGAGCCGGTGGTCTATACAGCTGGTCAAAGGACTGGAGTTGGCTCTGGCTCTATATGACTAATTTTATGTGGGAAGTTTGGGGGATACGGGTAAACTGCTTTCTGCTTTATGAATAGTCTGTGAAGCATCAGCCTCATGCTTGGCATTTAGGTACTTAGCAGGTAGATCTGTGCTCATAGGTCTGGAGCTGATGGTAGTCTCTAGAGGGCCATGAGAATCTTGATTGTTCTCATTTTACTCTTCAAATAGATGCTTAAGGGGTAAGAAACATAGGAGCAAGTGTCTCTTGAAGTCTAGATTTTAAAATTTTCTGCAAAGATGCTTAAAGGTGTTTATACTGAATTGTCTAAAGAAATTATTTGGAAGCCTGGCACTGTTCTAATGTAAGTCCTGGCAAAGAACATGCTGATTTGATCTAGCCTCAGTCTACCTTATTTTGTCTCTAAAGCAGTAATTTTTTTTCTTCCAATTTTTTAAATTTGAGTATTGTTGACACTAAATGTTACATTAATTTCAGGTGTACAACTTAGTGATTTGACAAGTTCGTGCATTAAGCTATTTCACCACAAGTGTAACTACCATCTGTCCTGTTACACTGCTGTCACAATATCATTGACTGTATTCCTTACGCTCTGCCTTTTATTCTCATGACTTATTTATTCCATGACTGATGACTTTTAGCAACCACCACTTCCGCCTTCCTATACATCCTGAGTCCCAGTTGTTCTAGGGAGCTTATGGCTCAGCAATGGATGTCACTTTTCCTGACTCTAAGTTTGCTCCAGATTCTTCCTCATTTCCTCCCTGTTCCACTGTGTGGAGGCACATGCTTCTCCCAGGATGCCTTGTCCTCTGGCTTCTAGGTAGGAAGGCACTGACTACAGGCTAATGGGTCTCCCACCACTGGAGGAGGGGAGAATCCAGTGTATTTTTATCCCCCACCCTCCTGCCATGGTCCAGTATCACACTAGACAGCTTTTTTTTTTTAATGTTTTTATTTATTTGAGAGAGAGAGAGAGAGAGAGAGAAAGCAGGGGTGGGTCAGAGAGAGAGGGAGATACAGAATCCGAAACAGGATGCAGGCTCTGAGCTAGCTGTCAGCACAGAGCCTGAGGTGGGGCTCGAACCTACAAACTGTGAGATCATGACCTGAGCCGAAGTCAGACGCTTAACTGACTGAGCCACCCAGGCCCCCCATGGACAGCCTTATTCTGGTTGTAGTTTTAATTGGTCTCCATTTGTGGTTTCTGGAAATGTCACCTCCTGCCACTTCCTACAGTTATTCCTTCAGCCCTATGCCTGTTAGCAACTTCCTGTTTTTACTAATGTTTTGATTGCTCTGCCCTCTCCAGGGTGGCTTCCCAGCATTTTCATTGCTCCTGTAACAAATTTCCTACTCTACTACAATGTAAGCTTCAGTCAGGCTAGGGTTTGTATTGGCTTTCTTAGCTGCAGTATCTCCTGCATTTAGCAGTCTAATACACAGGAGAGCTGTAAAGTCTTCCTCCTGCTTGGTGTTTAGGGAAACATACCTAAACTATTAGTAGCTCCATGCCCACATGCTTGAGGACAGTTGCCATGTCTGGTAGGGCATGAAGAATACTGATGTGTATACTCAGTAAGTATATAAGTGTTGCAGGCATTTATAAGTAAGTGGAAACTGAAAGCACTTGTGATTGTATCTGTGCTTCAGTCCTTAGACCTTCTCCCATACCATCCCCCAAGAAGTGGATAGATGTTGAACCCGGGGGGGAGAAAAATGAAGAGAGGAAAATATGACAGATTAGGCTGACCATCAAAATGTCCTTCAATATGACTTTCATATTTCCACTATCCACATTGCACAAGGCAAGGCCTCATTCATTAGATGCTTTTCAGAGTGGGCACTGGGCTAGTGGGCATGAAGTGGCTAGTGGGCATCTGGATAATGAAGAGATTCCAAGGAGAACAAGTCAGGTCTTTCTTCTACTGAAGATACAGCTTCTCCTCTCTCTCTCTCTCACTCTTACTTTCTTCATTTTAATCTTTCTGTAATTCAATTCATTCTTTAATGTACACAATGTAGGAGTATTTTTTTTTCTAAAAGGCTATGTATTTAAATACATAATGCATTTCACACTTGATGTCATTAGAATCACAGAAATCTTTCCTTGTGTCATCTTCAAAGCAGCTAGTCAATTCCTTGGAAAAATAGCAGTAGTCTCACCTGGCCTCCCTTTGATGTTGTCCTGTCTCATGAAGATGAATGCTGAGTAGCCAGTCAACACATCTCATTTTCTTAGGCTATGGGACTTCTGGAAAAGTAGTCTTGCAGTGTTCAAGGGAAGTAAAGTCACCCACCTCTAGAAGGTGCCATAGAGACCTTATGGTAGGATGCTTTTGGATGTTCCAGAACAGTGTTTTTAAAAAAATATTTTAAAATGTATATTTATTTGGAGAGAGAGAGAGAGACAGAGAGAGAGGATCCCAAGCAGTCTTTGTGCTGTCAATGTAGAGCCTGATGTGGGGCTCAGTCCCATGAACCAAGAGATCATGACCTGAGTCAAAAATGAAGAGTTGGACACCTAACCAATGGAACAACCCAGGCGCCCCTCCAGGACAGTGTTTTAGGGGTCAGTCTTAGCTGGGTATGTACATTTGGATCTTGAGAATCTGATCACAACTATGCACATAAGCACATACACAGGATCTTTGTGAGTGTGATTCAATGGATGTCGCCAACTTAACCTTTCTTTTTTCCTAAGGATTCTGGAAAGACAATGTTACTTACTTTAAAGATATTATAGACTACCACTACAGAAATGGAGGAATAACTTCAAATAATGACAGGTGATTGATCCTCCTTTCTATTTATGCAGGAAGATTTGTGGATGAATTGACTCAATATTAGGGTGTCACAGAGGGTAGAAAGTGGACGTGCCCAGGTATTTACAAGGCAGAAATAACAATTCTTTCCAGGTTCTGTCATTAAATGTTGTCATAGCCTTGGTTCAACATACCTGAATTCCAGTATTGTTAATGATCCTCAAGGATCTACTCATAATTGGAATTCAGGAAGGACCTACTGTGTAACTTCTATCATCAGGCACTGTCCCAGGTGCTGGGGTACATCTGGAAAATAAACAAACAAACAGATGAGACCTCTGCCTTTATGGGTTTACATTTTAGGATTGGTGAGGGGGAGGGTAGAGAGAGAGAGAATAAACTATACATGTACCAAATAAGTAAATGACATTATTAATGTTAGATCAGGAAACTAATATTATCTGAACTCTTCTTATAAAGGGCCAACAAGTAAATATTTTAGACTTTATGGACCTTGCAGTCTCTGTGCAACTCTGCCTTATGAGAAAAGTAGCCATAGATGACACATAAATGAGATGGCTGTGTTGGCCCCTGGCTGTGGTTTGCCAACCTGCATTTGAAGAAGGAAGTGTGGTTACAGCACTACCTATGGTGACAGACTTGTGGATTTTTCCTCCTCAAATCTTTTCATACCAATAACTTTGTAAAATACAATAAAGTGAGTTACTAGAAAATATGATGAAAACATACAAAATACAAGGCCACCGTTTTGTTATTAGATTCACCAGACAAGAACTGCTCTTTCAAGAAGCTACATAAAAGCATGTTCTTGCTCCCTCCTCCTGGCTCCTTGTTGTTTTCTCTCCCACCACCATCCTTTTCTTTCTCCTTCACTCTTCCCTTTGTTCTTCCTCTTCCTTTCTCTTAATCTTTTCCTTCACTGATTCAAAGCTTTCAGCTCTACATCTCAGTAGAAAGAGGGTCTGACTTGAGGACCTAGCTTTTAGCCATTTTAGCTGAGACACTGGTTATACAGGTGATACTGCATCAATAAACAAGTCCATTTAGGGTAGTGGGAGTCCGCACTGCTGGAGAAGGAAACTACATCCATGAAAAGAGGAACAATTAAAAATAATGCTGTTTGGATTGGAATTGAAGTATTTTTGTGAATTCATGGTTTTTAGTATATATAGATATGTTTTAAATATATATTATAGCTAGTATGTATATTAATTATAACAGATATATATAGACTTAAAACCTATGTATATAGGAATATATGTATTTCCTAACTCTATCTATGCTATAAGGGCCTGGAAACAATGATACTCTGGTAACAATAAGAATGTCTAGTCTCCATAGGTTAAATTATAAATGCTACACTCCACTTTTTGGAGAAATGTCTTACTCCAGGTATGGGCAGAGAAAATAAGATAAACCTGCAGCATTTATTTTGTGTCAGAAAGTACAGAAGCAATGAATGATGCAGACATTGTTACACCAACATAGGAACCAGCTGAAGGCATTCTTACTGGCCAAATGGAACATTTAAGTATCAAAATAAATAATGATAGTTTGTTGCCCCTTGAGTAAAGTGTGAATTCTTGAGTTCATAGTGATATAAATAAATGGGAGAGAAGGGAAAGGTGTAGCCTTCTAGTAGACGTCTCAGAGTTTCTCCCCATAAAATATGCATGCATTACTTATCAATTAATGAGTAGAAGATACTTACTAACTAACTTTACAGTGGAAAAATCTGGCAGACACCTTCCTAACTAGTGATAAAATTACCATCACTAGGAATAGGACAAACCAAGGTTGGGTACCTGTAGACACGGTACTTGGAGAACACAGCACCACTTCCATGAGATTTTGCACCAAATGCACAAACAACAAAGAAACATCAGACAAACCTGAATCAAGGAATATTTTTTACCAAGATCTATACTTTTCAAAAATGTCAAGAGACAACGAAAGGCTGAGGAACTGTTTCTGATTGGAGGGGACTAGAGGTTTGAAAGTGTGAGCAAAGAATTATCTGGGTCAGGTCCCAGCTCTGTAGAAGACATTGTTGGTGCAAGCAGGGAGATTTGCAGGAGATTTGCAAGGGATGGAGACTTGATGGTACTGTTAGATTGCTGTGAACTTCTTGATGGTTGTATTATGGTTATATAGAAATATGTCACGTGGTAAATACACAATGAAGCAGTAAATAATGGAACATTATGTCTGAGACTCATATCAGGTGGTTCAGGAACATACACATACACACAGAATGTTAAGACACTGTGATAAAATCTAATAATTAGGAAGTCTTGGTGAAGACTATATGGAAGCTCTCTGTACTCTTTTTGCAGCTTCTCTGTAAATTTGCAATTATTTCAGGATGAAAGTGTAAAATTTACTAGAAAAGTTTCTAAATGTTTACTCTGAGTTTCTGTTCTGGTTTTGCTAAGGTGGACATCTTATAGCTTGTGAAGAGGGATTTTGAGCAACACTGATCCAGCAACACAACCAATGAATTGAATCTGCCTGTTTCTAATACACTGGCTCATATCTAGCAAGGAATGCCATGTGCTAAGGCTACCTATGCCTAATGTATCAATGCTTAGTACTAACATGAAAGTAACAACAGCTGTTCTCTATAATTTAAATACTGTAGCTGGAGAAATTTCCATTAAATACTTTTATCAATACAAATGGGTGTTAAAGCCATCTCCACATGAGGAGTCCTTTTATCTAGCTCTTAACTAATTCTGTATCACCCTTAAACACCAACTCGAGATGTTTTCTGCAGAGAGAAAAAGCCAGACCTCAGGTACTCTTGGTGTAGAAATCTGACCAGCCCAGTGTCTGTGGGTAGTGGGACCTGAGCGAATTAGGTGCCTTCCCACCAAAGGAAAAAGGCGATTTGGCAAAGAAATAATCTATTGTTTGAGTTGCCTTACTTCTTCTTTTGTTTCATTACCAGAAATCAATTTATTTTATGGTGGTAAATGTGTGATCCTTCTTATTACATTCTTTAGAAAGCAGCTTTACTTTACACAGGGACACCTGTCTATATGAAAGTTCGTAAATGCTTTTTAACAGGTCTTCAAGCAACTCTGGGCACACAGCTGGCCAAAGAGCCCCCGGTTGAAAAGGACAGCTGTTTGGCTGACAGAATTGGAACCAGTGCAGGACATGTGCAGCAATTGTAAACAGGAATGAATTTTCCTTAACCTTTATGAGTCAAATATTTATTTTGGGAATATTAACAAAATCAAAAGAATTACGGTGTTCTTTTAATTTTAAGTCAAACACTGATGTGCAGCTTTTGAGAAATTTTATTTAATGGATAATCTTAAACTGAAGCAGAAACAAATTCAAAATTACTGGAATTTCTTGCCCAGTATATACAGCAACATTTAAAAAAAATATTTAATTCTCTGTAAAAGAGGTAACCAAATCCCTCTTTCTATAAACTATTAGATATTGATGATCACATTAAAAACTCCTAAGGATGCTGTGGGTATAAAGCTCTTGGTGTTTGGTATATTTGTGCACGCGGGCGTGTGTGTGTGTGTGTGTGTGTGTGTGCTGTGTGTAAGCTCCCTAGCTCACCTGTCCTCCCTCATTCCACCTTTCCCTCTCATAAGTACAGGCACTTGGGCAGGAGGATATAGGAGTTGCTGGTTTTTTGTTTTTTTGTTTTTTGTTTTTTTACAAATAGTTTATTGTCAAATTAGTTTCCACATAACACTCAGTGCTCATCCCCACAAGTGTCCTCCTCCATGCCCATCCCCCCTCCCCCCCACATCCATCAGTCCTCAGTTTTTGTCAGCATTCAAGAGTCTCTCATGGTTTGCCTCTCTCCCTTTCCCCCACCATTTCCCCCCTTCTTCTCCCCCTTGTTCCTCAGTTAAGTTCCTCCTAATCCTCCTATACGTGCAAACATATGATATTTGTCCTTCTCTGCCTGACTTATTTTGCTCAGCATAACACCCTCAAGGTCCATCCATGTTGCTACACATGGCCAGATTTCATTGTTTCTCATTGCCATGTAGTATTCCATGGTATAGATAAACCACATCTTCTTGAGTTGCTCTTTTAAAGTGGCTAGGAGCAGGCACATGGAAAAGGAAGTCCTTCTCTGGGGTAGAGATGAGGAGAAAGGCGAAGCGTCCTTTTCCCAAACTTTGCCAAGAAATATTTCTGGATGTGAATTGTGATTAAAGGAAGAAAGAACAGAAATAATGCTCACATTGTCTTAAAAATTTTTGGTTTTGTTGTGATTGTGTACTGTGGAGAATTTTGTGGCTGACTTCACTGACAAAGTCCCTAGGACCAGCTGTATAATTTGCAATCCCAGAACACAATGAAAATCCAGGGTCCTTGTTTAAAAGGATTAAGAATTTCAAACAGGGATACTATCATTAACACAGCCTGGTGCATGTGCCACTGTCCAGGTCTTCTGCCCATGAAGTTGTTTTCCAAAGAGCTAATTATTCTATCCGTAAGCCTCAAATGCAGAGAGTAAGCTAAAAAGCTGAATGTTTCCAGAGTAAATAATGGTCAATGACTGAGTCACTGCTAAGTACAAATTTTAATTTCAGCCTGTAGCCAAGTTCAAGTAAAAACCAGTAGTTGGAAGTAAGACTTCACAGTTTGAATCAAAGGATTATGTGGTAAGAAGTTTTCAAAATCTTAATAAGTTTCACAGCTTGTCAGATATAAACCTCTTCCCTCCTTTATAAAATAGAATTATGGTCTTTCAAAATACTAGAGCTGGTAGGGTCCTTAGAAGCCATCAAAGGTCTGACATACTACTGTGCAGGTTAAGATATTCAGACCCATGAAAATAAAGTGGCCAGGAATTTGAATATGAGACTTGAGACTCAATACATGTCTGTTTTTACTATATTAAATTTGTATCCATATTTTTCTGTCCTGAGATAGCTACAAGACTTCATAGGAAAAAATAAATCTGTAGAATGGCTGACAAATTAGGTTGACAGGTGGCTTGACTGCATATATTAATCAAATTAGTCTGGAAGCATTATAAGCTGTATTTCCAGGCTGTATTTCCCCATGACAGGTTGTATGTGGCAAAGGGAAATAAGTACTGGTGAGCATGTGGAACAATAGAAAGTCTTATACATTGCTGGTAGGAGCATAAATAATTTTCCAGAGTCTAGTTACCACTGTGTAACTTAGCAATTCCATTTCTAAATATTTACCCCAGAAAAATTGTATATATGTGCTCTGGGAGACATTGTAAAAAATGGTCATAGTAATATACTTTGTAAGAATCCCAAACTGAAAATAACAATGCAAATATATATAGAGAATGGATAAATATATTTGGTATATTCATACCTTTGAATTTCACACAGCAGTGAAAAATAATGAATTATAGCTTTATGCATTGAGGTGGATGAGTTTCAGAACATGTCAGGTGAAAAATAAGTTACAAAAACTGCAAACAGCATTATATCTTCTGTATAAAGTATATACAAAACTAAACAGTACTGCTATGGAAAAGTATGTATAAAGAATACCATGGAAGTGATAAACATAAAATTCATGATAGTGGTTATTTGAGGAAGAGACAGAGCATGAGAGGTGGAAGAAGGGCACTCAAGAACATCTAGTGGAGTGGGAAGGTTCTATTTCTTAAGCTTCTGGTGCTGTAATTTTTAAGTCAGATTACTCTTCATGTCTTATGATTTATCTATCATATCGTTTCTATATCTATTTCTTGATATGTCATCTATCTATCTATCATCTATTTATATTTATCGTCTATTATCTATCTTCCATCCATCCATTATGTAGCTATTTAATTGTATTTTTTTCTCAATGGTATATATTTTATGAAAAGTGTGAAAAAGAGTAAATGTGAAGAACATTGGCTCAAGATGGCATCCACAATTTTATTTTGAGACTCCTCTCTCAACAGTTCATACATGTCCTTTTCAGGAAAACTGAAAATTCCACAAGTGGCTTATACATGGTAGCTGCTTATATTTATCTCATCTAAGAAGAAGGCAAGCAATTGATGTCACTGAGGACTCAAGCTCATTCTAAATCTCCTCTCTGCCTCCCATAGGACGTGAGCCTTTTTGTCATGCTCACAAGATGGATGTTTGCTGGCACTCAAGCCATCACATCCATATCCTGGCTCAAAGAAAGGACAGAGACAAGCTAGCCAATTCTGTTCACTTTTAAAGAGTTTTCCTGGAATATTAATGCAGGGAATTTTGCTTACACCTCACCAGAACTATGCCCTGTCACCACTATGAACTACAAAGGAGGCTGGAAAATGTAGCTGCATAGGAAGTTGCTCTTAACAAAACCGAAGTCTTGTTATTAAGAAAAAAAAACCAGTGGATAATGGGTAGGCAATTAACAGTCCCTGCCAGGGTAATTTGTTGTTTCTGAATAAGAAAACTGAAATACAGTTATAAGTCTAATATTGTAAAAAATTATTTAGGCTCTCATTGATAAATACAAGGACCGTTAAGATAATCATTGATTCTGCTCAAAAATATGGTGGAAAAATAATTGTTTTTGTTTTAAGCCTCTGAGATTTGTTTTTATTTTAATTTTTCTGTTATCAGAGCATTAATTTGACTACATTTAATTTGACTTATTTTTAAATATATTTGATTTCTATTAATTTGACTATTGTTGACATATATTACTGATACATTAAACTCTGATTTATCTAGAATCAATTTTTAATTTTTCCACTTGGCATGTATATTTTGCTGCACTCTATTTTCAAAATCTCATTAGTTTATATACATTTAGCACATAGTTTTAGTAAATGAGAATAATTCCTCAACTAAAATAAATTATAGCATCATCTTTAACACTGTGCCCACCTTTTAGTAATATTTTTGATATGACAAATACCATTTATATCTTTCAATTGTTGAAACCACTAAAGTTCTCCCCGTTTTAGGTATATTTGAAAATATTAAAGAAAATATTCAGAAAGCAAATTATTTTTCTCTTCTGTGAATAAAAACCTGCCTTTTTGTATCAGAAAGAAAAAAAGATTTCTTTAATCCTCTGGATTGTTTTACAAAATTTGTTGATGCAAATTCTATGAACATGGCTGAGAGTTCAACTGCAAGATAAACAAAGATCTAACACATACCCCCTACCGCTGAAAATGAATTCCCTCAGACAGGAGCAGACCAATGCCCGTCACAATGACATCAGCTTATTGTAACCTCTCCACAATGTAGACAAAATAACTGATCGGCCTCTCAGATCTGCCCAAACCAAAGCCATGAATCACCCCTCCCTGTGCCCCCGTGACTTCCTTTGAGACACCATGTAAGGGGACTGCCTTTGAATAGCATCTTTCAAACAGATTGCTATCCCCCCAAATGCAGGTTAATAGTGGATGCTAGCCCTGATATGCAACAAGCAGGTGGATATAAAAACACCTGCAGAGAGAGCTCCATTGTGTCTGTGCCAGGTACTTCATCCTGCTTCACAATACTTCCCTTATGAAGCCTGAGGAAGAATGCCAGGCCCCAGGGTATCACAAAGTGCTTCTGAGCAGTACACATCAATGGTGATGATAATTGTGAACATGACCACGTTTATGGCATTCTCATCTTTCCTAATAAATCTATTTATTCATTTTTCCAAGTTTGCTATTCATTATATTCATTCAAAGAGTTCTGAAAACTAAGACTTAAATTATATTTTCCTTACATCTTAAACATCTCTTAAAGAAGCCAGAAACAAAGTTAAAGGAATACACAAAAAACAAATATACCCCCTCCCAAAACACATACATCTATTGGTATTTGGAGCAGCCAAAGATATTTCTCTGAGTGTTCTACTTAATTTGAAATAATTAATTAACAATAAAATGTTATTATTTACATAATGCTTTCTACCATAACAATCTGTTTCACACAGCTCTCACACTTCTGAGAGACACAGGGCAGTGGTTTTGACCACTTACCTCTGTGTACTCATTACTTCCATGGACATGGACAGATCATTCAATCTTCCCAGAATTCTGCAGATGTGGAAATAATATCTGCCCTACTTCATTACCTTATCATGTTGGGTGGATCAATATTAAAATAAGAAAAAAAGAAAAGACTCTAATAAACTCTTACATTAGCACAATAGGTAATACCAACACTCACAGTATGTAAGCTTTCTCCCTTTTGTGGATAATTTTGTAGATTTTTGGAGATTATGTGACTTCCATGTCACCACTTAGCACCAGAGCCCAGACCCTCTATGCAAGTGATCTGACCTCTACTCCCCTCAGGGGCCAGTAAAATCAGCATCCTGATCACTTCTACTCAAGATCTTGCTGTTTCAGCTTTATAAGTGCTTCTGCTAAGTTAAGCACAAGTTAAATCAAGGAGCTCAAACCTTGGGAAGGTGTTGTACTTACCCAAGAGACAGAATCTACTTCAAATCAAGGAGTGGCAGGTTATAATGTGAGACTTCCCTTTAGCTATTCAGTCACAGTCTGTTTAATAAAACTTAGATATTCTTCAAGAATAAGGCACCCTAAGTCAAGGATGATTGAAGCCGCTTTTGTCTAACTATAAATAGCTCCTGGGAAAAAACTGAACTTTGCAAACAGTAATAGTCTGCACGTCTATTTTCCATCTCTGGATAAGTAATATCACAGTGGTCAAGAGATCAGTGAAGTTGAAGGAAGATGAACATTTTTGTACCTTGAGAAAGTCTTTGATGGGGATATAGCCATAAATATCTGTCCTGCAAATAACCTGTATTTTTGGTAGTAAATTATAAAGAGAAAGAATAAAAGTGGGCATTTACCAGATGACTTTTTGTAAATGTTGATTAATGAAAAGCAGTTGGACAGTTGTGATAGCTAAGTGACAGCTGGAAACAACTTTCATGTATGGATGCTCCTCCCAGGATGAATTCAACATGGCACTATAATGTAATCCACCTCTCCACAAAGCCCCAGGATATGCCTGCAGAAGTGGTGGATCACATTTTCTCCATTATGCCACAAATTTAGGTTGGGTGAATTCTTTTTATGCCCTTTTGCAAAGACAGTTTTTGATGTGTTCACACATTCACTTATTTTCTTCTTTTATCCAATCTGATACCTTGAGAGTGTGGAATAAGTCATACCTATGAGACCTCACTGATCATTTATTATACTTTATTGAACTCTACCTTGAACATGTTAGTGGATGGCCTGATGATGTACTCAGAGGATACTTTTCTTTTGGAAAATTAAGGATGGTATTCTCCTTTACTCTCTTTTGACCCTAAAGATCCTAAAGGCTTCCTATTTCTTGGGCAAACAAACAAACAAACAAAACAAACAAGCAAAAAAAACCCACAACTATTGCCATTTATTGAGTAATTACTATGCCCCAGACACTGTTCTGGACACTTTATGAAAGTATCATGACCATCTTATGAAGTTTATATTATTATACTCATTTTATGATGGGTAACATACAGGGTCACACAGCTAAATGGTACAACTGAGATTTGGACCAGTTTGGCTTTTCCTTTAGGATAGATAAACTGCTTCCTCTGATTGAGGACAAGCGGTCATGCAAGGGGATTCATATGTTCTGTCCAACAATGTCACTGGTTATCCCCACTTGGTATGCAGTTCTTTTCCCTGAGACCCTGGACAAACACTTCCCAGGATCATTGTCCTCTACATTGAAAAGTTATTAAATTATGCCTAGAGTAGCCCTGAAGGAGAAAGTAAGCAATCCAACATAAAAAGTCCTGGAAAAGTCACACACTCTTTGGTCCCTGCGTGCTGAGCAGGGTCTGTCCTCATCATGTTAGCAGCCCTCTGGGAAGTGATCTTCCTCCTGGGTCTCAGGGTCACCTGTGCCACAGCCACATAGTCCCAGCATAGGCACTGTGGGCAAGCCTGGGGTTAGATGTTTTAGAAAACTCACAGCACATTCTAGGTGCTTGCCATCTAGCATTTATTATTTTGCTAATCAGAAAATAAAAGCAAAGAAAATATTTTGAAAGGAAGGAAGGTTGCAGAAGAGAGCTTCTCATTCCTTCAGCAGGTTTGAACCATAGCACACATCCAAGAGCACAGATAACTGCCCATCACCCAGGTAGAGATGAGTCAGTGCTTATATGGCCCTTTTGTGCTACAACTGCTCTCCTCACTTGCAGGGAAACTGAGGCTCCTGTACAGCATCCAGCAGTGCCTGAGTGCTTCTTCTCTTGCCTTATGAGGACTTTTTCTTTCTTTTGCTCAAAGTGGAGAATCTTTGAGACTTATTTAAGAAGGCTTCCCTATAAAACTCATATTTATCCCTGGTATGTGCTAGAATTTCAATCTGCCCCAGACAGAAATGTTCTCTTGGCATCTCTGTGGAGAACTTTCAGCAGCAGACTCACTGTGGGTTACACTGTGATTCTCACACAGGTGCACAGACAGGCAGGTCTTCACTGCGATAAGAGAAAGAGAGAGATCTGATATTTAAAATGTAAGTTCCAAAAGGATAGGGATGTATCTGTCTGTCTTGCCACTCAGAAAGTGACTGGCACATGGCAGGTGGTAAGTTAATTGAAGAATAAATGGCAAAAGTGTGTTTTGATGCACCTCAAAAAAAGGGAGACTCAGATAACAATAACTTTGATTTGTGGTGAAATAGCATAGTATGTTTACTGTTCTGAATTCTGGAAATTTAGAAGAGGGAAAAATTGGGATGTAAGATGCTCAGCTCCTTGCTCCTATCCTAGTGCTAGGAGACAAGACACATTGTGTGGCCACCAGGCTAGGTCTTCAGGCATGATACCAGTGCCATTTCCTCCAAGTTTTCACATTCATTCAAAGAACACTGTTTTGTGGGAACCCCCAGTTTGGGTAAATTCTACTTCAAAATGCAATTGTCTTACTTTATTTACACTGCTATTTTCTTTTCATAACCCAGTCTCAGCAGGTAACACTTAACCCTGGGCAATGCATTAAGCTAAGATTTCCTCCTTGCTATCAGTTCGTTGGAAAAGTAAGCTCAATTTCTGTTGTAGCTTTTAGAGAATTAGCAGGGTGGACCTGGAAGCTTTCGTTTCTGCCAAAGTTGATGTGAAAACCAAAAGCAGATCATCTGCCAGGCCACAAGAGGACAGCAGTGGTTTGAGATCCTGGTTGCTGCTATCTACTCTGGATCAACATTACTATGTTACCTGCATGGTTTAAAGACTTGTTTTGTCATTTTGTTCCAGAATTCTAATTTGAAGAAATGCTTATTTGTTAAAGTCGGCAGGAAAAAAAGTCTCAGAATGATTTCAGTGTTGCCAAGCTAGAATTGTGCTTTTTTCTGTTCTAGAATATTCTTTTTTTAAATGTTTATTTATTTTTGAGAGAGAGCAGAGAGTGGCAGAGAGAAACTTGAGACACAAAATCTGAAGCAGGCTCCAGGCTCTGAGCTGTCAGCACAGAGCCTGACCCAAGGCTCAAACTCACGGACCACAAATTCATGACCTGAGCTGAAATTGGACGCTAAACTGACTGAGCCACTCATGTGTCTGTAGAATATTCTGACAGCACTATTATCTCTATTATCACAGAGTCTCATGGAGAAAATATGTGAAATGATTTACTTAAAAAGCAAAATGGAAGCCATTCCTATAGTGTCTTCTGGCCTACATGATCCAAAATGGGGTAATATTTAATAATTTTAATAGAATATGCTCAATATCACAGAATTATTTCCTTATGTAATGTTACAGCATTTTATTTATTCAGTAATCCAACAAAATTTTAGGATTCTGACAATTGTTTTACTAAATAACTATTTCACTCAAAGAACATTTAATTGAATACTTACTATGTGAATACATAATATATGCCAGGAATACAAACATGTATAAGCCACAGCTTTGGGTTGGAGCTATTTGCTCTTAGGGTGGTGTGGGAAAGAGAGAGACATTAAAAAAAATTTTTTTTAATGTTTTATTTATTTCTAGGAGAGAGAGAGAGAGAGACAGCGTGAGCAGGGGAGGGTCAGAGAGAGAGGGAGTCACAGACTGAAACAGGCTCCAGGCTCTGAGCTGGCAGTCAGCACAGAGCCCGACGCGGGGCTTGAACCCACGAACCGCGAGATCATGACCTAAGCGAAAGTCGGACGCTTAACCGACTAAGCCACCCAGGCGCCCCATTTTTTTTTAAATTTTTTTTTTAATAAGAGAGAGACATTTAAGGTAAAATTAAGAGTCAACATGAAGGGTGCTGAGTGCAGATCATGCAAAAGTCTGAGGGTAGGAAATAATTACTGTATTGTGAGTATAGGGACAGGGGGCCTCCAGCAAAGAAGACTGCTGGAAGTAAGATGGTTAATAGATGAATGGGTCCTTTGGGGGAAAGTATTTAACATCTCAACTTCACCTCAAAACCCTGCTCTCCATTATTAACAACTAATACTTAGAAAGATTTTATCATGGGCCAGTTACCGTGCTAAATGCTTTCCATAGATGATGTTTATTCACATAGTAAATTTGGGAGAGAGTAATTAGCATCATACTATTTCATAGCTGGAAAAGCAAATTAAACTGCTCAAAGTCTCACAACTAATGAGTGGGAGTGCTGAGGTTTGATTCCAGGTCTTGAGAGTTGAGAACTCAGAGCTAACCATTATTCTGTGCCATCTTTCAAATCTGCCTGCTGGGTTGCTGCTCAGGATTCCCTGATCTCCGTAATCACCTCTGGTCTTCTTCCAGGCTCAGGGGTCACTTCATCTGGGCTTTTCCCAGGTCAAACAACAGGAGCTTCCTGCTGACTCACTGAGCTGTGCAGGCAGCTCTTTCCACAGTAATGGATGCTGGCACCCTGGCTTTGGGGGGAGGGGCACTGAACCAGGTGCCCATTCCACTGGCTTTATCCATGGCTGTGCTCCTTTGGCCTTACTTCCAAAACAGTTTTTGTCACAAGGATTCTAAGCTCAGGCAAGGGGTGTGTGTCATTCATTGTAACATTTCTTATGCCAAGCACAGGGCCTGACATGTTCACTAATCATTCATTCAAAACAAATAAGTGACTCTAAGAACACAAATTCTGCTCATTTAAGAGCACAACTTCTGGTCCTACTTCTCTGACCTCATAATATCTCTCTGTAAGTAACTGTGTATTTTTTAATGTTTATTTATTTATTTTGAGAAAGTGAGCAAGGGAGGAGCAGAAAGAGAGGGAGAAAGAGAATCCCAAGCAGTCTCTGTACTAACAACATGGAGTTTCATGTGGAGTTCAATCTCATCAATCATAAGATCATGACTTGAGCTAAAATCAAGAATCAAATGCTTAACTGACTGAGCTACCCAGGAGCCCCATCTGTAGGTAATACTTTGAAGGTGAGCAATCCATAATCTCTTAACTGCTGTCCAACAGATTGAGCATTTTATTTTATTTTTTTAAAGTTTATTTATTTATTTTGAAAGAGAGAGAGAGTATGTGTGTGTGTGTGTATGAGCAGGGGAGGGACAGAGAGAGAAGAGAGAGAATCCCAAGCAAGCTCTGTGTTGTGTCATCAGTGCAGAGCCCAACACAGAGCTTGATATCATGAACCCTGAAATCATGAACTGAGCTGAAATCAAGATTTGGATGCTTAACCAACTGGGCCATCCAGGTCCCCCCAGATTCAGCATTTTATTTTATTTAAGATTTTTTTCTAACTGTTTATTTATATTTGAGAGAGAAAGAGAGACAGAGCATGAGCAGGGGAGGAGCAGAGAGAGGGAGACACAGGATTTGAAGCAGGTTCCAGGTTTTGAGCTGTCAGCACAGAGTCAGACGTAGGGCTCAAACTCACAAGCCTTGAGATCATGACCTGAGCTGAAATTGGATGCTTAACCGACTGAGCCACTCAGGTACCCCTCAGATTGAGCATTTTAGATTATACCTCATTTAAAATATCTTGGTTACCCATCTTTTATATACCTTTGACAATGTTGCATATTTCTTTGGTAGCATTCATTCTTTATTCTTTATGCTTTTTAATCTCCCTGAATAACATTTTTATTAATATATATATTTTTTATTATATGTATTATATATTATATTTATATTATATATATAAAACCAAATTTTATGACATGGCAGACTCTTTGAAACCATTCTCCTTCATGTTCACTCTTGAAATGAAAAAAAAAATGTTCTATATTAATTTAAAAATATCCAGTAGTCTCTGTGAATATAAGTGAGTAGAAAGAGACCACATTTGGACACTTCCAGGCCAGTGTCATCTCACATTCGTGCAATACACCTGAAACATCTGTGTACTTAATTCCTGTTTTTAAAATGTACTTTCTGTCCATGCAAGGTACTAAAATATACTGCAGTTGTACCTATTTCTCTTGCTCCAAGACATCTGGAAGAGGTTCTAATGATGCTGAAGCTCTTACTATTGCTTCATGTCAATTTACCTTGATAGAAAAGTAATTCTATGAAACAATGAGGTTGGGGAGTGGCCCAGGTAGTCTGAATTCTAGAGTCTCTCTAATGTTCTGCTACAACAGAACATTATTTGTGAGGTCAAATAACTTGACCTCACAGAATTTTTCTCTCTAATCTCCCCCTCAAGGAAATAACAACAAAGCCAAGTAAATGAGTGACAATTCAATTACAGGAAACCTCTGATTTAATGTATCTTGCCCTCCAGTGAGTATGTACCCCTATGCCCATGCCAGCCACATCTTGTTTTACCACCTGAACCCTCTGACTTTGACCAGGTCTGAGAGCCTCAGATCAAGCCACCACCTTTCTAGGTAAGCTTAAGGTTGCAGTTGTCATAATATCACAGAGTTTAGAGTCACGAATAATTTGTAAAACAGACATTCTTGAAACATGTAATGAAGTTTCTGTTTTACCCAGCTTTTTCTGTGGGGTAGATAAGCATGGACACTTCTAGTAGGAAACACATATCAGGTTACTATGCATCAATGAGTAAGAATTTACTACTTCTGGTATTTTTTTTTCTCTTTGCCCTTCAAATTACTCAGGGGGAAAAAACATAGCATCTAAGGTATTACAGAAAAAGAACCAAATCACAGTTTTAAAAAACCCGTGTTCTTCATCTACCTCTAAGCTGTGTAAATCTCAAAATCTCATGCCAGTCACTTGGACTGCCACAGCCATAGTGTTTATACCTATTTAGTGGCGGTGTCTACCTCTTGAGGTCCGTGTGAGGATGAGGTAGGAAAAGTTATTTTAACTACATATCTTATCAAGAATGTTCTTTCTGAAGATGATGATCTGCTCCCCTCCCCAGTGCTCTTCATTTGCAGGTATTGCATAGTTCTTAAGTATTTACAAAGAGCCTACAATGTGCCTGGAATTCACTCTGCCCACCATTGCCAAGAATCAACTTCTGTGTTCTGCCTCCTCCAGTTCTTTTCTTCAGCAAATACTTACATGTTTACCTTGTGTCAAGAGCTCTGGTAGTCACAGAGGGGTCAAAGATGACTGCAGTATAGCTCCTGTCTAGCAGAGGTGACAGACAATTCCTGACATCATGATCATTGGGACTCAGTTACAAGGACTGCAGGGGCACATTGAGGGCACATCAGAGGCTGACCAAGGATAATCTGTGAAGGACCTGATGCTTAAATTTATTCTTAAAGATGAGCAGAATGTCTAAGTAAAGGGAAGAAAGAATACAATCAGGTAGAGGTAGAGCATAATTAAATATTGGCCTGGAAACTAGGGAGCCAGGTGGGAAAGTCTAAGAGGGTCTATGTCTTCTAAACCTTGAGGAATTCCAATATTTAATGGCCATATTAAAGGTATGAAATTTGCAAAAGAAACAGAGGGAAATCAGTTTCTGGAAGCTGTGGGGTGGGGCAGAAAAAATATAAAAACAACCAGATTTATGGTGTGAAAGAAGCCAAGGAAAGAGAGAGTTTAATGAAAGGGGTTTCTAACAGTGTGGAAAGTTTAAGACAATGAGGACTCAACTTAGTGGTTTTGAGTTATTCATACCTAAGTGGGCTTGTTTAATCAGAATGCTTTTTTTCAACTTTCAACACAGATTAGAATTTAAAGGTAAGAATTTGATAGACAATCTGGGCAAAATATTTTGGAATATGATAAATTATGAGGAATTATATGGTTTTGTAAGTTTCTTACATGGGCTTGTCAGAAGCTAGGAGAAAGACTCAGGAAAGTGAGATGGTAGAAACACAGACAATCAAATTTTCCAACCTCAGAATAAGAGTGTAGGGCTGTCCCTATGGATCTGTGGGTATATACAAACATTAATCATAGGCCTGATGCTACAAGTTAAAAATAAGCAAATTAGGTATTTTAAGAGGTTTCTTAGTTATGAAATTTTACCTTGTGTTTTAGACCTTAAGGCTAAACAAAATTAATTGCCTGCCCAATTTCTAATTAAATACTTCACTTGTTATTCACTTTACTCAGGTTATATTTTACATTGTTCCTAAGCTGTGTTCCTGCAAGATTCATTATTGTGGTTAAGGCAGGTGTGAGAGAAAATATCTTCTGTAGCTATATGAGTACCAATTTTATTGTAAGCATATTATTTTTATTATATGGCTAAGATATTATTAAATTGTGCACCTGGAATGGGTAGAATGTGCAGTGCTCTTTCTCTCTCTTTCCCTCTCTCTCCTCTCTCTCTCTCTCTCATGTGTGTGTATATATGTGTGTCTCACCTTAATGAGTCATCTAAGACAGAGCTGATCACCCAAGACAGGTGGTCATCACAAAGAGAAAATAGGTACATAGAAAGTTTTTTCTTTTTTTACCCCTAGAAGAGAAATTACAAATGAATGTGAAGTTGAGTTCCCATCTCAGACACAAGAAAAGGTTCTATTTTGGAAAATCAGAATATTTCCTTGAATAATGTAAGAAATTCAGGCAAACCAGTTCCCTGGTGTCTGGGAAACTAGATAGTACTCAAAATGCTGAGAGAAAGAAAATCAGGCAAGAGGAAGGGGGGGACATTCAAGTTGATATTTTAAGCATAACAACAATAAAAGTGGAGACCATGTGGAGTCCAATCCCTTCTCCTAAAAGGATTATTAATTTACTTGAAATAAGAAAATGTGGACACTGCTTCTTGTGTTTATTTTCTTAATTTTTTATTATATTACATTTATGAAATGTCAGACTAATTCAGACTAAAGGAAAATATTTAGGTCCATGAGTGGATTCAGGATCCAGGTGGAGGTAGGGAACTGAAGTGAGCTGAAAAATCACTGAGAAAGTTGGGTTTGCTGATTTATCACCCTTTTACTGATGGATTTCTTTTGAGAGTTTTCTTTTCTCTCTGAAGTGAGTTTTCTTAGATGCAAACATATTTTTTTGCTATATAATGAGTTTGCAAAACAAAAACTAAACACTCTATGTTGCAATCCTTCTTGGAGGGCATTTGGGTGACATTTATTATCCCTAAATGGTTCACTTACATAATGAGACCCAGAACACCAAAAACTTCTGCAGTTAAGCAGCTTTTTTACCTCTCGGACCACTCCCAGGACTCTGTAGGGAAAAGAATTCATAGGATGAGCATCGTTTAGAGATCATAATGTGCTCTTCTGCTACTCTTTATATCTCATGAAAGAGTGGAAAACGTTGACAAGATAGAAAATGAGTTTATATTCTATCAGTGTGTTTATATGCACTACCAGTGCATTTACCAACTTGCCATATGCTTTAGTACAAATCTCTTCTTTTTTTGTTATTAATTTTTTAACGTTTTTATTTATTATTGAGAGACAGAAAGAGACAGAGCCTGAGCATGAGAGGGGCAGAGACAGGGGGAGATACAGAATCTGAAGGAGGCTTCAGGCTTTCAGCTGTCAGCACAGAGAGGAACTCTGGGCTCAAACTCACAAACCGCGAGATCATGACATGAGCCGAAGTGGACGCTTAACTGACTGAGCCACCCAGATGCCCCAAATCTCTTCTATTTTCAAGGGGAGGATCATGCATTTGACAGGACAAAAACAGAAATTATCATTAATAGAAATATTCTTTAAGCTTTTGTTAAATGGAAGAATGTTAGAAATAGTTTGCAATGATAATAAAGGAACAAAAAAAAAGACTAAAATACTGAACATATAAACTTATTTTTAATAAGAATAAACATGGAGCAACTTTTCTTGAACATTTTCTGTAACACATTTTTGTAAGTTAAATGGGCAGAGAACCATTATGGGTTATAGAATTACTTTCAAAGCCTCTGGCTGGACTTTTTAAAATGCACGATCATGGGGCGCCTGGGTGGCTTAGTCGGTTAAGCGTCCGACTTTCACTTAGGTCATGATCCCGCGGTTCGTGGGTTCGAGCCCCACGTCGGGCTCTGTGCTGACTGCCAGCTCAGAGCCTGGAGCCTGTTTCAGTCTGTGACTCCCTCTCTCTCTGACCCTCCCCTGCTCATGCTGTCTCTCTCTCTCTCCTAGAAATAAATAAAACCCTAAAAAAAAAACAAAATGCACGATCATGAAGTAAAATTTTACTATGATGAAATTATTTAAATGTGATCAAGTTGCTTTAAGGATACTAATCACAATGGAAAATTTCCAGGTATTTAATAGCTGTTTCTATTTCTAATTTCCCTCATAGTAGATATTTTAACCTCTTTTATTTATTTATTTATTTATTACAAATACTTTATTGTCAAATTAGTTTCCACATAACACCCTGTGCTCATCCCCACAAGTGTCCTCCTCCATGCCCATTCCCCCTCCCCCCCACATCCATCAGTCTCAGTTTTTGTCAGCATTCAAAAGTCTCTGATGGTTTGCCTCTCTCGCTTTCCCCCACCATNCTTCTGGGATTCCTATGGTATGGCTATTGTTGCGTTTGACTGTATTGCTGAGCTCTCGAACTCTTCTTTCCTGTTCCTGGATCAGTTTGTCTCTTTTTTTGTCAGCTTCTTGTTTTTCTATAATGGTGTCTTCTAAGTCACTTATTCTCCTTTCTGCCTCTTCAATCCGTGCATTGGAGACCTCTAAATTATTATGTATCTCATTTATCGCATTTTTTAATTCTTTATGCTTGTTTTTATTTTCCATTCTGTCTGTAGTCATAGTTTTTTTGATGTTCCCTATGTTTTTTTCAAGCCCAGCTATTAATTTTACCATTATTATTCTAAAATCTTGTTCAGTTATGCTGCTGATATCTGTTTTGAGCAGTTCATTAGCTGTCATTTCTTCCTGAAGTTTCTTTGGAGGAGAACTCTTTCATTTCATCATTTTAGTTAGCTTTCTGGCTCTTGTTGGTTNAGTATAAAATACATAAAAGGGTCAAAGAGGAGAAAAGAAAAAGAAAAAAGAAGACAACCGATGGAGAAATAATGGTTTAAAGCATATAACCGGATTTCCCAGCTACAAAAAAATAGCCGTGTGTATGCAGTGCTGGTTGAAGAGCATAGAGAAAGAGAGAGAAGACAGGGAGGGGATGAGGCAAAATTGGAAATAGAATGAAGAAGCAGAAGGGATAAGAAGCTTTTTTCAAAGAGGTAAAGGGTAGAATATAGTTGGATAGGTGAGAGAAGGATGCTGGTATTATCCAGAGAAACTTTATAGTCTAATTACTCCTGAGAGAAAGAGATGAAAATGTCGGTAGGTGTAGAATTTACATTTACAGAATGGACTCGTTGTGATTGTTTAAGCAAGCCGGCGAACAGAGTTAATCAGGTTAGTGTTCTGGGGAAAAAAGAGAGACAAGAGATAGAAGAAGAAAAAAAGAAAAAAAGGGAGGAGGGCAGCTCTCAAGCAGGGATGGGCGTGGTGTGATCCAATGCATCAGGCGGGAGTTCTGCCTTGGCGGTTGTGGGGAGGGGAGTGGCGGCGCTCCAGTCCCTTCTTGAACCAAGCGCTGCACCTCGCTTTTTTGGGCGTGTAAACTTCCCGTATCGGGGGCGCAGCCAAAGTTGGTTGCACTCTTCAACTCAGGCCAGTCCCATTCTCCAAATCCCAGTCCGCGCTCCCCGCTGAAATTGCTTTAGACACAACTTCCCAGGTAATCCTCTCGGGGCAATTCCAGGCCTCCCGCCTCGCTCTGGGGGTGGAGTCAGAATTGCTGCTTCCTTCTCTGGGTGGGGCTGGCGAGCTGGGCGGGGGCTTGCCTACCGGGTGCACCGAGCCCGCTGGAGTGAGGAAAACCAGGTCCCTCTATGGCTCGTCACCTGAGACAGGAACTCGTGGGCAAATCTCCCAGTTTTTAGCTCTTTGCCTTCCCTCTAGAGCTCTAGCCAGCCAGGACTGCGGACACCCAGTGCCTGCGTGCAGCTCTTCCAGGGGCCCAAGGCAGCCAGGAGGACAATGGTGGCTACTCTAGAAGTCCAGCCAGCCAGGAGCCAGCACAAAGAAGCAGTCCGTGAGCTCAGCCCCTCCGGGCTCAGTTGGCGCGAGGGCACCTGGCGTGCAGGTATTTGGCGCACACGGTCTTTCTATGCCCTGAGTGGAGGTTTTTCCCTGAGCGGAGGTTTTTCTGTTTCGGACTCTCTCTTTTTCACCTCTCACCCCCTGCAGAGGGGGATCACCTCCGACCCTGGAGTCTCCGATCCTGGCCCAATTTTATCTCCCCAGTTCGCACTCACGTTAGAAGGCTTTCTCAGTGTGTTCTGCGTCCTTTTTCTCCCAATCTCTCAGGTTTCGTAGGTTTCCAATGGCTTCAGATCTTTTCCGTGTGAGGTATGGGCGCGAGTGCAAGTATGGAGCTCCTTACTTCTCTGCCAACTTGCCCCTCCCTCCACAGCATCCTTTCTTATTAAAAGCCATCATGAAAGTCAGGAAGTAAGGAACATAACTAAACATCATAAAAGCCATATATGAAAAACCCACAGCTAATATTATCTTCAATGGGGAAAAACAGAGCTTTCCTCCTGATATCATGAACATGACAGGGATGTTCACTCTCACCAGTTCTGTTTCACATAGTGTTGGAAGTCCTAGCTTCAGTAATCAGATAACAAAATGAAGTAAAAAGCATCGAAATTGGGAAAGAAGCTGTCAAACTTTCACTTTTTGCAGATGGCATGGTAGTATACATGGCAAACTTAAAGACTCCACCTAAAAGCTGCTAGAACTGATCCATGAATTTAACATAGTCGCAGAATCAGAAATCGGTTGCATTTTTGTACACCAATAATGAAACCATTCCCATTTACAATTGCCCCAAAAACCATAAAATACCTAGGAATAAACCTAACCAAAGATGTAAAAGATCAATATGCTGAAAGCTATAGAAAGCTTATGATGGAAATTTAGGAAGACAAAGAAATCAAAAAACTTTCCATGCTCATGGATTGGAAGAACAAATATTATTAAAATGTCAATACTACCCAAAGCAATATACACATTCAATGCAATCCCAGTCAAAATTGCACTGGCATACAAATGATCCTAAAATTTGTATGGAACCACAAAAGACCCTGAATAGCTAAAGTAATGTTGAAAAAGAAAACCAAAGCGAGAGGCATCACAATTCCCAATTTTAGTCTCTACTACAAAGCTGTAATCATCAAGACAGTATGGTATTGGCACAAAACAGATACATAGAGTAATGGAATATAATGGAGAACCCACAATCGGACCCACAAATGTATGGCCGACTAATCTTTGACAAAACTGAAAAGAGTATCCAAAGGAAAAAAGACAGTCTCTTTAGTAAATGGTGCTGGGAGAACTGGACAGCAACATACAGAAGAATGAAACTAGACCACTTTCTTACACCATACACAAAAATAGACTCAAAATGGATGAAAGACCTAAACATGAGACAGGAAACCATCAAAACCTTAGAGGAGAAGACAGGCAACAACCTCTTTGACCACATCCACAGCATTTCTTGCTCGACACATCTCCAAAGACAAGGGAAATAAAAGCAAAAATGAACTATTAGGACCTCGTCAAGATAGAAAGCTTCTGCACTGCAAAGGAACAATCAACAAAACTAAAAGGCAATTGACAGAATTGGAAAAGATATTTGTAAATGACATATTGGATAAAGGATTAGTATCCCAAATCTAAAAAAAATTTACCAAACTCAACACCTGAAAAACAAATAGTCCAGTGAAGAAATGGGCTGAAGATATGAAAAGACACTTTTCCAAAGAAAACATCCAGATGGCCAATGGACACATGAAAAGATGCTTGACGTCATTCATCATCAGGGAAATACAAATCAAAACAACACTGAGATATCACCTCACACCAATCAGATGGCTCAAATGAACAACTCAGGAAACAATAGATGCTGGTCAGGATGTGGGGAAATATGAACACTCTTGCACTGTTGGTGGAAATGCAAACTAGTGCAGGTCCTCAAAAAATTAAAAATAGAACTACCCTACAACCCAGCAATAGCACTACTAATAATTTATGCAAAGGATACAGAAGTACTGATTCCTAGGGGCACAAGTACCCCAATGTTTACAGCAGGGTTTTCAACAATAGCCAAATTATGGAAAGAGCATAAATGTTAATCAATTGAAGAATGGATAAAGAAGATGTGGTTTATATACAATAAAATACTCCTTGACAAGGATAAAGAATGAAATCCTGCCATGCAGCAATGAGGATGGAACTGGAGGGTATTATGCTAAGTGAAATAAGTCAGTCAGAGAAGGATGGATCTCATATGTTTTCACTCATATGTGGAATTTGAGAAACTTAACAGAAGACCATGAGGGAAGGGAAGAAGAAAAAAATAGTTGCAAACAGAGAAGGAGGGAAGCAAACCATAAGAATTTCTTAAATAGAGAGAACAAACTGAAGGTTTATGGGGGTCACAGGGGAGAGGGAAAATGGGTGTTGGGCATTAAGGATAGCACTTGTCGGGATAATACTGGGTGTTGTATGTAAGCAGTGAATCACAGGAATCTACTCCCAAAACCAAGAGCACACTGTATACACTCTATCTTAGCCAACTTGACCTTAAATTAAGTTTGAAAAAAAAAACAGTAAATAAGTAATTCTTAAGCACTTAATGTGGGTCCCATTTGACATTCAACACAGTGCCTATCCTCCACGTAAGACAAGCCCCCCAACTCTGCAGAGTGATTACCTAGGACCCTTGACCTCCTTCTAATATTTCACCTTTCCTATCCCCAACCCTAACACAATGGCATATATTTATCTTTCGTTTAAGAAGTTTGTTACTGGTGTTTTATTTTTAAGAATAATTCTGGGAGTTCTCCCCTGATACAACTTGATAGACTTGGGCCAGAATCAGATAAGGTTTGAAAGAACCTATGAACTGTTTTGTTAAGAGGAAGGCTCACAGATACAGATCTGGCTGGAATAGTGAGAGCAAATGTCCTGAGTTGGATAGAAGCTATGAAAACACAGATTTGGGCCCTCCTTTCTTCACACTGTTTCTGGTAAGATGAAAGGTCCAGACCCAGAAAAGGACCTTCTCATGGTTCAGACAAAGGAGCTTTACTATCCAGGAGATCTCACCTACAGGGGGACAGCTATTTGTCTAGATTGGTCCCATAAATGATCTAAGCACATTGAACTCAGAGAGTGGAGACTTTGTCATTATTACTTTGTGTCCAATCCGAGGTCACTGTACCTTGGAACAGCACAGATATAGTGCTACTGAGAAAAACTTGCAGTAAAAATAACATGTTTTCTGGTGTGCCTGTGTATCTCAGTCAGTTAAGTTCTGACCTGCTCAGGTCATGATCTCATGGCTTGTAAGTTTGAGCACCACATCAGGCTCTGTGCTGACAGCCTAGAGCCTGGAGCCTGCTTTGGATTCTGTGTCTCCCTCTCTCTGCCCTATTCATGCTCTCTCTGAAGAATAAATAAACATTAAAAAATTTAAATTATACATTTTTAAATGAAAGGTGAGGCTGGAGGAGTAAGTTAAACCACCATACGGCTCTTTTAAAAAAATTACCAGCAGGATTTTGTTTGTTTGTTTGCTTGCTTGCTTGTTTGTTTTCCTTTCAAAAATATGGCAGCAAGATTAACTGGTGTAGTAAGATGGCAGATGAATGAGTTTAACATGTATTCCCTATGTCTAATATAAGATAAAGACAAAATTGCCCAATTGTTACAAAGACTTATTTGGAACAGTGGTTAATAAAAATTATTGTCAGGCAAAAATACACTGTCACAAAAATTTATAGGGCCAATGATGAGAGCATATAGTTATGCATCTTTGTATATCTTATTATGAAACTGGAAGACAAAAGGCAAAAGCATGTTATGGACCCTGGTAATCATTGTGCCTGACACAATTCCTTCTGGGGGCATTTTACTCTCCACCTTTTTTCCTTTTCAGCTCTAAACATTACATGTTCTTGAAAAACATTAACAGTTCAGTTCAGGGGCAAACTTAGAAACCATAGGTACTAAAATAAAATGATTTTCTACCAATATAAACAGCATAGAATTCTGGGCATTATTGGCAAGTGATTGTTTCTGAAAGATAAATAAGATCTGAATTAAGAACTGGAAGTGAGCAAAGGGATACAGCACTATGTATAGTTTCAAACAATAGCAGAGGCTGGAAGGCCTAGTTTTGCTGCTCAGAAATGAAGACCATAGGGTTAAAGATGGTTTCTTTGATAATTTCTGTAAGGCAATTCCATCATCAGCGGACAGCTTCCCAGACAACAGTGTAAGCCAGCCCAGAAAATATAATACAAAAGGACTTTCAGTCATCTTAACAAATGTTTCTGACTCAACTGGGCAACTAGGAATGGATAGCTCAGACATAGGTAGTGCCCTGGTCTAAGGGCTCATGTTTCTCTGTGGCTAGCTTATGGTTAGAGATTCACTAAAGTGTACATTAAAAGCTTCTCTCAAGGTTTCTTTTTTAGGAAAAATATAAACTATAAGAAACTGAAAAAAAATCACAGTTGAAAAAAGTCATGACTATCCCACTATGGATTGTTCAGTTCTACTGAATTGCTTAACTTCCACCCTATCTCCTTGATGCTTTCACCATGTTTCCAAATACTTGTTGAGTACAAGTATAGATAGTCATTTGTATCTTCTCTACATTTTCAGACTTGTTCCAGGAAGTGCCAAATGAACTACCTTTTACTCATCTGTATGGAGCCTGTCACCTGTGTACATGGCTTCTAATGAACTAGGTCTCACCCTCCTGATTTGTGGCCACAGAAAGAGTCAACAGCCACAAGGGCCAGCCCGCAAAAGGCTGTGGCAGGATTGGAGATTCTGTGTATGTCTATGTACACGGGGGGTGATGAGTGCATCTCTTTTAACTGTATCCCAAACCCAATTCTAAATGAAGAATGATACAATCATGCCAAGGGAAACCCATTATTGATAATTGTTATGGGTTGAATTGTGTCCCCTCAAAAAGATACGTTGGTGTCCTAATGCCTAGTACCTCACAACGTGACCTTATTTGGAAGAAACAGGTTTTATATATATAATCAAGTTATTCAATCCAATTCTATTCATATTCATAATCATTTATATCCGTACCCAATATGTCTGATGTCCTTATAAAAGGGAGAAATTTTGACACAGAGATATGTACACAGGGAAGACAATGTGAAAAGACACAAAGAGAAGATGGTTAGCTACAAGCCCAGAAGGCACACTTGGAACAGATTCCTTCATGGCCTCAGAAGAAGCCAGCTCTGACAATACCTGGATTTTATACTTCTGGCCTCCAGAACTGTGAGACAGTACATTTCTTTTATTAAGCCACCCAGCTTGTAGTACTTTGTTATGGCACCCATAGCAGACTCATACTACTTAATTCATCAGTATTGAAAATGTCATGCCAGTTAAGCCAATGTTCTACTAGTTGTATATTGACATCTTTTTCTTTTTTTAAGTCAGTATTCAAATGTTTATTTTTGAGAGAGAGAGAAGGAGAGAGGGCAACCAAGGGAAGTACAGAGAGAGGGCAGAAGATCCAAAGTGGACTCTGCACTGAGAGCAGGCAGCCCCATGTGGGGCTCGAATTCACAAACTGTGAGATTATGACCTGAGCCACCCAGGTGCCCCTTGACACCTGTTTCTGAATTTTTCTTTTTTGTTCTTTAGTATGTGTGCATACAGAAAGCTTCAAAGAGAACTAGACAATCCAAACTCATTGACTTATTTCTGGGGAAGGTGGTTGGTGAAAAACTGAAAGAAAAAAAATGAGTTTCTGGTATAAAATGGTATAGACAGAAAGTGGTTAGTTGGGTCTTGATCATTGTTGGGGGAGAAGGAAGGTGATAGGAGTCTTATTTCTCTGGCAAGGATGTGTTTTGGTCTGGCTTGGAGCCTGAGTCAAAGCAGTTTAACTCTAAGAAACAGTGAAGTTTCTGGAGGGCTTTAGTGGCTTAGTCAGTTAAGCATCTGACTTTGGCTCAGGTCACCATCTCAAGGTTCATGAGTTCGAGCCCCACATCAGGCTAGCTGCTGTCAGCACAGAGACCACTTAATAATCCTCTGCCCCCTCCACATCCCCCCACTCATGTTCTCTCTCCCCCTTTCAGAAATAAAAAAGTAAACATAAAAAAATAAATAGTGAAGTTTCTGCTGCATGTAGAAAAGAAAGAGAAGGAAAAGGCCACCTGAGATGAGAGCCAGGCGGGCCCCTTTGCAATGCCTGATAGAGAAACACAGGCTATAGGTGAGTGATCAGCAGATGGGACTGAGGGTGGGGTACTGAGCACAGAGCATAGGCACACTGGAGCTATAGTAGCCATGGCATGCCAAAGGATGTCAGAGCTCCTGGGGCAAGCACTAAGACACCTGGAAGTCAAAGGCACATGGGAGATGGCAATCTACAAAGTGAAAAGTGTGTTCTCTTCCTTTCAGGTTACAGAAAGACATGGGTTTCCAGAGTCTCTGGAACTTACTGGCTATGGAGCACAGGGATCTTATATTTACCTGAAGTCTGTTTTCTCATTTTAAAAATTAGAATAACAGGTGATGGGCATTGAGGAGGGCACTTGTTGGGATGAGCACTGGGTGTTGTATGTAAGCCGATTTGACAATAAATTGTATTAAAAATAAAAAATAAGGATGAACCTGAATTTCAAACTAAAAATAAAATTAGAATGATAGTGTATTTCTTATAGTATGTTGTGAAGATTGAAAGCATTAATGAACATCTGGCATGTAGTAAATGCTTAGTAAAAGCAGACTAAAACCATTACACCAGCATTATATGATTTATAAATTTTCTATTTTATATCACACTTACAGAGCAGTATTTAATAAATGGTATAATTAATAAATTACCATGCACAGAAAACACCTGGTATGGGTTACCAATAAAGACTTTGTTCCTTCTATACAGGCATTATTGACCTCAGACCACTTCAAGGTTACCCTGGATCTGTGCAGCACCCATGGAGGTATGTAGTGAATGTAGCTCTCCAGAGATGCTGAAGGTCAGAATGTATTCAGCCTTTATGCAGGTATTTACTGAGCCCCCATTCTGTGGTAGACAGTGCTGTAGGCCTCAGTGCAGTGTTGTAGCAGAGGGAAGGCAGACAAGATAGGCATGGTGAAATGACCCAACACATCATTTCAGACAGGACTGAAAGGTATCCAGAGGGAGTGCTCAGAAAATAATTCAATATTCCAACTGTGCAAAATAGCAAGGTACAACTCATGGGAACTCTGAAAGCAAGGAATCTCCAGAGAGTCCAAAATGGGTTTAGGGGTATACGTGCTTAGAATGGAGAACTAGGGAGTGGTCTTGAAGTTATATTTTCATATCAAGAATGTTCTTATAGCTTTGTTACTATACCTTTACTACTTCTGAACCTACATTGCTTTAGGGTGATTTGAGAGGTGAGTTGATGGAGAATATATGAAAGATGTGTGCTGAAGAGAGTGGCAGCCACAACCTTCCCTGGCCCTGCAACAGTCCATTGTCCTTCAGCACTGCTCTGTGGAAAGATTAATATGCCTAGACTAAAGAAAGAAAAGAGTGGAAAAGAGAGGAGAGAGGAGGAGAGAGGAAAGGAGGAGAGGGGAGGGAGGAGAGGATATGGGGACAGAGAGAAGGGAAGAAAAAAAGAGAAAAGAAAAATAAAGGGAAAAGAGAACAGAAAAAAAAACAGTATTTAGGAGTCAATATGCATCTCCACTGTGGACTTGGTTCTCATGTTCTCACTTTCTTTTTAATAATAACTTTACTAAGATGTAATTCAGATAGAACACAATTCACCCTTTTAAAGTATACAATTGAATGGTTTTTAGCATACTCACAGAATTTTGCAAACTTCACCACCATCAGTTTGATAACATTTTTCATCACCCCAGAAAGAACTGTGCTCAGCAGTAGTCATTTCCTACTTCTCCCCAGTACTCCAGGCCCCAAGTCCTAGGGAGCCACTAATCTACTTTCTGTCTCTATGAATTTGCCTGTTCTGCACATTTCATACAACAGGTAGGCTTCTTTTCCCTAGAATAATGTTTTCAAGTTTCATCTATGTCGTAGCATATTTTAGTGTTTTATTTCTTTACATGACTGAATAATATTCCATTGTACAGATGGACCACATTTTGTATATCTACTATCAGTAGTTAAATTGGTTGCCTCACATTTCATTTCCCACCTTAACGATGCCATGTGATCCACTTCTGTTTCTTCAGTGCTCTACCTTGTTCCTGGACTCATAATGTTAAGAAGCTGGCAAGAAAGAAGTGTGGTTAGAGAGCAGAGGTTACAGCACAATCAGTGAGACACAGAGTCCTTACATTCTTTTCCTCCCTAGCCTCATGTCTTGGTCAATCTTAACCCTAGAAACTCTCCCTGTCACCTCCTACTACCAGCTTCCAGAATTTCTAGAGAGAATTGTCTAACCAGCTTCCACCCAGATTCCTGCTGCAGCTCATTCCCCAAAGCAGACTTCTCAAACCTTTGCTGCAGTTCCAGAGAATCTGTGTCTTCCTCTTTTGTTAGTTTCTACCTCTTTCTAGCACATACATTGTTTCCATGACTCCTCTGATGATCCCCCATCCCAGCCCTGAACCATCTTGGCATCCCAGGGCACCTAACACCTGACCTTAACTGTAGGGAGTATGAAGCTAGAACACACTACTGACTTTCCCCATTGCTGGGAGTGCTGCTGTTGTCATCCCCCACCTGTCAGCACTCCAGGCACTGCCCTCAGCCAGAAGGGTCCACCTTGAACAAGGTCACAGGATCAGCTTGAATCCAATGATGTCAATATCACAGGAAGGCCCCCACTCTTTCACTCCAATTTGGAATAGCTGTGAAGGGCTATCCCAACTCCATAAATCCTCTTCTTGGGGTCAGCTGAGGCCTTTGTTGAGAATACACCAAAGCCCAACTTTTCCCTCTGCCCATCTTGCTGCCTACCTTTCCCGATAGGTGTCAGGTCTGATACCTTTCCTTAAGAAATATCTTGCATTGGGGCGCCTGGGTGGCTTAGTCGGTTAAGCGTCCGACTTTCGCTTAGGTCATGATCTCGCGGTTCGTGGGTTCGAGCCCCGCGTCGGGCTCTGTGCTGACTGCCAGCTCAGAGCCTGGAGCCTGTTTCAGTCTGTGACTCCCTCTCTCTCTGACCCTTCCCTGCTCATGCTGTCTCTCTCTCTTTCTCCTAGAAATAAATAAAACATTAAAAAAAAAAAAGAAATATCTTGCATGGTAATCTCCATAACAAAGTCAGCTCCTAGGAAACCTGACCAGAAATAAACACCCAAAATATAAATTTATTGAAACTGTTGACTGAAAAAATTTATGACTCAGAAAGAAAATCTTTCCTCATAAATCACAAATTATAAATTTTACTGCTCCATTGGTGTGGGGGTCAATTTAGTCTTCCTGTTAAATATGCCAGTTTATTTAAATTTGTGAATATGTGAATGTTTAATTCAAGTCTCTCCTTATAAAATAAATAATGGTATAAAGTCTGAAAAACAAAAGAAAAAACTTAATGAGAAAATGTAAGACTTACCCTACTAATCGTTTTTGCGAAATATATTCTTCACACAAGAGTAAAAATAATATCCATATGGTATTTAAATAATAATAAAACAAATACCCGTGTATCTTCCAAAGAACTTAAGAAATAGAACATCCCAATAATGTAGACTGAAGCTTCATTATAACTCCTCTGTATATATCGCCTCCCCCAATCTAATTAATTGCTATCTTGAATAGTTTGGTGTTCATTTACTTGCTTTCCTTTAAGATATCTAGGTAAATAAAAGACAGATAAGAGATAGATGATAGATAGATAGATAGATAGATAGATAGATAGATAGATGATAGATGAGATAGATAATATACATTCACATAGTATAGTTTTTAGTTTTTATTTATTTTTCTTCTGTACTTTAACTGGAATTTTATATTATATATGTATATTCATCTGACTTGCTTTTTGACTAAACTGTTATTAAAATACATCTATATTTACCTGTGCTACGGTGGTTCATGTGCATTCATTACTATGTATTTTGTTTTATGATTAATCACAATTTATGCACCCTACTGTTGATAGCCATCTGGGTGGATTACAGTTACATGCTGACTGTGCTGCCTTTATAAACTGTGTAGATTCTCCATTGTTATAGTTTTACTATGGGTCTTGTCGCTTATGTGTCTTGGTACTGTTGATACAAAATGAATAAACCTTTTTGTAAAATTTCAAAAAGAAAGGAAAAGCGTTTCATTCCAGCCCAAGTTAGGATACCTTCCTGAGATACACAGACTTCACAAAGAAGTGCTTCAAGGAAGGAACATTTGATGCATGGTTATATATGTTTTTTTACACAAAAAGTTACAAATCATTTAGATGGAGGACATTCCAGAAAGTTATAGACTTTATCTTAGGTTTTTAGAATGTGCAAGCCTGTGTGACTTTAACCGTATGGAAATCAGGAAAGTTTTTCTTTTCTTTTCTTTATGTTTGGAATGCTCCTTTTGGTTATTTATTTATTTATTTTTTTTACCAAAGCCATACAATGTGTATTCAGGGAAGAAATAGAGCCCATGCTTTAAGGTTTGTGGAGTTATTTTGAGTTTGGCAAATGTGAAAACTATAGCTTCCCTAGGAGTCCAGGAGCAGGGGCCACAAACATTAAAAGTTGAAAATCTCCTTTATCAGTACACATGGTCCATCAGTACACATGGTGAAGGGTACGTATCTGGGAATAGAGTTGCCAGCTTATAGGGTATAAACATATTCAAGTTTACTAAGTCATTCCAGACCTTTTCCAAATGTTTGTATCAAGTTATGCCTTCACACACAGTGGGTCAGAGTTGGCACCCCTGAACACCTTCACGAACTTCAGCTCCACCTGATAAATCTTGCCAAGTTGGTGCAAGTGGAATGAAATGTCACTGTGGTCTTAATTTTCTCTACCCTGCTAAAACTCAAGTGAAACATTTTTTTACAAAGTCATGGACTATTCATGTTTTTCCCTCTTTACATGATTATTCAAGGCTTTTGTCTATTTTTTTCGATTAGATTATCCTTTTGTCAATTCATAGGAGTTCATTATATATTTTGCATACAAACCATTTATTAGTTTTATATGATAAAAATAATTTTCTCCCAGTTTTTTCCCACCTTTTAAAATTATCATTTGATAAACATAATTAAATGAATTTAGTTAAAATTAAATTATTAAATTTTAACATCATCTAATTCATCAACTGTCTTATTTACTCTTTGTGTATCTATTTGTATTTTATAATCTGTCTCTGTTCTAAGTATGTAAAATATTTTCCTATATAACCATCTATAAATTTTATAAATGTATCTTTAGTATTTATTTATTTTACCTGGAATTGATTTTTTGGGTTTTTTTAAATTTTTTTATTTATTTCTGAGAGAGGGAGAGAGACAGCATGAGCAGGGAAGGGTCAGAGACAGAGGGAGATACAGAATCCAAAACAGGCTCCAATCTCTGAGCTGGCTGTCAGCACAGAGTCCGATGCAGGCCTCGAACCCATGAACCAAGAGATCATGACCTGAGCCGAAGTCAGATGCTTAACCAACTGAGCCACCCAGGCACCCCTCAAATCTGTTTATGAAAACCTGTAGTAAATTTTTATTCCAGGTATTTTAGTTTTCATGTACGGAATTTCTTTTGGTCTTCTCTTTATTAATATTCCCAGTTTGTTCATTCATGATTTTCTTGACTTATTCCACATTTTTCTTTAGCTCTTTGAGCATCCTTGAGGTAGTTGTTTTAAATTCTTTCTCTAGAATATCTCCCATTTGGTTTTCTTAGGAACAGTTTCTATTGATTTATGTTTCCCTTTATATGGGCTATATTTCCTGTTTCTTCATATGCCTTGTGATCTTTTAGTTGACCACTGGCCATTTGAATTTAATAATGTGGAAACCCTGGAAATCAGATTCTCTCCCTTCCTCAGTGTTAGCTGTTTTTATTATTATTATTATTATTATTAGTTTTTTGTTTTATTATTTATTTATTTTAATTTATAAGCTGTTTCTATGCAGAGGATCATCCTGAAGTGTAAGGTTAAGGTCTGCTCAAGTTTTTTCAGAACATTTTACTAGTCATGTGTAGTCACTTTATAATTTTCCCTGAATATGCTGTTAATTTCAATGTCCTACTCTTTAATACCTGGCTCCCCAAAAAGCAAAATTAGAAAAATAGAGAAGTGTGCCATTCCTTTAAATCTTCCTGGGAGTCACTTCAGCTAGAGGTGAAAGGGCTTACAACAATGAGAAGAAATGCAGGAAGAATGCTCCTTATGTCTGAACCTCTGTAATTAGAAGCATCAAACAGCAATCAAAGCATACACACCCCGGTAATTGGAGGACAGGTCCTTTTTGCCTACCTTGGTTACACTGGCTGCATGCAGACTACTCCAGGAACACAGGCATAGCTACTAACTACTACTGTGTGTGGTCTGAAGTTGACCCAAATTAACCAAAACTAATATAGCAACCTTCCCCTAATAGTTGTAAACCTTCAACAATCTCTATAGTCCCAAAATAGTTAAATCAAACAGATTATGCCAATGTAATATTTGTATGGGTAGGGAGGCATATTCCTGGTGCTTCCTACTCTGCCATATTCTCACAATCCTTCAGACACGATTTCTTTAAATATTGTTTCTTCCTCCTGTTTTCTATCCTTTCCTTCTGAGATTCTCATTATACACACATTGTTATCTTTTATGGTGTCTCCTAGTCCTCTTTGACACTTCTTATTTTTCTTCATTTTTCTTTCACTCTGTTCTTCAGAGTGAATGTTGTCAAGTGACTCTTTAAGTTTGTTGATTATTTTGTCTACTCAAATATACGATTGCAATTTTGTAGTGGGTCTTTCATTTCAGTTATTGTATTTTATAGCTCCAGAATTTTTGTCTTGTTACTCTTTTTATAATTTATATATCTTTACTAATTGTCTGTATTTGTAAGACCCTGTTCTGGTGTCATTTAGCCCCTTGTTTATGGTTTCCTTTAGCTCTATGTACATAGTTGATGCAATTGATTTAATGTCTTTATCTATTATTTCTAATGGCTATGGTCCCTCACGGAACACTTTTGTAAATTTCTCCTGTGAATCGACCTTATATTTTATTGTTTCTTTGTATACATCATACTTTTTGGTTGAAAACTTGACATTTTGAATATTATAATGTGTTAACTCTGGATATCAGATTCTTTATCCCTTTTCAGGTCTTTTTTTTTTTTTTTTTTGCTGCTTTCCATGAGTTTTAGTTCTTTGGTTATCGCCTCTTCTAAACTAAACTCTTCTATATTATTTTTGTAAAGTCTGTGTTCTCAATCGTGTGTGGTCTTTGAAGACTCTGTCCCTTTAATTTTGTGGTCAGCTCATGTTTTGACATAAACTTCTTTGAAAATCTAAAGCACCCCCCCAAAAATAATAGAAAAAAGGAAGAAAATAAGATCCTCTCCCAGTATTTGCAAATTATCACTCTATTGGGGGGACTCCTATAATGCTCACTCAGAGTTTGCAACTCTGCAACTCTTTTAAATTGCTTTTTTTCTTGATTCAGTGTTCACTTGGTTGCTTGAAATTGTGATGATTTTCTAGAGTTTTGACAAAGTTGATTCAGGCAGTTTTACTTAACTTTTCAATAATTTAATTCATTACACACAGTAACAAACTATTAAAAGTAATAAATAAATTCAGCAATATTGCAGGCAAGATCAGCTTACAAAAATCCACATTTCCTTACCATTTAATGAGCAATCTGAAAGTGAAATTAGACAAAATAGCCTTCAAAATAGCATCAAAAAATCAAACACTTAAGAATATATTTAACATACAAATCAAAATCACAATGAGATATCACCTTACACTAGTTAGAATGGCTGTCATCAAAAAGACAACAGGTACTAGCAAGGGAAGTCTTCATACATTCTCGGTGGGAATATAAATTCTTCCCACCAGTATGGAAAATAATAGGGAGGATCCCAAAAAATTAGAATTAGATCTGCCACACAATCTAGCAATTCTGCTTCTGAGTATATACACAAAGGAAGTGAAAACAGGGTTTGGAAGACATATATTCACTTCCCTGTTTACTTCAGAATTATTTATGATATCCATGATTTGGAAACAACCAATGCCCATCAGTGGATGAATGAATATAAGTAATGTGATACACACACACACACACACACACACACGAATATTCAGCCACACACACAGGAATACTCAGCCACAGAAAGGATATTCTGTCATTTTCAACAACATGGATGAAACTTGAGCACATTACGCTAAATAAGATGAGTCAGATAAAGACAATATTGTATCATATAACTTATATGTAAAGTCTTAAAAAGTTAAACTCATTTAAAAAGCAGAAAATAAAATGGTGGTTACAAGGGAATGGAGGCAGAGGGAAAAAATTGATGTTATTTAAGTCACGAACTTACAATGAGTAGTAAATAGGCTGTAGAGATCTAATGCAGAGTATAATAAATATAAATAATATTGTACTACAGTAAACAAACTTACTAAGAAACTAAAATGTAATTATTCTAACCACTAAAATGAAAGGATAATTATATAATGAGGTAGAGGCTAAATATTACTACAACAGCAATCTTATTACAAAATATAAATGTTCATCAACCAAAGTTAAATTTAACAAAAGAAATACTATACACTGTTTATAAAATATTGCTCAAAGAAATTAAAGATCTAAAAAATGGGGGAAAATTCTCATCCGTTCATCCGTTGGAAGACCTAACATTGTTAAGATGGCAATACTTCCCAGAGTGATCTACAGATTCAATGCAATCTTTATCTGAATCCTAGCTGACTTCTCTGTAGAAACGGACAAGGGGGTTATAAAATTCATATTGAATTTTGGAAGACATAGAATAGTCCAAAATTCCTGAAAAGAAAGAGTGAAGTAGGACTCAAGCACTTCCTGATTTCAAAACTTACTACAAAGCAACAGCAGTCAAAATGACACGGTAATGACATGAGGAGAAACATGTAGATCAATGTGATAGAATTGAGAATGCAAAAATGAACTTATATAGTTTCAACAATTGTCTCAAGACCATTCATAGATAAAAATAATAGTCTTTTCAACAGATAATTTGGGACAACTGGATAGCCAAAGCAAAACATTTTTACCTTACACCATATGCAAAAATTAATTCTATATGGAGTAACAATCTAAATGTAAGAGCTAAAACTACACAAATCTCAGAAGAAACCAGAGGATCAAATCTTCGGAATAGTGTATTTGACAATGGATCTTTAGAAATGACACTAAAAACACAAGCGACAGCTACAACAACAACAACAAAATAGATAGATTGGACTTCAGAAAAATTAAAAACCTTCATGCATTAATAACAATAAAGTGAAAAACAACTCACAAAGTGTGAGAAAATATTTATAAATAATATATCTGATAAGAAATGAATATCCATAATAAATAAAGAACACTTATAATTCAATAATAAAAATAGGTAACAATTAAAAATAAACAAATGATCTGAATAGACATTTCTCCAAGGAAAATTTACAAATAGCCAATAAGCACATGAGAGATTCCTGAGCTTATCATCATTTATCATCAGAGAAATGGAAACAAAATCATAATGAGAGACCAAATTAGATGCACGGGATGGCTAGAATAAAAAAAGTAATATAATAACAGATGTTGGTGAGGATGTGGAGAAATCAGAACCCTCATATTCTGCTAGCGTGAATGGAAAATGGCACAGTCACTTTGGAAAACAGTTTGAGGCATTTATTCAAAAGGTTAAATGTTGAGTTACTTTATGAGCCGGGAAATCCACTCTTAGGTGGATTAGGTAAGTACCTCAAAGAAATAAAAACATCTATCTGTACAAAAACTTGTATATGAATATTCATAATAGCCAAAAGGTGGAAATAACCAAAATTTTCATCAACTGATGAACGAATAAACAAATCCACAAAATGATATATTATTTGGTGAAAGGAAATAATGCAGTACCGATACATTCTACAGCAGGGATGAACCTCAAAAACATTGTGCTAAGTGAAAGAAATCAGACACAAAAGACCACATATTATATGGTTCCATTCATATGAATGTCCAGAATAAGGAAATTTACAGACTCAAAAATTTACATAAATAGAAATGTTCCTTAGGACTACAGAGGAACTGAGACCCCTTGCTGTCAGTTCCTTCAGGGTCTGCCTCAGTTGTAGAGAACCTTAAGAAAGTCCGAGGCCCTGTCTCTTCTGAGCCAGTCTGTTAGAAAGAAACCAACCTACCATGGATATCTACACAGGAAATTGTGGGGAAGAATGAGGGAAGGGGCCCCTGGGTGGCTCAGTCAGTTAAGCATCTGACTTCTGCTATGGTCATGATCTCACGGTTCGTCAGTTTGAGCCCTGCATCGGGGTCTGTGCTGACAACTTAGAGCCCGGAGAATGCTTCAGATTCTGTGTCTCCCTTTCTCTCTGCCCCTCCCCAACTCGCATTCTGTCTCTCTCTTTCTCAAAAATAAATAAACATTAAAAAAATTTTAGAGAGAATATGGGAAAATTGGGGGCCAATAAAATTGTGTGAGTCACCTCCTTGAAAAAGTGTATGCAGCAGGAGATGAGCAGGAGACAGAGGTTGACAGCTGGTTTGAATTCTATTCATTCAACACGCTGGCATTGAGCATCTACTTAATATCAGGCAGTAAGGTGTGTGTTTTTAATGTTTTCACCAAGAAATTTAGACTTTCTCTCTGTAGATCACTTGCACATCTTCTACCACCATTCTGGGGCAAGTATGAATGTGATGCTGAGGTATATTACAGTGGTGTTTAAGTTTGTACTATAATGATGATGGCTTAAGTTTATTCAACAGTTCACAAAGTAAAACAATTAAAACTCCAGGAAACACTGAAACTGCTGCTGGGGAATATAAACATTCATAATGCTCAGAAAATCTGCTGCCAAAGTATATCTGAAGCACTGAATTATTGTATTTTTGATCCAGGTGGAAAAAGAAGAGCAGCATGAAATCTCAGCTTAAGACTTTGTCTCCATAGGGAACTGTACACCAAATATAAAATGTAAACATAGCTTGTCTATTAATATCATCTGAAACAATTTTCTACATAAATTGAATACATTACTGTCATTATTATCTGGCCTAAAATCCTCTCCTTAAAACAAAATGAGGCTACCCAATAAAACATACCCAAATAGATTTTATTACCAACCCCTCCCCACTCCCAAGCTGTGTCTTCATATACTTTTGTTACCTGAGAAAGTTAGCCTGAGGCTTTGTGGAAGTCACTGAATCATAATTCTTTAGTGTTAGAACATGTTTTGTGTGTTTAAAAAACATCAAAATATTGAATTAGGTAAAGTTACTACGGTGACTATAACTTATTAAAAGCCAGGTAAACTCTCATTTAGGTAGGCCAAAATATGGAACAGGCCACCAAAAACTCCTGCTAAGATTACAAGTTAAAATTCATGTAGGTACCTGTGCACACAGGCAAAACCTCGCTGGTGAGAGGTGATAAAACATCAACCTGTAGGCTTTTCTATTGATATTTTATGTAATCCTGTCCCCTGACTTACTGGTGAGAGTAGAGGATCTGTGGTCTGTGGCCTTGTGGCATTCGTATTTTTGTTTCCCTTAGTCTTTATGCATTATATCTTCTTTTTACAATTTACTTTTAAAAAAGATATTTCCCTTCAGCTTGTTTTTATATTTATTTTCTCTCTCTCTTTTCAAAAATAAACTTCATTAGGGGGGCCTGAGTGGCTTAGTTGGTTGAACGTCTGACTTCGGCTCAGGTCATGATCTCACAGTTCATGAATTCAAAGCCCTTTCTAGGCTCTGTGCTGACAGCTCAGAGCCTGGAGCCTGCTTCAGATTCTGTGTCTCCCTTTCTCTCTGCTCCTCCCCTGCTTGTGCTCTGTCTCTCTCTCTCTCTTTCTCAAAAATAAATAAACATTAAAAAGTTTTAAATAAATTTCATTTTAAGCACTTTTAGGTTCACAGCAGAATTGAGCAGAAAGTACAGAGATTTCCCATAAACCTGCTTCTCCCGCATGTGCAACCTCCTCCACCAACAACAGCATTCACTGGAGTGATATGCTTGTCAAAATTAATAAACCTACATTGACACCTCATCATCAACCACAGTCCATAACTGTATCTCTTTTAAAAATGCATTTTTTGCACACACAAAAAAGTTATCTCCTTTCCACACATTTTAGAGCTAACTTTAACAAACAAAATTTTGAGCCTCTGGAAGTGTTCTGCAAAATGGGGGAAGAGGGAGCTCACATTTACTGGACACCTATCACATGCCAGGCACACATCTTTTGTGATTTTATTATATACTCAAAATGATAAATTTTCCCACTTTAGATATTCTTTTTCATCTTTCAGATAAAAAAATGAGACAGGAAAAATCATATTCAAAGTCATATTTCCAGTAAGATTAAAAATGAACTGTGCTGTTAGACCCACCATGCTTGTGTATGACACATTCAATATTAGACTTAAAATGGATCCTCCATGGTCATAAAGGGAAGAGCATCCACAACTTACCTACAGGAGGTTATCATAGCTGTTATAAATTCCCTAGCAAGTTAAATTATTTTTATCATGCTCTACCTTCAGAGGGATTGGGGCTGGCTGGTCACTGTCTCTGATATAAACCATCTTAAATATTTACTTAAGACCTTTCATATTATGGCCTTAACTAAAAATTCCAAAATTCTGTCATCTGTACTAGACTTAGACTTCTTGAGCCTCGATACTCTTCATTTTTCTTTACTTCAAGCATAGGCCTTTGTATAAAAGGTGAGGTAGCCTGATAAAATCTAAAAGACAAACTTTGAACAGAGAGGTTTGGATATAAATCTCAAGTCTCTCATTTTCCAGCCTGTCTGAAATTGACCGAGTGACTTTTCTTCTCTTAGCCTGTAAATTTTTTTAAGAGTGTACATTTTAAAAATTAACAGGGAGGATACTTTGCAATTACATCCCAATTTCAGTGATCATCTTCTTGATGCATTTTCTCTTTTCTTTTTTAAAATTTTTTTCATGTTTATTTACTTTTGAGAGAGAGAGAGGAAGAGAGAGAGAGAGTGTATGAGAGGGTAAGGGGCAGAGAGTGAGGAAGAAAATCTGAAGTAGTCTCTAGGCTCTGAGCTGTCAACACAGAGCCCGATGTGGGGCTTGAACCTGAGTACCATGTGATCATGAACTGAGCAGAAGATGGATGTTCAACTGACTGAGCCACCCAGGCACCTCTACTTTCTCTTAAGAAAAGATTGCTCTTTACAGTCCTCTTCTGTAGGCATGTTTAGTGCAAAGTACTGCTGCCTTTTTGAATACCCTACTAATGGAATGAGAAGTTAAATAGTCCTCTGTACTTTCCCTGAAGGAGCAAAATATTCTGTTTCTTACACAAAAGGCATATAAAGAGTTTTCCATATGTATAAGTCCCATATGAACCTAACTCTGCAAAATGCTTCAGAAACCCTTGAACATCCCAAATTTGGAAACTTGCCTGGAGGCCAGCTCTACTTATGACAAATCTCATAATTGTTGTGTTCCCTATAGCTCTTTGGCCCCTAACAAAATTCTCCAAAACCCAATGCTTAAAATACCTATTTTTAAATTTTGGTCATTTAATTGTTTGTTTTGAATTCATTATATAATTTAAAATGTTGCAGAAGAAATGGAAAAGTCTACCTTCTATCTCATCCCCTTCAGCCAGGTCCCTTCCATGTATTAGATCTACCATTGCCACTTGGATCCTGTTAAGTCATCTAGCTTGGCTTTGGAAAATGCAAGTAGGATCCTGGGTAGTATGGAACTCAGATATTCTTACAGTCATGATCTCCTGCTCAGATTGCACATTAGAAACACTTGTACAGCTTTAACAATGCAGACACCCAGATTCCACTGCATAGGTTGAAACAGGTCTGGCATATTATACAGAGCTACAATTGAAAATCATTGAATGATAGAGTCAAATATTCTGTAAATATAGAGGCTAAAGTGGTACAGATGACGTGTTACACTTGAAGTACCAGGCCGACCACCAGAGTGGAGTTTTCAGTGTGTTCAGGGGCAACCATTTACAGTGTCCCTGTGGAGGGATGCTGACCAAGATCATGACAAAAATACAAATCATATCTGAAAGGAAAAATAAAAAATCTTTGTTCTTCCTAGTACCTCTAAAAATGCACCCCTTTAAAAACTTTTTTAGGAAGCAAAGAGAAAAGCCAATTGTCATAACACACGTTTAGTGAAAATCTAGCAAGTTATAAAACAATTAACTAGAGATTGAAAACAATCTATAAGAATTTCAAAGTCACTTCTGTAATTGTATGAATTATCAAGTAACTACATTAACAAATTGCCAAAATAGAAAACTCTTTAGTCTCCTGTAACGGGTCAGAAACAATGAGTCTTTTTTTCTAGTCTCTTTGGGCAGATCTTATTCTTCAATTTTCCTATTTCTCTACTTCAGTTTGAATTTTTGTAATGTGTTAAATTTTAACCAATTTTTTTTACTCTTTGACTTTCAAATCTCCTAAATGTTAACAATTTGGAATCACTGTTTTAGATTAATTTATTGTATAACAGTATATGCCAAGTTTTCTTAGATTAACAATTTGGAATCGCTGTTTCAGATTAATTTATTGTATAATAGTATATGCCAAGTTTTCTTAGGTGAAAAAAATTACATCCTAATTTTCACTGACTCTAGGGAACATCCTTTTAACATAGCATTCTCTTCTGCTTACCTTTTCTCTTCTTGTCAATATTAAATCTTTTGTTAAATATGTGTTTGACCAAAAATTAAATACAAACAAATAATTCAACTATGTTGCTAGTTATAAACTCTTTTAAAAATCTTTTTATCTGTGTTGTGTATGTTTAGGACTATTTGTATATTTTTTATAAATGCTAAAAAAAAAAACAAGCAAGCTAGCTTCTATTGGCTGTTGCCCTAGTTACCTTACTCATAACCAATGCTGCTTCCCAATTTTATGTTCCTTCAGGGTACCCATTCATACCTATGTCAGCCATTTACTTGACTGAGCAAAAGGAACTTTTCAAGGGTTTCAGGTTGCAAACCCAAAATGTTATACAATATTACTTCAATTTTTCTGAATTTTCAATGCAAACTAATTTCCATTAGTTTAGGAACCTGAGATCTCTAGTCTCTTAATTTTTCTGAATTGCCACCTGAGATTTAGTTTTAAAATCAGAAGTCCTCTGAGGAGCTGATTACCTTTGGGAAAAAGACTGAGGAAATATCAAAGAGTTAGTATTACACTTAATATTCTTCAAGGTAAAGTAGGTAGGCAATTGTTTTGTGAATTAACAACTTTTTAAAAAGTAACAACGTAGAATACATTTTCTGAACTCAAACCTGTGATGTAAGATATGACATTACACCTATGCTTATGGGGACACTGCAAGCCACCTATATAGAATATTTTTGTAAGGCTACAAAATAAGTTGCTTAGTTATGGCCTACAGAAAAAGCTTCTGTAAGTGGTTGAGACAGAGACAGAAGAGACACTTATTGTCATACAGTTATCTTCATAAAAATAAATAAAATATTTTCCAAAAAATTATAACATATGACTTTGCTCAACTCTATTCAAATAAAGTTGAAAAACTTAATAAAATGAAATGGCTGGGTTGTTTTTTTTTAAATACCAAAACTGACCTCAGATGCGTAGATACTCTAAATAGACCACAAAAAACAGAAAATTAATACTCATAAGAGCAGGTCTGTTTACAATGGAATCCAGAAGGCTGTATACTTTGTAACTTAGGGTAACAAAAAGAGACATGTAATGTCTCTGACACAGAAGTGCCTGCTAACTGACCCCTGTGTGGAGGGGAATCAGGGGTTTGTGGGCAGAGAAGGGAGGAAGAATTTTCATAAAATCTCCTTTGGACCTTTAGAATTTCTTTTGCACATATAATCTAGCCAAAGTTAGGTGGTTTGGTTTTTACTTCTCCCATATAACCAGGCACTGTACTAAGGAGATCATAAGATATTTCTGTTAATTCACACAAGACATTTAGGAGATAGCAACTATAGTAATCTCAGCTGTACTCTGTCAACTATTTAATTTCTAGTAGACATTTATCATAGAAATATTAATTGACAAACACTGAGGTATATAATGTAAGTTTCTAGCACTTCTTATTATATATGTATATTTTTCTTCTGGAAATTTAGTCTATATGTCAAAAATAAACTGAAGGTTGAAATTAAAAGTATATCATATTTCTTGGTCTTGAGGCTGAGATAGTGTGAAGCAAACAACTTATGTTGGAGATATCCATTTAAAATTTTATTCTAATTTCACAGTGCAAATGATCAGTAATAAATTGTATTTAAATATTTTTAAATTATATTAAAAGAAGGAAAAATTAAATTACTTTTAAGTATCATATTTATCTCAATACTTTAGACAAAAATGTGAATGACTTACTGGGCTTTGGTTTTGGTTTTGGTTTTTAAATTAATAGACTTATTACTAGAGCAGTTTTAGGTTTAAAGAAAATTGAGAAGAAAGTGATAGTTCTCATATAACTCCAACCCTCATAGTTTCTCCTATTATCAAAATCTTGTATCAGTATGGTACTGTTGTCATAACTGATGAACCAATATTGATGCATTATTATGTTAAGGTTCATTCTGTGTTGCACATTCTATTGGTTTGACAAGTTATAATATCATGTAGTCACCATTACAATATCCTCCAGAAAGAAGGGTTCACCGCCCTATGAATCCCTTCTATCCCACCTAGTCATCCTTCTCCTCCCCCTAAACCTCTGGTAATTACTGATATTTGTCCTCTGCCTTTTCCAGAATATCACAAAGTTGGTATCATATAATTTGTAGCCCTTTAAAACTGGCTTCTTTCAGTTAGTAATATGCATTTAAGTCCCTCGCTGTATTTTCATAGCTTTATAGCTTGTTTCTTTTTATTCTTGAATTGTAGTTCATTGTCTGGATATACCACAGTTTATTTATCCATTCGCCTATTGAAGAACATCTTGATTGCTTCCAGATATTGGCAATTATGAATAAAGCTGCTATAAACATCTGTGTGCAGGTTTTTGTGTGGACCCATTCTCAGCTCATTTGGATAGATATCAAAGAGTGTTGTGTCAGTCTCACCCTATTGATAGTGATGCTATTGGCTAGGAATGCCCCACAGAAACTTCCTCAATCAGAGCGAATGTTGTGGCTAGACAGTCCCTGTGGCTTTTAATAAGATGGCAGAATGCATTTCAGCAACAACCCTCATGGAACTTTGAGGAACAGATTTATCACTGACAGGTCCTAGAGGTTACATGGCACGCCTTAGACCACACAAAGAGGTCTTTGGCAAAAAGAGAGAAGGATGCAACACAGACTTGGGGATCTACTTTTATTAGGGTAGGTTGTCTAGGGTTTCTCTGACTCATTATTGGTGAATTTAAAGAGTGGGAATTTAAGAGTGGGAATTGGAGTGCAGAAAGTGAGAAACAGGGTCGTTCAAGTGGTCAGTTTTATCTAGGTTGGTTTTCTAAGAAGGAAACTTCATGGGTGAAGGTGGCCTTATTTATACCTTACTAGTTGTTTTGCTAGTAGCTGTGTCTTACAGCTAGCAAGGTATTTATTCAAGAAGGTTGTCTTTGAAATAGATGCCTCAGCAATGGGAAGCTTAATGTCAGATACTTGCGTTACAATCAAAAAGCTCAATGCTAGGCATTTAGACTACATAACGAGATTGCTGGACCGCATGGTAAAATAAATTAGCTACTTTACTGTACCATTTTGCATCTCTACCAGCAACTATCTTTTCCCATTCCATTGATTGCCTATTAGTTTTATTGATTGTTTTCTTTGCAGTACAGAAGCATTTTATCTTGATGAGGTCCCAATAGTTCATTTTTCTCTTTTTCTCGGCTTCCTCTTTTTTTTATAGTTTTATCTTCTAATTCACCTCTTCTTCCTGCCTCCCTGCCACCTCTTCAATCTGTGCTGTGGAAGCCTCCATCCCATTTTGCACCTCAATTATAGCATTATTTAATTCATTATGACTATTTTTAAGATCCTTGATCTCTGCAGCAGTGGAGTCTCTGCTCTCTTCTATACCTTTTTCAAGCCCAGCGATTAATTTTATGTCTATTATTCTAAATTCTTGTTCAGTTATGTTGCTTATAGCTGTTTTGATCAATTCTTTAGCTGTCACTTCTTCCTGGAATTTTTTTTTTTGAGGAAAATCTTCTATTTCATTATTTTGGCCAGTTTTCTGTTTTTATAAGTTTTAAAAGCTTGTTATGTGCTCTGCACCTGCGAGTACTGCTGTATTAAAGGGGGCTCATACACTGCCCAGGGCCTGGCCAATCAGAGGTGTTTTGTGGAGAGTGTTACTTGCTCTGTGGTGTTGTGACTTTGGTTATTTTATTTCTCTACTCATAGTGATGTTTTGAACTCTCCACCACAAGTGCTTTGGAGCACTCCTTTGTGCCTTGAAGTTGTCCTGGAAAGGAAAAAAGACAGACAAATAAAAAGGAAATGAAAATATGCAAACACACAAACAAACAAAAAAAACCAAACAAGCAAAAAGACAAAAACAAAAAAATAATAAAGCAAACAAAAACAAAAGATAGTCTAAAAAAACATAAAACCAGAAACACCAACTACAAATAATGAGCAAGGTCCAGGCAGTCCTGATGGAAGAGCGTACACAAAGAGAGAAATGACAGGGGTGGGGAGAAAGAAAAAATGAACATTGCCCAGGCAGAGAGACTAAAAGGCTTAACCCAGAGAGAGAGAAATAAGAATAAGAAGGAGCCAAGGTGAAAGAACTGAAGATAATGTTACTCAGAGAAACTATATGGCCTGATTATTCCAGAGAGGGAAAAAGTAAAGAAGGAGGTGTAGAACATGCATCAAGAAAATGGATTAAATATGTCTGTTTAAGCAAACCAAAAACCCGTAACCAGCCTAGAGAAGGGAAGAGATAAGAAGGAGAAAAGGGGGAATATATCTGAATACCAAGAATTGACCTAGAGCTAATCCAGGCAATGCCACAGTGCTGGTCTGGAAGAGAAGACCATCTGGTTCACAGCATCTATCCAGCTCCAGGAGATAAGCAGCTATCTAGAGCATAGGGGCATGGTTTGGTGTAGATGGGTCCTGCCTCCACTGTGGACCCTGAAGACTGATCCCTGAGGTCCTGCCTTGGTGGTTGTGGGGAGAAAAATGGCGACCCCTCAGCCCCTCTTCACAGTCTAGGTGTCCCAAATCACTCCTTTGTATTGTCCTCAGTGTGCCGCCCACACAGACTATGCAGGCTGTCTTGCTCAGCTGTCTCCTGTGCCCCCACACTTAGCTGCATTTTAAGCCCCCAGTCGATGCAGGTTAATGATAATGTGATCCCATGAGCTGCAGCACTTCAGGGCAAGGGACTGGTTCCTTCTGCTGCCAACTGCACCCCTGAGGTGCCACCGAACCCGGACGGCACTCCCCTCTTCCCCAGACGTGGGAACAGGGCCTCTGGTCCCAGTCTGAAGAAAGCTTTGCAGTTAGAGATGGGATCTCTTTCCAAAAGCCCTGCAGTTAGAGACGGGATGATAGTTTCCCTCCCTGTCCCGCTTCAAGGTTTTTCTCTTGTCCAGATACAGTCCTAATTTTCCCCAGCCACTTGTTCTCTTCCCTTTGCCACTTTGCAGAAAGGGAATCCCTCCCCATGCGCCTCCATGTCCTGGTCCATTTTTATCTTCTCCAGTATGCAATCACCCACCTACGAGGCTGTCTTCTTAGCGGACTCTATCTCTTTTCCTCCCAGACTCTTGCAGTTCAGCGTCCTTTGGCTTCAGCCCTTCTTTGTTTGAGAGACACAAGAAGTGCAGATCCCCCTACTTCTCTGCCATATTGGCACCTCAAAATTTTAAAACAAAGTTTCTCTTCAGAAAATATTTCTGTCATTTTTGATGTGGAGACAAAAATGTAAAAGAAATGTAGAAAAAATTAAACGTCTTTACAACTTGAGAAGTACTTTTTATTAATGTTTATTTATTTTGAGAAAAAGGAAAGGCAGAGGGAGAGAGAATCCCAAGCAGGTTACACACTGTTAGCACAGAGCCTGACACAAGGCTCAAACTCACAAACTGTTGAATTTGAATTGAAGAGTTGGATGCTTAACCAACTGAACCACCCAGGTGCCCGTGAAAAGTACTTGAGATAGGCAGGGTGACTTTGCTCCAGGAATTTAATGCCTCAATGTTAATACTTTGCTAGATGCAAAAGGCAACCTTAGTTTGATATTATCCCAACTAAGAGGATCCTATAAGTCTCCTTTAACATATGAAAATCCCTTTGGAAACTTTCTTTATCTCTGTCCTCCAGGATTATGTTAGCAATCATTCTCCAAGCCCACTGATATACATCTGAAGGTTCTCATGACTAAGGTTTTACTAGACAATAATAAATGACCCCTCAAGTTTCTGGAAACCTTGGTTCCAAATTCCTTAGAGACTTACACTATCCCTGACCTCCTCCCAACTTGAAAGCATATAGTCACTCCTCACAATCCCAAGTGTAGCTCTTTCTGCCCACGGGTCCTGTCCCTGTGCTTTTGCAAAACCACCTTTTTGCACTGAAGGTGTCTCAAGAGTTCTTTCTCAGCCCTCTGGTACTGAACCTCAACATTTCACATCAATTTTAAGTGTTGGTCCCTTAAAGTTTTAAAGTGTTGAATAAGTACAATTTTATCCTGTCTTATATAACTGGAAGTCTAAGGCAGGGATTCTAGGTAGACCTGACCTTTTAATCAAATTTTATTACATAAACAACTTAACATACATTATGAATATGTGTGATAATGAGGTATAAGATTTTTTTTTATTCAAGGAAAATCTGACACTCGATACATTCAATACAATCAATTCAATTTAACTCACCCTATTAAGCTACATGTCAGTCATCATGCCAGTCTTGCTGGGAAATTAAGAAATGAATAAAATATAATGCAAGCCCTCAGGAAACCTAAAATCTAATGATCTATATGATTCCACTCAATTTTCTAATTAAAATCTGAAAGTTATTTGCTACTGTTTTATTCCCCCAAAACATTAAATAAAAATTAATCTGCATACGGTGCAAATCTCTGGAAGAATTTATGGCATTAATTAATAGTTTATTAGTTAATGATAGTATACTAGTTTATGGTAGGCAATAAATGAATAATAGAAAGTTCTCATCTTAACTTGTTAAGGCATATAAACAGGAAGGATTATTGAAAGTTTGGAACATTGTCATCTGTCTTTTATAGCTACTACTTAGAGTTCAGTGTTTCATCTGTTCCCAAATATGACATGTTTGCAGGCTTGGGCAGTGTCCAGGAAGAATTATTTTATTACCTGTTTTTATCCTGCATGGATGTCTGAGGTAGGCTCATGTACAGGCTGTGATAGATTCTTTTCCTATGTTACTTACCTTGTCATACTTGCTAGGAAAAAGCACTTCCATTATGTTCTTACTAATACGCTGACTTCAATCTTCCCCACTTATACCCTCAGATCTTGGAAAATTTCTCCAGATAGAATCACTAACTCTTCCTTTGTCAAGAAACAACACAAATTTCACCTTTACCCTGAAGCTTGGTGAGAAAGCAGGAGCATCTCTGTATCTAAAACATTTTGCATTCTCTACCTGATATCCTATAGTATATGCTTACTCTTTTTTTTTTTTTGGACATAAAGTTTATATATTTCAGTTTACTTAATATTGTTTTTATAACAGCAAACAATATTCTTGTGTTGTAAAGTAAATAGAGAGAGGGAAATATCACAATCCTTAAAGCAGGTTTATTGAAGAAACAAGTCTGTTTCCAAGTTGATCATAACCTGGTCACAGGGATGAATGAAAATATTCATTCATAAAGGAAAAATAATATTTTATTTTCAAAATTGTGGGGACAGAGATTTTTAAGAAAATACTTTTTTAAAATAAGCTTATTGTATGAAGGAAACTCAGATGAATATTCTAGTGAGAAATACCTTAATGTTGCATACATTTTGGTCATGATTTTGAAGTAGAATGCAGATATCCTTCTAAAAATACACATTAAGATTGAGTTCCACCAGCGACCTGCAGAAGAATGAGCCTGGACCAGTTTCTTACACCAGATACAAAAGTAAACACAAAATGGATAAAAGACCTAAACCTAAGACAGGAAGCCATTGACTTAGGCCACAGCATTTCTTACTTGACATGTCCCTGGAGGCAAGGGAAAGAAAAGCAAAAAATAAACTATTGGGACCTCATCAAGATAAAAAGCTTTTGCACAACAAAGGAAACATTCAGCAAAACTAAAAAGCAACTGACAAGATGGGAGAAGATATTTGCAAACGACATGTCAGATAAAGGGTTAGTGTCCAGAATCTGTAAAGAACTTATCAGACTCAACACTCAAAAAACAAATAATCCAGTGAAGAAATGGGCTAAAGACATGAATAGACACTTTTCCAAAGAAGACATCCTGATGGCTAACAATGAAAACATGCTCAATATTACTCATCATCAGGGAAATACAAATAAAACAACAATTAGATACCACCTCAAACCTGTCAGAATGGCTAAATTTAACAACTGAGGCAGCAACAGATGGCAAAGACCTAGAGAAAGAGGAACTCTTTTGCACTGCTGGTGGTAATGTAAACTGGTACAGCCACTCTGGAAAACAGTATGGAGATTACTCAAAAAATTAAAAATAGAACTACCCTATGATCCAGTAATTGCACTACTAGGTATTTATCCAAAGGATACAAAATGCTGATTTGAAGGGGAGCATTCAACCCAATGTTTATAGTAGCACTATCAACAATAGCCACACACAGTATGGAAAAAGTCCAAATGTCCATTGACTGATGAATGGATAAGGAAGAAGTGATATATATATATAATGAAATATTACTCAGCAATCAAAAAGAATGAAATCTTGCCATTGGCAACAGCATGGATAGAACTAGAGTGTATTATGCTAAGAGAAATAAGTCAGTCAGAGAAAGACAAATATCATATGATTTCACTCATATGTGTAATTTAAGAAAGAAAACAAATGAACATAGGGAAAGGAAACAAAAAATAAGATAAAAACAGAGAGGGAAACAAACCATAAGAGACTCTTAAATACAGATAACAAACTGAGGGTTGCTGGTGGGGTGTTGGGGGCAGGGATGAACTAAATGGGTGATGGGCATTAAGGAAGGCACTTGTTGGGATGAGCACTGGGTGTTATACGTAAGTGATGAATCACTAAGTACTATTCCTGAAGTCATAATTGTTAACTATGTGTTAACTAGCTTGGATTTAAATTTTTAAAAAAGAAAGAAAAATTAATATTGAGTTTCACAGTCTGTAATGATTAAGATTTTCACCAAGTATCCAACCATCTAAAACATCCCCGGTTTCACATCATTTCCTTCACACTAAACATACCAAAATACCAGTGATCCAACTTCAAATGGTTAAACTTTTTCTCTCTTTTTTAAAGTATGATGAAATGGCATGAAGATTTGGAGTTTGGAGTCAGGCACATCACCTGGAATTCAGACTCATCTTTACTATCCATAAACAATAATTCTGAGACAAAAGTCTTCATCTTTATCAGCCTCATGTCTTGTACGTGAAGGATGCAATGTTAAGCACCAGACACCCAAAATTGGAGAGCATAAACTCTATCCTTGCCATGAAAGAATTTACAATATAGTGGAGAAGAGAGTTGCAAAGCCAGTCTACAAAGGTAGTGGTTGTTACAAAGTAAGTGCTCTAGAATAGATGGCAGGGAATTTTATGTAGGCTAGTTAAGGGCAGTAGTTCTCAAATTCATTAGAATGATCCAGGGATACTTAGTAAAGAATTTATAAAATCCAGATAAGGACTTTTTTCATATAACACAATGAGCACATGATAAGAAAGACATTTTTATGTCACCTAAATATACAATAGAGCTTACAGGGGCAGGACATGTAAGGCTATTGATTTTGCCTGGCCTTGGCATAATGTTATCAACTGAGAGGAGGCTGGGAGTCATGGTTTTGTGGCCCATGCAGCCAGGTGAGCCACTCAGACCTGGGGGTTAGGGAGTGTCACAAAGAATTTTCCACTGCTTGTTTTGTTCAGAAAAACCCAGGTAATCCCAAACCTTCACCTGAGGATATTTGCCTTATTCTCATCAAACCATGGAATCCAAAAAACTTTTACAGAAAATGCTAATTTGTTAAAAGCTTCCTAGCAATTTTCTTCCTCATCAATTTTACAATGGTTTCATAATTTATTCATTCTATTCTGGGCTGAATTGTGCCCCAGCCTCAAATTCATAGGTTGAAACCCTAAGCCCCAGTATCTCAGAGTGTAACCATATCTGGAGATAAGGTCTTTAAAGAGGTAATTCAGTTAAAATGAGGTCATTAAAGTGGGCCTGACTCCAATATGACTAGTCTCCTTATAGGAGGAATAAATAAGGTTGCCAATATACACAAAGGAAAGGCCATGTAAAAGTAGAGAAATAAGACAGCCATCAACAATTCAAGAAGAGAAACCTCAGAAGAAATTAACACTGATCTTGGACTCCTAGTCCAGAACTGTGAGAAAATAAATTTTTGTTGTTTCTGTCACCCAGTCTGTGATACTTATTATGGCAGCCCTAGCAAACTAATATACATTCCTTAAAAATAAAATGCTTACCAACCACCTACTAAATTAACACAATTTGTACTCATAAGCACACAATTTCTTCTTACTCTGGAGGACATAATTTCTGGAACATGCTTTCATAAATAGAAATAATATATTTTGCTACTAAATCAAATCTCACCTGAAGAGCTATTTCAAATAATTTTAGATATTGTTAAAGGCATTCTGGGTTGAGTTTGTGTTACTATAACAGAAATAGATCTGTTATACAAAAAGCATCCAAATTGATAAAACATCAGTATTCTAAAATAATTCTCTAAAATAAAAATATTGTATTCTGCTGTGTCTTAAAATTATTTTATGATGGAAATGTATCTTGGTTTTAGAACTTTGAAATATGAAATAATTCTGCATGCACAATGTTGCCATATGAGTATATTTTCTGGTTACAAATATGTGTATAGTCCATAGTTATTTTCTTCAATTAGACATTTGATAAATTACACTTGTTTTTAAACTCTTGGCTCTAAGGCATTCTTCCTAGCTTGGCCTTATTATTCTGTTTCGTATATCTCTTATAATTAAGCCATCCAGCCTGGGCATACATTTCCAGTTATAGATAGATAGCTTTATTCTTAGAGACACATTTTTAATCAGTGATGCATAAGAAGTGTTAGCATTTTCTTTTCTGTTTTGACATTTTCTTATCATCTTGGCAGTTCTCCCCATATCCCCTGTAGATCCACTCTTTGCTGTCTTTGGAACCATTTTGAGGAGAAAAGAGACACTAAACTCAGGATACACTGAGCCAAAGGCTTGTTTTGCAGGGTGTGAAGGCTTTCCCCCTCCCCTTTCGGGATCTGAGGACAGCATCTAACTTCATTCTGAGGACCATTTGGAGCCCTACTTTCCTAATTTTTTTTTTTTTTTTTGGACCTGTACTGGTGGAAAACCATGAAAACTCTTTTCTTCTACACTTCTCCTACCTTCTTATAGAGTCCTGTCTCATCCTAGGGACAGCATGGGGAGGAGAGTGGACCTTGAACTGCAATCCAGTGACCTGAAAAGGGCCCAGCACACCTATGTTGCAAAACAGGAGAATAAATATGAAAACATTTTGTCACTAGTCTAACTCCATTTTCTGTAGTTTCAGTTGTTCTCATGGAGGGTGAGTTCAGAATAAACTGGTCCATATAATGAAGTAGGCATATCCCAAGACCAACTCTGAAATAAATTCCCATATCAACCTCTTCATTATTGTCTCAGATGATTGCTTGCTGTCACCATGCCAAAAACAAACAAGCAAACAAACAAACAAACTATAATTTAAAGACCTCTGATTACCCCTCCTTCTGATAAGGGATTACGTTCCTTCTTGTTTACCTGTTTCTTTCCCAATATTTTGCATTGTTTAGAGGATGTGCTCAGTTGGATCTAGGTTATACAGTTTTATAAAGAAGAGAGAACCTCAGAACACAAACTACATTTATCTGAGATGAGTTACAGGTGCACAGTTTCCAATTTCTTTGCTTGTCATAGTTTAAAACGTTAAATCATCTCTCAACAATTCCCTGCAGTTTGCCATTGTCTCCTCACACCTCCACCCCTGAGACTCATGAGTCTCAGACTCAGATTCCCAGCCTCTGACCTTCTTTGTTTGGCAGGATGTGTGAATTAAGTCAGCCTTTTCAGAAAGATATTCTGACCATCTTGGTCTTTTGTTCTGGATGTTTCAGGTCTCTCTCCTTATCCTTTGTCTTTATCATTGTAGAAAATGAATTTTATTTTAATCCTTTTTTGGTTCTATAATACATTATCTAGTACAACCTTCTAAGGGAAGAAATATGTGAAAAATATTTCTCCATATTTTTGCACAGTTTTCCAGAATGACGCTGTTGTTCTGCTCCACTAGCAGCACCCAGATTCTTATGTATTATTCCAAAGATATTCCATTAACATTAAACAATGATATCTTATTTTGATAAATTGGACTTTTCATCCTTTTTGTTGTGTATAAGAATCATAAAGCCCTTACCAATGAAGCATTAAGTGACAGTGTGAATGTTTATAATATGAACACAGGTTTTGTCTTATTTTGGTCTCAGGCATGCACCATCAGCCTTGTGAACCTCATTAATAAAACAGATGGTTCCATTGATTTTCTTTATGCCACACTTTCATTCTGCAGGGTGGCCAAAGGTATAGATTCCTGTAAGTTCCTTGGCCACAAATATTAGAACTGCCTTGCTATACATCGATTGCTCTCCATTCCTGGTGCACAGTAGTAATTATTAGATACACAGTTACCATCCTCCTCAAGATACCTTTCATCACACTCTGGAATTATATCTCCAATTTTTTGAGATCTATGTATTTCTTTTTGTTTGTTTCTTGGTTTTATTTGGTGGAGCACATTTACATTACCTTCTTTAAAATGGGTCTGAAAGGATATCTTTCCTCTCAGATAGTTTGGCTGGAAATAAAATTTTAAATTAAAAGTCATTTTCCTTCAGAATTTTAAAAACCTTGTTTTTTGTAATCTACTACTCAACATTCCTGTTGGGTAAAAAATTAAGCTAAATTCTTTTTTTTTCTTTAGAGTTTCTTTATTTTGAGAGAGAGAGAGAGAGAAAGAGAGAGTTTGAATGGCAGGTAAAAAGGGAGAGAGAATCCTAAGCAGGCTTCACTGACAGTGCATAGCCCAGCACAGGGCTCAATCCCACAAACTGTGAGATCATGACCTGAGCCCAAATCAGGAGTCAGAGAAATGGACTTTTAACTCACTGAGCCACCAGGGAGCCCCCAAATTAAGTTGAATTCTTGGTGGTATTATTGCTGCTGGTTTGGGTTTCTTTCTAGAAGGTTTTAGGATATTTTGTCCTCAATGTTTTGAAATTTCAAGATGATTTGGCTTGATGTGGATCTACTTTCATGAATTGTTTTGGGTTTAGTGTCTTCCTCAGTCTAGAAACTTTTGTACTTCAGCTCTAGGGAATCATTAAAATTCCTTCATTGATGTTTCTTCCCCTCTATTTTCTCTCTGCTTTTTGGAAATTCTGTTATTTGAATGTTGAACATATAATTTTCTTGACTTTTCTTTCTTGTTTGGTACATTTTGCTCCACAGAACTTATTTTTTTAGTATTTGTATTTCTTTTAAAATTTTATTATTTCATTAAAGTGCTTTTAATTGTAAAATACATGTGACATAAATTTGTCATCATACCCATTTTAAGTGTACAGTTCAGTTGTATTAGGTATATTCATATTGTTTTCCAACTATCACTACCATCCATCTCCAGGACTCTTTTTGTCTTGCAAAACAGAAATTATGTATTTATTGAATACAAATTCTCAATTTCATCTTCCCTCCAGAGCCATTCTACTTTTTATCTCTTTGAATTTGACTACTCTAGGGACCTCATATAAGTGGAATTATACAGTACTTGTCCTTTTGTGACTGGCTTATTTCACTGAGCATACTGTCCTCAAGTTTCATCTATGTTAGAGCATGTATTGGAATTTCCTCTTCTCCTTGAAGACGGAATATTCTATTTTTTGTATATACCACATTTTGTATATCTATAATATGTCAATGAACACCTGAGTTGCTTCCACCTTTTGGTTATTGTAAGTAATGCTCCTATGGAGACAGGTATACAAATACCTCTTCAATACCCTGCTTTCGATTCTTTGGGGTGCATACCCAAAAGTAGAATTCCTTAATCATAAGGTAGTTATATTTTTAATTTTTTGAGGAACCTTTATGGTTTCCACAGTGTCTAAACTGCTTGTGCAACAGTGTACAAGGGTACTAATATCTCCACATCTTCATCAATAGCTGCTAGTTTCCAATTTTTGAAATTTATTTCTTTTTTTTTAAATGTTTTTTATTTATTTCTAGGAGAGAGAGAGAGAGAGACAGCGTGAACAGGGGAGGGTCAGAGAGAGGGAGTCACAGACTGAAACAGGCCCCAGGCTCTGAGCTGGCAGTCAGCACAGAGCCCGACGCGGGGCTCGAACCCACGAACCGCGAGATCATGACCTAAGCGAAAGTCGGACGCTTAACCGACTAAGCCACCCAGGCGCCCCTTGAAATTTATTTCTGAGAGAAAGAGAGACAGCATGAACAGAGGAGGGTCAGAGAGAAAGGGAAACACAGAATCTGAAATCAGCTCAGGCTCTGAGCTAGCTGTCAGCACAGAGCCCGACGCGGGGCTCAAACCCACAAACCGTGAGATCATGACCTGAGCCGAAGTCAGACGCCTAACCAACTGAGCCACCTAGGCGCCCCACTATTTTCCAATTTTTTGATAGTGGCCTTTCTAGTTCCTTAAATGGTCAAGCTAGTTTATTAATTTGAGATCATTCTTCTTTTTTTAATATCAGCATTTATTGCCATAAATTTCCCTCTCAGCACTGCTTTCATGTATTTTGATGTGTTGTGATTTCATTTTCATTCATCTCTATGTATTTTCTAATTTCTCTTGTGATTTTTTCTTTGATCTGCTAATTGTTTAAGAGTGTTCTGATGAGTTTCCACAAATCTGTGATTTTTCCAGTTTTCCTTCTATTATTAATTTCTAAGTTCATCTCTGTGACCAGAGAAGTTACTTTCTATGATATCTATCTTTTAAAACTATTCAGACTTAATCTGTGCCCTAAATTGTAATCTCTCCTGGAAGAATGTCATGTGTATTTGAGAAGGATATCTCAATAGATTCAGTTGCACAGGGTGTTTGCTTTAGTCCCACAGGGCATTTCAGCCACTTGAGGTGTTTCAGCTGCACAAGTTCTTTCAATTGTGCAGGTAATTTCCGTTGCACAGGTAGAACTACTAGTTATCAGGTCCATCTTGTCCTAGAATGAAGCAGTTGCTGTGATTGTTGACCAGAAACTGCGGCCTGTCTTTAAGCTCCATTTCTCTTTGTGTATCCATCACATTACACTTAGTGTGAGTGTTTGAGCGCTTTAATGTTTTTCCAGTGTTTCATACCATTATTCCTCAAATGTTTTCAGTTTGGCCAAATCCCAAATGTATTTTTTGCCAAACTTCTTCTTCAATCTGCCTACATTTCAAAGAAAATTTGAGCCATCTGTTTCTGTTTCATTGGCTTCACTGTTCAAAATTCTCTTTGGTAGGAACTAAGTGCAAGAAGTCTTAAATCTCTGCGTAAACCTTCCACGCCCTTCTCTGAAGCAGTTTATAATAAAAGAGTCTGCAGAATCAAGTTCTTTTTTGAACCTCATTTTGACTAAATGCTTTCCTCATTTCTACTCACATCACACACCTGGTCACCAGTGAAATGCTAATTGGTAGATGAGTCCAGGGAAGCCGGGGCCCTTTTAGAATAAATGAGTCACTGGCCCAGATTACCTACTTCTTTTTCCCATGCTTAACCTACTCTGTGTTGATTAGGGGATTTATTTCAGGATAGTACAGACAACATTTCTTTTCTACATGCTTTTCTGTATTTGAATAATGCTCCAAATATAGATGCCATTTATTATTATGTTAAAAAAAACAAAACAGAAGAATATAATGATAGTGCAGTTCTTATTTTAAGCAAAATAAGCACAAATATATAATGAGAAGTCTTTTCTTTTCCACTAAGTTAATATCATTTATTAAGTATAGAAAGAACTTGGGATCAAACTGTATGTACATTTTTATACCCTGGATTTTCTTTATTCAAATTCTATCATGAACACTTTTATTAAACCCAATCTTCAAAAACATGATTTTATAACTCTATAAATTACACAATTATCCTTTAAACTGTTTTCAATTTTTTAAAATTTTTAATGTTTATTTTTGAGCGAGAGAAACAGAGCATGAGTAGGGGAGGGGCAGAGAGAGAGGGAGACACAGAATCTGAAGTAGGCTCCAGGCTCTGAGCTGTCAGCACAGAGCCTGACGTGGAGCTCAAACCCACAAACCACAAAACATGACCGGAGATGAAGTTGGATGCTTAACCGACGGAGCCACCCAATTGCCCCTAAACTGCTTGTAATTTTTTCTTTATAAATCACACTCTGGAGGTTTCCATGTATATAAATCCATAGCCATATTTTTGATAATTTCCAGGAAATACATTCTTAGAACTGGGCTTGCTAGAAAAAAGAGCATAAATATTATCAAATTACTCTTTGTAATGCTCATTATCTGTTTTAAAGCTTTTACAATAATTTACCTAACAATCTCTGTAGAAATTTAAGTTCTTGTGATTTATCCTACTACAAATAACGAGAACCACTTTTGAAGCATATTTATTTTAATCACTGATAGAGCATAAAATATTGTCTATTTTCTGATTCTCTCTAGCATATTTAATAAAAAGATAAAATAAAAGTAATTATTTGCATTTAAAATGATAACTGGGTGCCTGGGTTACAGATTAAATCACCCAATCAACTAAGTGTCCTACATCAGCTCAAGTCATAATCTCATGGCTTGTGAGTTTGAACCCCACGTCTGGGTGTGCTGTCTGTCTGTGCTGACAGCTCAGAGCCTAGAGCCTGCTTCGGATTCTCTCTCCCTCTCTCTCTCTCTCTGCCCCTCCCCCTCCTTTCCCTCCTTCCTTCCCTCCTTCTCTCTCTCTGTTTCTCTCACTCTCTCTCAGAAATAAATAAAAACATTTTTAAAAAAGACCTACTCTCTTAAAAAAATAAAGAATAAAAAGATAACTGTTGATCTCCAATGAGGAAACTAACCCTGTGAGTAGGCCAAAAAATCATGAAAAAACTTTAATATCTTCATCTAATAATATATTTTAAGGTGGAGCTAGAAACAGGATGCTATGAATCATAGACTTATAATTCAGAAGGACTTGTGATAGAAAAATTTATAATTACATGGAGGCAAATGACATAGAAGGAAAGAAACAATCCATAAACCAAAAGAGTAGAATGCAATTAAAACAAACGATACTAATACTAATAATATTCATAGTTGTTTATAAAATTTGACCAAAAAAATTATGATGGAAAATGACAAAGTAAAGTAAAACTATAGAACAGACCTTAACAAAATCAAAATGTGAACTAACATGTGTAAATAATTTGGGGTGTAAAATTCAGATCTTGATGACATATCCTGAAACCTAGAGGGCAACAAGGTAGTCAAATATTTTAATGACTGAAGAATTAGGACAAAGTTTGGTACACAAGAGAAAAACAGAACAACGGTTTTTCTGAAAGCAAAACAAAACTGAAAAACACAAGGGTAATGTTGTGAAGTACAGAGGAGCAAGTCAGCCTGTAGACTCCAGCTACATTATAGCAAAGAGGAAGAAAGAGAAAGAATGGGTGTTATGGATAGAACACTATATTTTAAATAACAAGAACAAGATCACAGCATTGAGTCCTTTTTTGGCATATGATTTAATTTTCTGAATCTCCAATTTTAAGTTTGTAATGTATAATTACTAAATTCTACCTTACTTGCCAAACAGACTTTCTGTTGGGACATAAGCTGTTTAATGCCACATCAATACAAAATGTTTTCATGTCTCTCATCTGAAGACCAGAGAGATTTTTGGAAGTTACCAACACTGAGAGACTTTAGAGGGGACCCAGAGAACAGAGTTAGCCTTTTTAGTCATTGCACTTTGTTGGCCCAGACATACAACTCAACATCCCTCTGAATTCCCCTGGCTAACCCATTCTTAACAAAAGTATCAGTAAACCATGTCAGCTTTCTTGAAGATCCTTGATGTGAAGACGAAGGTGAGCCATCCACCCCACGTCAAACAGTATAACAAATCCTGATGTGTCTCTTTTGTCCCCAAGTTCTGTCTCACTGTTCTGTTTGGTCCTTACTCCTTCTTCCCTATTGTCTGTCCTACTGAGTCTTTCTCTGGCTCCTTTCCCTTTTACCTCTCCCTGTGTCACTTAGAGCAATTCAGCACTCTCAGTTCTGCTCCCCTGGATTACATACTGAATCCCTTCAAGATGCTTTGGAGTACCACACCCTTTCCATTAATGGGATGAATTCTCTTTGGAAAGCAATTGGGATAATGAAGCAAAAACTAAGAGCTAATAAAAAAATTAATTTGAAAAATCCTTTTAGAAAACAAAACACTAAAAATTTTACTACTTTATCAGAACATTACACAAATAATCTGTTTATTAAACAAACTCTTATTGATGTCCAAAAGAGGAATAAAATAATTACATAACACAAGCAAAGGCATTGGAGGAAACACTCATGACTGATCACACGATGAGCCTTGATTATTTCAAACAAAGATCCATAAATCTAAGAATCTGAAGAAATTTTGTTTATGGTTGTATAATCTTGTAGGATAAAAGATGTATATAGGTGAAAAGTAAATGAACAATACATGTATAAAATAACAGGTTTTTCATGGAGTGCCTGTGTGGCTCAGTTGATTAAACGTCCGACTTCAGCTCAGGTCATGATCTCACAGTTTTTTATTGTGAGCCCCACATCGAGCTGTGTGCTGACAGATCAGAAACTGAAGATACTTTGGATTCTGTGTCTCCCTCTCTTCTCTGCCCTTTCCCCTGGTCATGCTCTCGCTGTCTCTTTCTCTCTCTTTCTGTCTCTCAAAAATAAACAAACGTTGAAAAATTTTTGTAAATAATGGGATTTTTTCAAATGTAAGAGGTATCAAAAAGCAGTACCCAACTATTTGTCTAAGACTGTGAGTTAAGAGTATATGAGAGACCATTATGAGCAGGTATCATATAGGAAGCTACATGGATGAAGTGTTAACAATTCACAAGCAAACAGTGAATGAAAATCAGGGAGAAGCAATTCTGTTAGGAAACATGATGTAAGAGAACTCACAGACACAGAGAAAGTCTGGGGCCAAGAAAGTGTGAGGAGAGAATTTTAGGTACAGGCTTCACCTAAGGAGGTATGAGAGCCAGGATTGAGAGACAGTTCTGCACTGAAAAATCTTTTTTTTAATTTTTAAAAAATTGTTTAATGTTTTACTTATTTCTGAAAGACAGAGAGAGATAACGTGAGCAGGGGAGGGTCAGAGAGAGAGAGGGAGACACAGAATCTGAAGCAGGTTCCAGGCTCTGAGCAGTCAGTACAGAGCCCGATGTGAGGCTCGAATCCACGAACCATGAGATCATGACCTGAGCCGAAGTCAGACGTTTAACCGACTGAGCCACCCAGGCACCTCTGCAGTGAAAAATCTTGAATGTCAACCTGGAGCTTATCCTATAGGAAACTCAAAGTCTTCACATTAGTGGAATATGAAAATGACCATAGGGCCTTGGGAAGCTTAGCTTGAAAGAGAGGATAGAATATATGCAAGCAGGGACCTTTCAAAAGGGAGGGAGATGAGTCAGGAGGCAATTATAATGCTCTAAGCATGGGATGAGGAGGGCCTGGATCCAAGTGAGTGATGGCAGAGGAAACAGGAAATATGGAAAATTTGTGAGATTTGGCAATTGGTTAGATGTAAAGTTGGTGAAAGAAAGAAAGAGAGAGAGAGAGAAAGAAAGAAAGAAAGAAAGAAAGAAAGAAAGAAAGAAAGAAAGAAAGAAAGAAAGAAAGAAAGAAAGAAAGAGTCAAAGATCACTCTGGGTGATGAAAATTGACAGTATCATGATTAGAAATAGAGGTATAGGAATGGGATGGAGTTGGTAATGAAAGTTAATGGATGAGGCACTGGCTTGTATACAAATTGCAAAGTTTGAAAAGTAAGAAAGAAAAGTCAGGAAGAAAATCAGAAAAATATGTCAGGGCCAAATATCATAGCATGTCTTCTCAGGTCCTCCCCACCCAAATGAACCATGTGGAGATTTTCTGCTAGAAGATCCATTTGTGTCTGGAGTACCATACCAGCCTGAGAAAAAACAGGTCCTTGGAAAATCCACGTGGCCCATGGCTTGCAGATCTGATTCTAGGTCACGATGTGGTAGAGGTGTGTTGTGGTCTCTGTCATCAGGCACCCTGTGGGAACTGCTGAAGTCCAGGTGCCTGAATATTCCAGTCCAGCTATTCAGAATCTTCTCTCCATGAATATACTGAGGACTCTACAAGAAAGTAAGCCAAAAAGGGCAAGGAGAGAAAGGGGAGATCACCTGACAAGTTGAAGTGTTGCGGTCCAGAAGTCCAAGCCTTATGCATCAAACTTTGTAGGAGGAAGAAGGGATAAATGCCTGATAAGATCACTTATGTTCAAAGTTGTTCTTTCCTCACTGAAATGAATTCAGATGCTCATTCTTGGCTGTCATATTTCAGTGGAACTTGTGGCTGCAGTCCTATGGAATACTTCAAAGGAAACTGAACCCAGGTGAATGGCCTTCTTAGAATGGTGTCATTTTTATTCCGTATCAGGAAAAGCCATGTAACTATGGCTGTCTCTTTCCAGTGGAAACAGAGTGAAACATCACTTGGTAAGTTAAATCATGCTGCCCTAAACCACTACATCCTCTCACGTAACCACTCTGGCACGTAAACCATGTGGACAACATTCCAGTTACTTCAAATATTAATTTTTTAATGAAGCAAAAAAAAAATCTAAGTATATAAATAAAACTGATCTGTTGCCATAATGTTTCTAGTCTATAACAAGAATAGCTACTGTTTAATGGAGCATTTATGGTTATTTTAATCATTAAAGCATGTCATTTCATGAAACTGATTTTTAGCCCACCACTGGGTATTTTATACTTGAAACTCGGTATTTTTTTTAACTAATCATGTTTACTGAACTGATCTACCTTTTCCTTCCTTTTCTGTTTCAACTTAATGTTATCTGGAAAGACTTAGAACATCCTTCAAAGTTTGTCTTCAATAGAGGAAAAGAAGTTAAGAAGAAGCATTCTGTAGAGGGCAGAGATGAGTCATGATAACACAACTCACAAAGAATAAGGCAACTTCCTGGCAAGACAACTTGTTGGTCTGTACAAACATAAAAAGAAACCATTAGTGTTGTAACAAAAATAGTATCATATGTAAATGAGAAGCCACAAAGACACACAAACTTGGCCCTTGAAGCATCTTGACGGGCACAAGAACATGGTCCTCAAGCATTTGTATCACTCTGTAATGGGTGGTTGTCAGAATGAAAAATCCAGCCTTACTTCAGCTCAAAGAACTTTTGCTGTTCTAAACTGGGAGACTGATAAAGAAAAGAGATACCTACCACCCCACAGATAAATAAGAGTGGATTATTTTTACAAGTCATTGCCTGTGAGCATGTTTTAATGATTTGATAGGAGAATTTTATAACTAATTATGCCTAACTGTTCAGAAGCTAATTTTATATTTTAAACCTCTGCCAATTTACCAGTAACTACGAAAGCAAGCCTAAAGACAGATACATAATCATGTAGTTTTATATTATAATAGTACAGTATTAAGTTATATGCTGTATTACAATACATTCTCAGAGTTTTCTATTACTTTTTACTTATAAACCATAATTGTAAGTTAACTCCCCCTTAGTTTATTAGTATCATTGTCAATTAAAATTTGTTAAGCCCAGCTTTTCCAAAGAAAGTCACTCCCTGCTTGTAACAGAGAGCCCATTTAGAAGGTGAATTAAATGCTTTTTGCCACTAGGTTACAATTTACGAGTAGGTGGTAAAATTTGGTAAGTGATGGTTACAATGAATTCTTGAGAATCAAATGAGGCTAAAAGAATCGCTGATATTTTTTAGATGACTGAAAAACCAGAAAGGGGATTTTTATTTACTAGGAGACTCTAGAAAGTACTGTTTAACAGAAATAGAACAAGAGCAAAAGTGCAAGTTATGTGTGTATTTACTAATTGCCACATTTTTAGGAAGTAAAGGGAAAAAAGTAAAATTCGTTTTAACAGTATGTCTTATTTAACTCAAAATATCCAAAATACTATCATTTCAGCATACAATCAATTTAAGAATTATTGTATATTTTACATTCAAAATCCAGTATGTATTTCATACTTAAACATATCTCAATTTAGACTAGCCACATTTAAGGGGCTCAATAGCTACATACGGTTAAGTGGCTACCATAAGTCAACCAAACTACTCTCAAGAATATATGTAAAATAAAAATGACATAAACTATTAAAACTATTGATTATTGGGGCGCCTGGGTGGCTCAGTTGGTTAAGCGTCCGGCTTCAGCTCAGGTCATGATCTCACGGTTCGTGGGTTCGAGCCCCGCATCGGGCTCTGTGCTGACAGCTAGCTCAGAGCCTGGAGCCTGTTTCAGAGTCTGTGTGTCCCTCTCTCTCTGACCCTCCCCTGCTCATGCTGTCTCTCTCTCTCTCAGAAATAAATAAAATATAAAAAAAAACTATTGATTATTATTTTTTAAATTTATCCTGGGAAAACAAAAATAATAGATTGACGGAAAGTGATAAGATTACATATAGTTTAAATATTTTGTTTAATTATTATAATAGAGGAAGAGCATATTTATAAATACAACATAGTGTTAAATTTCTTATAATAGAAATAACTTGTAGGAAATAATGTTTGCTGTCATTTGTCTTTCATTAAAAAAATAAATGAACTGTACAAGGAAGCATCTGATCACAATGATTTGTATATAATATTCAACTTGGAGTACCTTGGTGGCTCAGTCAGTTAAGAGACTAGACATTTGGTTTCAGCTCAGGTCATAATCTCAGTTTCTGAGATCAAACCTGCATCAGGCTCCAGGCTGACAGAATGGAACCTGCTTGGGATTCTCTCTCTCCCTCTCTCTCTGCCTGTTCCATCCTTATGTGTGCATCTACATGTGCTCTTTTTTTCTCTCTCAAAACAAATAAATTAAAAAAAATAAAGTTCCAATTAATCAACTTTTAGGTAGCTTTGTTCTTGTGGAAAATAATTTCTAGAATTGTAAATATCATCAAGATGCTTCTCATTCATGTCTAAGATACAACCTTGAGAAGAGCTAGACACCATTGTATCTACCTGAAAAAAAATTAAAGACCACAATGATAACTAAATAATAAATGAATAAAACTAATCTTGGGAATAGTGTCTGTGCAAGATGGTCCCTCATATTTATTTTACCGTATTAAATAATAAATTTGAAGGATTTTATTCCTACACCTCTACGAAATACAGCAGTTGTCTAGTGGAGAGCACATTAGCCTCTGGACCAAAGAAGGATACTTTTACTCTACCTGATTTATAGCCTCTTCACATAAGAGTTTGGCTTCATGGGTTATAAACAAGAATTCAGCACCTTTAAGGTTGACTCAGTTCTTACTCATCCTTCCCATCTGTTTCCTATAGAAATTTTTTCCGATAAAACTCTGAAAACTGGTCCTCAATCCATTGCACATGCTGTTGAAGGACAGGTCTTATGTTGTTTGTAGAATGAGGGAAGAGTGATCAAATCTCTCTGGATACTTGTATATATTTTAAATTCTTATGTTTTTGGAGACAACTAGATATAAAAGAAAAATACAATTAATTATGTGACCACATTGATATTCTGAAGAACAAGTAAGCAAAGAAAACTTGCTTTGGGCTCCACAAAAACCTCAACTTTCAGTATTTCAAAGAACAAAATGATTCATTTATGAGAAGCACTGTAGCAGTGGGACTAGCAGAGTTTTGTAATTTAAACAGACTCTGGTTCAAATCCTACATCTGTTATGCAGAGATTGCATAACTTTTAGCTTTAGTGTGGCCTGACCCTCAGTTTTCCAATCTACATAACAAAAATAACATTGGTGTCATGAAATATTTAGAAAGATTAAATAAGATCTCATAAGTAAAGCATCCAAAATACCACCCAGTACACAGTAAGAAATCAATAAATGGCAGCCACTATTAATAATTCATTAATGAACCCAGTGACTTTAACCACCTCTCTAAACTATATGCAAGAGTGGCCAGTGTTTGTTTTACAAATATGAAATGAACTAGCACAAGCAGATGGTTGCAAGAGGCTCCCTGCCATGTTTGATTTTTGTCTGTACCACCAACTAAGCATACACCTTCAGACAAATCCCTTAACATTCCCTTCTATAACTATGAAATGGGTATGATAAAAGAACCAACCCATCACTGTTGTAGAAAATTAGAAAAGGTTTATTACAATACCTGCCATACAACAAGCATTTTCTGTGAGCTATTTTCTGGAGATTGAGGGATTAAGGTTACATTTTTTCCCCAAATCTCTAAATGAATCTATAACTTACCAAAGGGATAAAACTGGATGCCATTTTTTAGTTCTTATTACTTGAGTTCCTTAAAAAGTACCTTAGAAATTAGTTCAAACTCACACTCCTAGTTCATGGCACAGTCAAAGTTGAAACCCAGAGACTGAGCACTTTACATCTATCTATTTAATATGTTAACATGACCACTGATGACAATGTTATCCCCTTGCAGCTGAGGAAACTGAGTCTCAGTCTATATTAGTTTTGAAAGTACATGGTTCAGCTGAGGATGGGGGAAGTGATTCTAAAACTCATCTTCTTTTTTTTTCATAGCTCCTCTTTATGACATTGATCTTTCTCCTAAAGAAAACCAAAAGATGTGACTTTCAGGGACATGAGCTGAAAATGGCATTAGCCACCATTTTATCCATGTTGTGACGGCTAAATCTTGCTATATTTGATTATCTTTTTAAACATATTGTTTATTTTATTTTTAAAATATTTTTTTAAAGGGGGAAGGGGCAAAGAGAGAGCAGGGCAAAGGATCCAAAGCAGGCTCTGCACTGTCAGCAATGAGCCTGATGTGGGGCTCAAATTCATGAACCATAAGATCATGACCAGAGCTGAAGTCAGATGCTCAACTGACTGAATCACCCAGGCACCCCTTGATTATCTTTCTGATTAAACGGTCCAGAAAGTGCTCTCCCTGTAGACTTTTCAGTCAAGAAGTTTTAATGCATAAATAGAAACACTGCTATCATTTCTCTACTTCATGGTGTGATTGCTGTGTGGGATAATAGGTGTTCCTCCCTCTCAAAGAGGCAAGTTTTATTAGTTTATACACAAAACTAAACTTCCTAGCCTAAGAAAAACTGAAATGGTGACTAAAAAATTATTAGAAAAACATATCTCATCATTTTCACTTACCTAGAGTCTTCCTAAAAACCAAAACAGTTTTTAGGACACCTGGGTAGCTCAGTTTGTTAAGCAGCTGACTTTGGCTAGTTCATGATCTTGGGGTCTGTGGGTTTGAGCCCTGCGTCAGACTCTGTGCTGACAGCTCAGAGCCTGGAGCTTGCTTCCGATTCTGTGTCTCCCTCTGTCTCTACCCCTCCCCCTCTCACACTCTCTCACTCTGTCTCTGTCTCTGTCTCTCTTTCTCTCTCTCAAAAATGAATAAACATTAAGAAAAAAATTTAAATGTTACATTTCAAGAGTATTCTTAAAAAAATTTTCCTGGACGAAACCAAGCAAACTTAGTTGGAGACCAGGTAAACCTAATTCTAATATTTCATCATACTTGCCTACTATTAGTGAACAGCTTTTGAGGAAGATCCTAAGAAAAGGCAAGTTCTAGAATGTTCAGCTGGTGCAGACCTGGAACAGCGCTTTCAATTATGTGTTTCAGAAACTAAGTTAGGTTACTAAAAGTGATCTTAGAGGTAAATGTCTTACCCTTCTCAAATAAATTATTTCTTTAAAGGTACCAAATTCTTAACTTTCAGACAGTTCCTTCATTGCCCAGCTCTAGTGATCAGCTCAGAATCACAAATGTCCAGAGCCCTCCTGGTTCAGCACTGGTTTTCTGTTGCTGCTGCAACAAATTATCAAAACTTGGTGGCTTAAAAACAGCCAGCATTTATTGTCTAACAGTTCTAGAGATCAGAAATCCAGAATGGATTTCACTGGTTTAAAACCACATGTTGGCCCCATTGTCTCCTTCTGGAGGCTCTCAGGGAGAATTAATTTACTTGCCTTTTCCAGTTCCTGGAAGTGGTCCATATTCCTTGGATGCCCCAACCTCTGTTTTGGTCTATTTTGTTGTTACATCTCTTTCTTTATCTGACCCTCCTGCTTTCCTCTTATAAGGATACTTGTGATTACACTGAGAGCCACCTAGATAATCCAGGATAATCTTTCCATCTCAAAAACCCCTAACTTAATCATACCTGCCCTTGATGTAAGATATTTACCAGGAAAAATGCCAAGTCACAAGTTCTAAATGTTAGAGTGTGGATATCTTCAGAGATCTTTACTCAGGCAACCACAGTCTAAGGAAGAGGGACCAAGGCTGAACCTAGGGCAGACCCTCTGAATAGCAGCTTTCAGGTAGTGAGGTCTTTCTGGAAATGTACCTTCCCTCACCTTGCAGTATTTGCCTTTTTGGCGGTCCCATATTTATCAGCAATAACAAAAGCACCATGAGGCTTTTGATTTTATGCAGAGAATGAAATAAAAAACTGAGACAAAGTTGCTCACTTTAAAAAAGAATTCAGAATGAAGATTAGGTATATAAGCTATCTTATCATTCCCAATGGATTCTTTTTTATACTCAAATATATAGGATCTTACATTAGGGTATTTTGTTGACTCTGGCATTTTCAGAATGATTAAGTTTGTTTCTACAGCTATTTTTCAAGGGCCAATAAAGAAAAGTAATAGAACTTAATTGAAAAATAAAACAGAATTGAGCCCAGAACATCTCAGTTAATGAGCAATAGAGATCATATTGATTTCATCTTATAAATAACATTAACCCTCAATACCATATTAATGCAAGAAAGAATGTTTGTTTAAGTTATCTAAAGTTCATACATTTAGAGTATTAATCTAAAAAATGATAACAGTATCCAGGAAGTTATTGATTCATCATCAGAATTAGAGTTGATAAAAACTCTTTCCAGTCTGCACATAAACCCCATGATGAAATCTGAAACCTTGTTGCAACTAGAGAATTATAAGAAAAATAAATTCTGACCAAAATCAGATTTGGCTTTCCTGTTGCAGAGCCCATTAAACCTTTCATATTAGCATATCCATTCTAGAACATAAATGATTATGATCAAAATGAGAAGAAAAAAACTATTATAGTCAGTATTTGAAAAACAATTTGACAATAAACTATGAAGAAAAAAAAGAAAAACAAGTTCAAGTGCAACAGCAAATTCACAATCAACCAATGTAGGGATGACAGTTTGAATTTTACCATGGAATGATACTACTCCAAAGACCACATAATATCCTATCAGTATAATGAAAACCATTCAATGGGTCAGTTTGTAATCTTTATTATTACCCCAGAATTCACTGTCTTTTGCTACCTCTAGATATTTCATTTCTCCAAAAGACCTATGGCTTAACTGCTTGTTTGTAAACATTGAGCATTTTTTAAGGATAAGGCAAAGTATTCAGTCACGTGACCATGAAAAATAAACAACCTTGATTGTCCCTATTCTTGGATCCTCTGAACCAAACATTTCAAGCTTCTGCTTTTCCTGGTTATTAAAATGTTTTACATCTAAGCAATGGATCATAAATAAGATTGATATGATTCTTAAGACAATGTAAATATTCTGCTACAGATTAAATTAAATTTTATGGATAGCTTAAAAATATGGCCAATGAATGCTCAGAAAGCCCAACACAAATTATCACATACTGGGACAGGCAAGTAAAACACTATATGCACCAAAAGCAACACATGGGTATATAGAAAAACGCAACAAACATGTTGAAGCACACATTGCATGCTGAATAATTGGGTGTCACTATCTTTTTTTTTGGCATAAGTGACATAAAGATGATCTGTTCACAAATATTGACCTCAAAAAACTCAAATAAAAAGATAATCATAATGACAAATAGATATAATACAATATGGTGGCTACTAAAACAAAAGGGCTATTTAGTTAAGAAATTTTGTGGTCTAAGGAGTCAGGTGTGCTATGGAAAGTAGGGACATATGAACTGAATGATGAAAAACAAGTTTCCAATGACAAAAAGGAAAGGGAATTCAATCAAGGGAAAAGGAGTGAATGAAGTGAGAGGGCAGGAAGAGACATAGTCTGTGGTTTGTGTGGCATAGACATAAGGGATGGCTGTAAATGACTTCATTGGTAAACTGGGGTATGACTTCATGAAAAATGTGACAAGAGTTCTGTGCCATATTCAAGAATTTGGTCATCATTCTTTAGGAGAATTTATATTCACAATGAATATAAAGCAGGAGAATTTCATAATTATATCTATTTTTTTTCAAAGATATTGGGGGGAGTCTAAGAAGGAAAGTTAGAAGGTAGACAGATTGGTGGTGAAAAGCATTTAGGAATGTGGGAAATCAGAGAAGACTATGGAAATGGCAATAGAAATATTTTGATGCAAAAGTGGATAGAAAAACCAAAGGTGGATGAGGGAAAAATAGTTGTCAGGGAAGATTCTGAAGCTCCTGCTTACAAAAACTAGGTGGATGGAAGCACCAATGCCCAGAGTAGGGAAGGCAAAAGGAGAAAACAAAGAGAAGAGATTTGGCTGGTAGCAGGTGTGGACCTAGATATATCAGCCAGAAGAAACAGCTACAGCCATGGGAGCAGATGAAAACATATGAAAGAAATAACTTTGTTGGATTTCATAATTATTTACCTACTACTGGAAGGAATATAGTATAGTAAAAATTCCATCATCCTCTAGAACTCTTACAGAAATACCTACAAGGAATACTTAAGTACAAATTATTAGAAAGCAAATTTTCAAGATGTATCAAGAATTTCTAGGAATTTCACTTCTATAAACTTACCCTAAAGAATAACCAAAAATACAACCAGGACTTTACTTTTTTTTACTTTTTATTTTTTTAATGTTTTATTTATTTCTGAGAGAGAGAAAGAGAGATAGAGCGTGAGCAGGGGAGAGTCAGAGAGAGAGGGAGACACAGAATCTGAAACAGGCTCCAGGCTCTGAGCCAGCTCAGAGCCTGGCGCAGGGCTCAAACCCATAAATAGTGAGATCATGACCTGAGCCGAAGTCGGACTCTTAACCGACTGAGCCACCCAGGCGCCCCAGGACTTTACTTTAAAAAAGACCATCACAACTGTTTTAATAGCAAAATGTCAGAAACCATGTAGATGGTCAACAAAAGAAATTGTTAAATTTTATATACAGTAAAACATTATGCCAGTACTAAAAATCATGTTTTTTAAAGAAATATTTAAGACTATGGAACATCTTTATGATGATAAATATGTGACATGATATAACTGATTTATTATATAATATTATTCAAGTATAGAAAAATTGTGATAAAGTAGCAAAGTTATGGTTAATCTTCATTTCCTTTTTTACAGTTTATATATTGACTACATCTTAAACCAAAAACACAATTGCTTTCATAAATAGGAAAATAATTTTTAAATAAGTAGATAGATATAAGTACACATAGTTACACAATCGGAGAAGGAGAAAAAGTAAAGTAAAGGCACTTAAAAGAAATGTGAAGATTCAGAAGGACAATCCATCAGGGGGAAAAATGGAACTGAGTCAGCAGCCAGATAGGGGTCTAAGTGTTTTTTTCCCCCTGAGATGTCTCAAATTTTTAAAAATATACATTTTATTGTAGAATAAAGATACCTATTCCAATGTAGTTTAACATAGGAAAATAATATGTTGGCCCTACCCACATACCTGAGGCAGTTATATTATATAATTACAAGTTACCATTTTGAAATTTAAAAAACCAAAAGTTAAAAGAGCATAAAGCCAAGACAATTAAAGTCACCACCCTGAGATTCCTGACTAAATCTGATATTCTCTCATGGTACTTAATCAACATAGATTGCAAGACTGGTGAATATTTGCTGATTATATATTGGCAAAATCTCATTTACTATTTGCTAAGTCAAATATCCCAGAGCCTAAATATCATAAAACGAAATGATCTGTGGAAATTTAACATTAAGATTTGTATAAAGTAAAAAAAAAAACCTGATTACTTTTATTATCAGTGGCGCCAGGCTACATTAGGAGGAACTGAGCCAATATAATGAAGAAAATGATTTATTTTTAATGTCAGGTTTCTTAGGTTTCATAGTCTCCTGTCCTAGATACTTCTGATATTGTATCTCTTTTTGATATTTCATATGCAATTGCTTTCCCTCTTGAATTTTATTCTCATAATCCAACAAGTAACAAACTAGTAATTTACATGTATTATAAGAACGTAGAGACTAGTTAAAGAGAAAAGGTGTGGATATTAAATAATTGAAGGAATATGTAAAACAAAATTAATGAAGTCCTAGAAAAATCTTTCTTCTACAGAAGACATGCTCTATAAGCATTTGTTGAGGAAATGAATTAAATACCATAATATGTCTTCTTTGGAGAAGTGTCTGTTCATATCTTTAACCCATTTCTTCACTTGATTATTTATATTTTGGGTGTTGAGTTTGATAAGTTCTTTAGATTTTGGATACTAACGCTTTATCTGATATGTCGTTTGCAAATATTTTCTCCCATTCCATTAGTTGCCTTTTGGTTTTGCTGATTGTTTCTTTTGCTGTGCAGAAGCTTTTTATTTTGATGAGGTCCCAATAGTTCATTTTTGCTTTTGTTTCCCTTGCCTCAGGAGATGTGTTGTGTAAGAAGTTGCTGAGGCCAAGGTCAAAGAGGTTCTTACTTGCTTTCTCCTTGAAGATTTTGATGGTTTCCTGTCTTACAGTTAGGTTTTTCATCCATTTTGAGTTTATCTTTGTGTATGGTGTAAGAAAGTGGTCCAGTTTCATTTTTCTGCATGTCGCTGTCCAGTTTTTCCAGCATCATTTGCTGAAGAGACTGTCTTTATTCCATTGATTGTTCTTTCCTGCTTTCTCAAAATGCGTTGGTCATACGTTTGCGGGTTCATTTCTGGGTTCTCTATTCTGTTCCATTGATCTGAGTGTCTGTTCTTGTGCCAGTACCATATTGTCTTGATGATTACAGCTTTGTAATATAGCTTGAAGTCTGGTTACTTGCCTATTAATACTGCTGAAACTAATACTTTCTTCTGAAATACTCTCTTCATGTGGCATTTGGAGCACCCCAGTTTCCTAGGATCCTTGGACATTCTTTCTTAGTCTCTTTTGCTGGGTCTTTATCTTCCTATTTCGCTGATACTGGAGATCCAAGGAGCTCAGTCTTTGGACTTTTTCATTTCTCAGTCTACACTTACTCCCTTGGTCCTCTCTTATAATCTCATGGCTTTGGTCCTCTCTTATAATCTCATGGCTTTAAAAACAAGCTATGTCTTGACAATGAGAAAGAATGAAATCTGGCCATGTGTAGCAACACGGATGGAACTTGAGGGTGTTATGTTGAGTGAAATAAGTCAGGCAGAGAAGGACAGATACCATATGTTTGTATGTATAGGAGGATTAGGAGGAACTTAATGGAGCACCATGGGGGAGAAGAAGGGGGGAAAATAATGGGGGAGAGGGAGGGAGGCAAACCATGAGAGCCTCTTGAATGCTGAGAACAAACTGAGGACTGATGGGGTTGAGGGAGAGAGGAAGGGGGGTGATGGGCATGGAGGAGGGCACTTGTGGGGATGAGCACTGGGTGTTATATGGAAACCAACTTGGCAATAAACCATTTAAATAAATAAATAAATAATAAATAAATAAATAAAAATAAAAACAAGCTATGTCTTCCAAATGCCACCTCTCAATGAACTCTTCCTGACTGCCCTATTTAGAATTATAACCCCACTCCATCCCACATCTCGACACTCCCTAGTCCCTCTTTTTGCTTTAATGTTCGCCATGTATCTTATCACACAGATTTGTATTATTTAATTTATGTTCTATCCTTCACCTAGATTACGTTGTAATTTAAACTAAATGGGAACAGAGATTTTTGTGTGTTCACTGATTTATCTCCAATGCCTTGAATAGTTTCTATTATGGTATGGTCTCAATAATATGTTGAATAAATAAATGAATGAATGAATGAATGAACGGATGCTATGAACAATGTTTAAATGTGCAAGTTTTATTATAACAGTACCAAATCAGAGTGCTCCCATTTAAAACAAAAAAGAAAAGAAAAGGTTTATTTAGTAAGTTTTTAAGTGATCTCCGGTTTCCTAATTTTCATTTCTTTAAAAACTGTCAACTGCTTAATAAAATTGCTATTTATTTATTGTGCTGATTTAGAACTCAAATTTTGAAAAGCAGCAGGACCATTTTTCATTTGTTTGCCGTTGGTCTCCTTAGCAATTTAAAACAGTAAACATGTAGTGAAGAGTCTGGTGGTACTGAAATAGAAAACTGCACACAAGAATGTTCTATTATTAATAGTCTAGATCCAGCAAAAGCATTCTCAAATCTTGAAATTGAAATATGATTTTCAATTCTCTGACCAAAGGGAATGTTGACTTTGTGTTATGAAATGCATAAAATCAACACTATTTAAAATCCAAGGATTCTATTGTGGTTGGAAGGCTTACACTGTTTGTATCAGTTGCTTTTTGTCACATGTGGCTGATAGTAATTGAGATCTCCAGCAAATGTTAAATACACACAAAATTTTGAAAACCTAGCATGAAAAAAGGTATAGTTTTTATTAAGATGTTTATATATTAATAAAAATAATTTCAACTGATTTTTTTTAATGCGACAACTAAAATATTTAAAATTACACATGTAGACAGTGTTGGTTTAGATTTAAAAAGACTAGAGACCTCTGGTGCCTGGGTGTCTGAGTCAGTTAAGCATTGGACTTCAGCTCAGGTCATGATCTCATGGTCTGTGGGTTCGAGCCCCATGCTGGGCTCTGTGCTGATTGTTCAGAGCCTGGAGCCTGCTTCAGGTACTGTGTCTTCCTCACTCTCTGCCCCTGCCCCACTCATGGTCTGTCTCTCCCCATCTCTCAAAAATGAATAAACATTAAAAAAATTAAATACATAAATAATAAGACTAGAGACCTAACAACAAATTGCGATGATACTAGATTGGATCGTTGTTTAAAAAATGACAAACAACTATAAAAATATTTTTGAAACAATTGGAGAAATTTGAATATAGACTGGTTACTAGATATAAAATTGCTGATATTCTTAGTTGTGATCCTGGTATTAGAGTTACAGAGGAGATATTTTTTTTTTTTTTACTTTTAGGGCAATAATCTTAAAGTATTTGGATGGTTAACTTATTTTCAAATATTTAGTGATATATGTGCATATAATTTAATACTTTATAATATAAATATTTTCTTTAAATTTTTTACTTTATATTAAAATGTATTTATTTAAATCATAGGAAACAATTCTATGCATTTATATATAGTTATATGTATATACATATCTGTGTGTATACATAAATAGGAAAATGGTAACAATTGTTGAACCTAGACAGAAATTAAATTTTTTCTTATTGTAGCATTCTTTCAACTGCCTTTCTTTAAGTTAGAATTTTCTTTTTAAAAAAATTTTTCTAATGTTTATTTATTTTTGAGAGAGAGACAGACAGAGTCTGAGCAGAGGAAGGGCAGAGAGAGAGGGGGAGATACAGAATCTGAAGCAGGCTCCAGTCTCTGAGATGTCAGCACAGAGTCCAATGTAGGGCTGTAACTCACGAACCAGGAGATCATGACCTGAACTGAAGTCGGAANATATATATTTCTATATATAATAGAAAAATATTTATATTTTCTATAATAAAAAGTTGGTGAAAAGCTTTATGACGCTCCCCTTAAAAAAACTTTTGACTAAAACCAGATGACAAAATTGTATCACAGTGACAACCATTTGGAAGTCAGCCTGTTTGAAACAGCCACAATTCAAAAAGTCAAACTATAAATGACTATTACAAAATAATGTATATGTTTATATAAACTTACAAACTAATTTATCTCTAAATATACCAAAATTCCCTTAAAGTCCTTGAGCCACTTTCTTTGCTTTGAAGAAGCAACCCATTAAACAATATTCTAAACCAAAGACAACACTTTACCAGTTAGAAATGGCTATCTGTCCCTTGCCAAATAGATGGGTGAGTTTTCATGTTCTGGAGATAGTGACACTTAGTCCATGCCTTTGGTATCATATATATATCTTTTGAACCACACTCATAGACTGCATTCCCATCATCGTAATCTTTCTCAGTTTGATTGACAACTCCAATTTTCACATTCACAGGTACTTCCAGAAAACACAACTGATGAGCTAGTGTTAAATGCCCTGAAGGTTTCTTTGGGAGGGTTATTAGGATGGCATGCAAACCTTACATATTATGAAAGTCTACTGACACTGTTTTGCAGGTTCAGAGACTGAATAATATTAATTGTGAAACAGAAGTAGTTTTTTAGTAGCATGTTTATTTAGGAGCAAAGATATGACATTACCACATTACCTGAGTCAGAGAAAGACTCTTAACACCATTGCAAAACATAAAATGAGAAAAGAGAACACTACATTTTTACAAGACATTTGTTTAAGTTTCTTCAAGCACAAGCAGATATTTGATATTCTTTTATAAGAAAAATTTACTGTAGCCCCCAAACTATGTCTTTGTGATGTCATAATTATCAATTTAATTCCTAGAGAGTTCTAGTTCTTGAGTCTTTGAATGGCATAAGATCTGATGCCCTATAGAAAGCTCAAGTGTAATCAGAATGTTTGGGAGATAGTGAACATATAAACTGTATGTACAATATACAATGTTAACCATTGCTAGGGCTTCCCCAGCACTCCTATCCATCCTGAAGTGTCCATCCTTATGTCCCTCTTGCCTCTTTCCCCTGATAGAACACTGAACACCTGTCAGTTACTTCTGCCCATCAAGCTTATCCTAGATAAGAACTGAGCTTTGAAAGCCCTTCTCTTTGCATAGAATCTGACTCATCATAGGCTCTCAGCAAATGCTTGGAGGAATGACTCTCAGATTGTTTTGACTAAAATCTACAATCATAAATACATTTTGAACACAACTCAGTAGAAACACACAGATGACTCTATATAAACAAAAGTTTCATGAAAAAATAGTCAATCTTACTAGGTACAATGCATAGATATTTCCTAATGTGCTTTGTTCCATTTTTAAATAAATATTTGTCAAGAATATTAAATTGATTACAAATTTATTAACTATACTTTTATTTTTTTAATATCTATTTATTTATTTTGAGAAAGAGAGAGCATGTGTGTGCCTGAGTAAGGGAGGGGCAGGCAGAGAGGGGAGAGAGAGAATCCCAAACAGGTTCCATGCTCAGCACAAAGCCTGAGGCAAGGCTTGATCTCATGACCATGAAATCATGACCTGAGCTGAAATTAAGAGCTGGACACTTAGCCAACTGAGTCCCCAGGCACCCTAGTATACTTTTAAATTATAGGCATTTCCTAGTCACTAATGATCAGTTAATGACTTCTTTAGGATTTGTAAAATACAAAAATAGCCTTTCAAATATAGGTTTCCCTGGGATCTGTTATGCTTATTGCTTGTAGGTAAAGATTATTATTATGAATGCTCCATCAACTTCCTGTCAACCTATTGCCCACCTAAAAAGATTTGGCAGTGTCAGACCCTACATTGCTTCTTTTACTCTGTCCTCTAGAGTTACCTATGTTTAGTCCCTTATATTTGCTTGCTGCAGATCCTTTATGCTCTTAGTCCTTGGGCCAATTCTAGAGAAATGGCTTTGGCTTCATCATTCAGTAGAGATGGAAAATGAGTCACCAATCTTAGACCCAGGATTAAGAGGCCCAGCCTCATCCTTCCTATGTCCTCAGTGGCCACGTAGCAATTTGTTGCAAATGTCCACACAACCCTGTCTCAGTATCTCCCTCAATCCTCTGTTCTTCTTTAGACCTTGGGTCCAGTCCTGGGCCCCAAAGAGTTACTAGTAGCCCAGTTAAGTCCTGCCTGCCCTCCTGTTACTTAGTGCTCAATACATCTCAGGCGTTGTGCTGCACTGCCACTGGAGTGAAGAACAAGAGCCTTCTGCAATGGCTTTATCCATGGTAGTCAGCTACTCGTCAGAATATGGACTTCCTGGGGTTGACTGCCACTCAGGCTAGCTTCCCACATAGACTGCTTCCTAGGATCCTGAGAAGCCACCTTCAACTCCATCTGATCACTTTGTGTTGGCCTTGCCTGACTAAACCCTTTGTGCATTGCTGGCTTGGAGAACAGATCTGTGTTGTCCCTGGGCTCTATCCATACAAAGTCCCAGGTGTGGGTGCAGCCCCTTCCCAACTTTATCTTACTCCCACCAAATCTGTGTTGCAGGGTCTCAAACCACATGCACAGACCCAAGATGAAGGAATGAGTGATGAAATTTCTGTTTCATCAGAAAAACAAGGGAAGGAGTCCATGGGCCACATGTCTCTCTCCAAGAGAAACTGTGGATCAAATACCCTGCCTAGGGCAATATCATGAAGCTAGGCCTCTCTGACTTTAGTTTTCTTATTTTGACTTTAGTGGAGAGGCACACAGTAGAATGAGTGTAAACTCTGGATCTGGATTGCTTGGCCTGGATCTCACTCTGCCACTTGCTCATTCTATGATCTTGAGCACATTACTCATCCTCTATGCCTCAGTTTCCTTATCTATGAAAAGGAGAAAAATGGTGACTACCTCATGCATTGTTAGCAAGATAAGTGAGTTAAAGAGCTAAAGGGCTTAGAACATTACCTAGGCAGGAGAGCAAGTGAGAACAGATCATAGAAAGCTCAAAATGAAAGGCATGTCAGGGGCCATTTCACATACAAGGATGTGGAGGCTCAGGGAATAAGCAAGCCCAGGATTCAACTCATAAAGAACAATGAAAAATGTTAGGAAAGTTTTCTAGCAGGCATTTTTCCTCCACTGTCTTTTGTGCACTTTTACTAGGTTGGATATTCATTTAATCTGGTCAGCAAGGGACAAGGGAGAAGAAAATAAAAATATGTTAGAGGTGCAGGAAAGAGCACCTTGTACTGGCTGCCTGTGTACCCTTCCTTATCGCAGAGAAGCTGGGGTGTGCTTAGATGACCCTGTGCCCCTTTCTACTGCTTCAGATAAAACATGTTTGGTAAGGGAGAAGAGGAAAACTAAGATTAATGGACCACTTCTTGTTGGTTATTAATCAAAATCTTCAAAGTAAGCCTATAAGAGAAATACTAGTCTCATTTTACAGATGAAGAAACTGAGGCTTATAGGATTATAAAACTTGCCCAATATATGTTTGCTATTTAGAGTGAAATTGAGAATCAAATCCATCAATTTCATTTTTGCTGACTCTGAAGATTTTATTTTCCACAGCCGCATTCTTTACAAAGTGAAGTTGAGTTTTCACCCTTAACACATCCTGCCATTCCGTCCAGGACAATTTCAAAGGCATCTCTCATTCATTCAAGCAATGTAAGTTTATGATTTATCTTTTTAATAAGAAAGGGAGCAATAAAAAAATTTCCCATATTTTTTGCATTATTTTTTACTCCATGAATAGTTTTTGAGAAGTTTATATACTGTCACATCTGGAAACTCGTAAAGATTTGGAAAAATCTAGCTGATAGCAGTAGGCTTTGTGTTTAGGAATGAACTCCTACTTATGCTGTGAAATGATTCCTCGTATTATAAGTTTTCTAGAAGGCAGCATTTAAACAGAAGTCTTACACAATGTATTTGAAATATGATTCAACTTCCAAAAATCTGATTTCCTCATATGGCTCTCCAGTAGTATCTCCTAATTCTCATAACTCATCTGATGAGGAATCTGTACCAGCTAGTGACAATTGAGTCTCTGAATTTTCAAGTCCAGCATGGAGCTAGAAAAATACAGACATTGGTGTTTCTGCCCAGGTACTACAAATTTAACCACCTTATTCTGAAGCAATGCATTAAAGTCCCCTTAAGCATTCAGCTGCACCTTCTATCATAAATATACATTAATCACAAATGTGAGTCCCAAAGGGACCGTTAGGATGGATCCCACCAATGCAGATGAAGTGGTGGGGCTGAAGGTCAAATCCAAGCTCCTCCTGTGCTTAGAACCTCCAACACTACCAGTCCAGCTTGTAGAGAATCTTTATTTTATGTACTTGTCATCATGTCCCCACACTATCCACAACTTTGGAAGAATGAGTTTATGTTACAAGTAACAGGACTTTTGTTTTCAACTCCATTTCTGCTGTGCCTATGTGGGGTGACCTCCTCATGCTTTCCACATAGCTCCATCTTTCTGGTCAGTGCCAGCCCAGCCTCTGTTGTGAAGATACTACTGAGCACCTGATAGGACTGAGCCTGAGTACTCACACTGTTTACCCTGGGCTGGTGATGGGCCTGATCACACATCACTCTCTCTACCTTCCTCCCTCTGAGATTCAGCTATCCATGCACCATATCTCTTCATGAGAATCACTTCTCCAATGAGACATTACTGAGAGGACATGGTTGAACTTAAGGTTGAATGAAAGCAAGGAAAAGTTTGAGAACAATTAGACAGCTTCTTCAATAACACCATGGCTGTGGACACTGGAGCAGCTTGGGGACAGGTGATGGCCAAAGGTATTGCTTATGGATTTCCAGACCCCTATTGGGGTCAGGATATGAGGACACCTGTCCCACTCCCAGCCAGGTCTGAACTCTTCTCCTTCAGTGAGCTCATAGTAGGAGCAGTTACTGGAACCAAGCTCCTTTTCCTCTAGCTCTGGGGAAAAAGACTGGAAAGAAACCATGTGGAGGAGGAATTGGCACACTGAGTGTAACCACACAAGTGAGAGCAGCTTTGTTCCCAAAAAAACACTAACAGCTGTTGCTTATGAAGAAGAATAGCTCCCAGTCCCTACCAATCAATGATAGCAATGGGTGTTGACCATAGGCTGGCATGATTCTACACACATGCTGCCATGGTCATGAGGTGCGCCTGAACATCTGAACACAGCAGGCTGTGTGGATGTACATCCTAACCTCTTCACCCAGTTTCTTCATCCATACAATAGAACGTACATCACATTTAACTATCATTCAATTAGTTAATAATAGAAAGCACTGAAAACAATGATACATCAAAATTACTCAGAAAATGTTACTTCTTATTTTTCTCTTACTTTGTTATCTTACTGACAAAGAAGCTGAGGCTCAGAGAGGTTAAGTAATTTTTCTGAGATCACACAGCTGATCAGAGTGGGAGTGAAGATTTTAAGCCAGACTTTTCTGGTCCATTGCTTATGGTCTCTATTAACTTTCTCTTCTCTACCTACTCCATGCAACGCATGCATTCTCTTTGTCCACTTCCTTGTCCCCTTACAAAGAACAAGCAGTTTTTTACCTTCATCTGAACCCAGGTCAGTTCTGTCCTACAGTTTGGTTGTGCTCAGAGCTTTGGCAGCTGCTTTTTCAAGGTAATGGAGAGAGAGGATATTATTCATATCAGGCGCCTGAGTCCTGGGTGGAGACAGGATGACTCAGGTACAGGATTTCATCCCCACCCAGCTCACATTAATAGAAAGGAATTTAAATTAAGAGCCCAGGAGATTAAAGGTGGAAAAAGCCGGCTAGAGTAGATTTTGAAATGATTTTTTTCCCTTGTACTAGAACTTGGCTGATATGTAAACTCCTTCTTTCAGAAAAGGCAGCTCTGGGGATGATCAGAAGTGTGGCTGATCAGGTTCAGTCAAATGTGCCAGAGGAAAAACTTGCCTTTAAGGCATGAATTGCCCCAGGTTGAGCCTGGTCTGGCACATAAACTACCTAAGTGTGAGGGCAAATAATTTGCCAATCTTTATGTTGGCATTTCTTGTGTTCTCAAATATAGTGTATTAATAGAAAATTTGGGGTATAAAAAGGCCAAAAGATCAGGATGTTACTGCCCTTGAAAAGATAGTTTGTTATTCAGAGATCTCAAGAGGAGGGACATGCCATGTCATGCAGGGTCACATGGGGAAGCATCACAGTTGCAGGAAACAAAGGGGAAACATGTTATTGTAGCTTCTGAAGGAAGGAACAAGTGAGGTAGAGTAAGCAGATTGATGATTAGCTGGTTTGAAACATTTAAGCAGGTTCTGACAGAAAGGTATCCCTGGTTGTTTGGTACCTGGTCCTGGAATTGGTAAAGCAGGTACCTAGAGTACTAGAGCCTGGTAAAGCTGGTAACTGGGAGTGTGGGCTCCTGATGGGTTGCTTTGCATTTGAAAAGTGCACTCTTGGTGTTACTATCTTTAGGTATTGACAAGCACTTAAAGAAACAGTCTCTCCAGGGTAAGCAAGGTCCCAGATAGCAAAGCAAATACAAATGATAAAAGACATGGTTAATACACTTCCGGCATTCTAATAGGGTTTCCTTGGTAAATGCTGCTTAGAGGGAAATCTTGAGATTGTAGTCTGTTGAAAGTAGACAGCTTCTTCAGGAAAAACTAAAGCCTAGGTAAGCCACATTCCCTCTGGATACCTGGCATCTCATGTATGGAGGAAGGCATCACAGATCCCGGAATATTCACTCTAGAAGGACCCCTTGACAATTCCCATGTGACATAGATGCACTGAGAATGGAAATAGCAGAACATGCTTAATATGCTGCATTTTTCTTCTCTGGAAAGGCAATTCATATAATGTTTGCTATACCACCCACTTTTCATTTATTTTGCTAAAGACAGAGAAAGGAAGCCAGCAAACTGGATTCCCTGTGCTGTGGACCACACATACATTGATCATGGCTGCATTAAGAACAGACATTAACAATAATTAACAATTTCTCCCCCCCAAAATAGAGAAACATGGTATAGTAGAAAGAGCCTGAGACTGAGGAGACATGACTCCAGCCTCAGGGCTGCAGTATACTAAGCCTACAATCTCAGGAAAGAGTTAGCTTCTCTTGATCTGTTATCTTATCTGTAAAAGAAGGGTCTTACAAGGCAATCTCACACTACACTTTTAAACCTACTATTTGTAGAGATGAGGAATATTTCTTGTGCAAAAAATATTTAGAAAGACACAAAAGTGGTTTGAAATATCCTTCACCTATTGGGGAAACAAAATGGTTTTGAACATCCTTTTCCTGCAATACACCAGCATTTAATTCCTGCAGAGCTGATTATTACTAGAGTTATAATTCCTTCATAAAAGCAATCTTACAATGCTCTAAAAATTCTTTTCTTCAAATGAGTGTTCAAATCTTCCAAGTTTGAGTGTTATTCCTTTAATGTGATCCTTCCTCATGTAAATGCATTATGCTTTATACATATGGGTAAAAATTTCATGGTTACTTATTAATATGATAGAATCTGAGCATAGGACCAAGTCAAGGAGAAGGTTTTTAAAAATATCCAAGGACAATGTGCACTAAAGGGGCCTTTTCTCTACCAGAAAGGGGCCCTAACTTCCTGAAAGGTTTCACCCATCCCTAGCAGCAATCGGGCCCTCCTTCTACTTCAAGGTCAGGATGCTTTATTTGTTTGTTTGTCTTCAGATTTTTTATCACTAATCTAGTCAGTGAAGACTCCTGATATTTGATGTATAGAAAAAAGGTTATGGTTTTTCTTTATTTTAAAAAATTATTGTTGGGTGTGCCTTGGTGGCTTAGTGGTTAAGTGTCCAATTTTGGCTCAAGTCATGATCTCACAGTTTGTGAGTTCGGTCCCCGCATTGGGCTCTGTGCTGACAGCTCAGATCCTGGAGCCTGCTTCAGATTTTGTGTCTCCCCCTCTCTTTGCCCTTCCTCCTTCTCACACTCTGTCTCTCTATTTCTCTCTTTCTTTTCTCAAAAATAAATATTAAAAATATTTTTAAAATATTTTTAAAGTTTTTATTTATTTTGAAAGAGAGAGAGAAGGCATGGGAGGGGCAGAGATAGAAGGAGAAAGAATCTCAAGCAAGCTCTGAGCTGTCAGCACAGAGCCTGATGTGGGGCTCGAAACCACAAAACATGAAATCATAATCTGAGCTGAAACCAAGAGTCAGGTTCTTGACCAACTCAGCCACACAGGTGCCCAGTGGCATATTTCCTTCTAGTCTACATTCAATAAATACTCTGTTGAGAAGCTAGCTTGTTATGGGGTGTCTGGGTGGCTCAGTAGATTAAACCTCCAACTCTTGATTTTGGCCCAGGTCATGATCTCATGGTTTGTAAGTATGAGCCCCACATTGGGCTCTGTGCTGACAGTGTAGAACCGTCTTGGGATTCTCTCTCTCCCTCTGTCTCTGCCCCTCCTCTGCTGGCTCTCTCTCTCTCTCAAAATGAGTTTTAAAAAAATAGAGGCAAGCCTGTATGGCTCAGTCAGTTAAGTGTCTGACTTCAGCTTAAGTCATGATCTCATGGTTTGTGAGTTCGAGTTCCACGCCAGGCTCTGTGCTGACAGCTCAGAGCCTGAAGCCTGCTTCAGATTCTGTTTCTTCCTCTCTCTTTGCCTTCCCCCCACTTGGGCACTGTCTCTCAAAAATAAACAAATGTTAATTTTTTTTTAATTAAAAAAAAAGGAGAAGCTAGCTTGTTATACAAGTGAGGAGGCTGATCAGTGGATCTACATCTACACAGGCACTATGGGAGCTCAAGATGAGGCAAGTATTTGAACTCCTTGTCCACAGTTCTCCACTTTATTCCTTTACTAAAGTAACTTCAAAAAAGCCAACTATTTTTTTTTTCACCTGAGAAAAAGAATTTTGAATAGATTTGAGCTAACTAGGGAGAGGGATGGGCTGTATCCACCAGAGAACTATGAACTAAAAAGCTCTACTTTGGAATCTCAGTGGACTTTAAAGGCTCTTCAGTTGAGTTTCTGGTGCAAGCAGCATCACATGCTTTAAAACATCACATGCCCACCTGCCATGCAACCTCCATGCAACCCAGTGCCTGAAAGCAGAATAAAAACATCTTGAAACCTTACAGAGTACATGTGGATTCAGAAGTAGAATAAACTAGAAAAAGCAGGAGAGAATGGTGGGGACTCACCTGCCCATGTGCCAATTCCTTTCTTTCTTCCCCAGACCTAGAAATATTGTATATCTTCTTTTTTGAATTGCTTTGTCATTTTACCATTAAATTTAATTTTCTTCAGAAAAGGCAGAACTATGAAGACAGTAAACAAACAAACAAACAAATAAATAAGTGGCCTCCAGAGGTTGGGGGAGGGCAAGATGAATAGGCAGAGCACGGAGGATTTTTAAGGGCAGTGACACTACTCTGTATGATACTCTGATCGTGGATATGTGTTGTTACAAGTTTGTCAGAGAATGCATACCACCAAGAATAGTTAATATGGCACAGTAGTATGAGGACCCTGGGCTTGTCTCATCCCTGAAATGCAGTTAGATAACCATCAAACCATTTTGAACACCTAGGAAATTGATCTGCAGATTAACACAACAATCTGCATAATTTGAGCCAGATAATTTAGCACGTATGTGGTGCAGAGAGGTGATATGGGGGAGAGAAAAGCCACCAAGCCATGGGGAATAAGGATCCATTTTCACAGAGAGAGTACAGAGAGAGAAAGAGAAAGGGTAAAGTGCAACACATTGGAATCATGGAAGAAAAGTACTCCCCTTGATAGTACCTGGAGAGAAAGAGAGAGAAAAAGAATGAAAACACTCTCAGGGGACTGGACAAGAAATCTTTTCCCCAAAACCATTGATGGAGAGAAATGAGACGGTTTTAATATTGCCAAGATTATATAAACAGTGGAGCACAGAGTTTGAAGTTTCAGAGCTTCCAGTTAGGAAGTAGGATGAATCCCCAGGAGCAGGCAGCATGGTTTGAGGGATCCATGTGCCACATTGGGAGAAGTGGTTTCCCTCACTGGAGTGCATTTGAAAGAAGCAATACAGCCTCCTGGAGGGCACAGGTCCCAGCAGATGATAGAGAGCGGCCACATTTGCTTGTATTGAGACAAAGACATCAGAGTGCAGTGAAACCTGGTGCCAGTTGTGTTTTGTGATTTACCATAATCTCTGAGCCTCTGCCACTATGTGATCATGCAAATGTTTTCTAGGACTAACCAGCACCGGTCTCAGACCCTCTCCCATAGAATCAGCAAAGGTCCAAGCTGCATCTGGAATAAAACGCTGGAGAGAAGTGCCACTTGGTAGGCAGACAGCTTGGACACAGACAGGTAAAGGCGGGGAGATGACAGAAGCCTGCGACAAAGGAAGCGTGCTTGACTGTGTCTATGGGGGCACGAATTCCCATGCCAGACACTAGAGAGCTGGGCAAAGACATTTTCACGTCTGGTGCACCTGCACATGAATTGACCCCACTGAGCTAAGCCAAGTGGAGCACAGAGCCTTTACACAAAGCCCCACCCACCGGTGCCCTCCAGGCATATCCCACAGAAGACCAATTCCCCTCCATCTGCTGCAAAGTTTCAGTTCCAGAGGAAACTAGATGTAACTTCATTAAAGTTTCATTTTGTTTGTTTGTTTGTTCATTTTCTTTGCTTCTGTTTTTGCTTATGTTGTTTTCTTTTTGCTTTCTTTCTCTTTCTTGGATACAGAGAGAGTAAACATTTTATTTTATTTTATTTTTNTAAGCGAAAGTCGGACGCTTAACTGACTAAGCCACCCAGGCGCCCCATTAAACATTTTAAATTTAAAAAAAATTTATTCTCTTAATTTCTTGACTTTATCTTATTTTATTAATTTTTAAATTCCTTTTTTAACTTTTTTTCCTTTCTCTTTTTTCTCCTTCTATGAAGCTTCTCTCAAAAAGCAGACTGAGGGATGCCTGGGTGACTCAATCGGTTAAGCGTCTGACTTTGGCTCAGGTCATGATCTCACGGTTTGTGGGTTCAAGCCCCACATCATGCTCTGTGCTGACAGCTAGCTCAGAACCTGGAGCCTGTTTTGGATTCTGTGTCTCTCTCCCTCTGACCCTCCCCTGCTCAAGCTGTCTTTCTCCCTCTCAGAAATAAATAAAAAACATTAAAAAAAAAAAAAGCAGACTGAAACATACCTAGGATATAACTTACTTCATTTGATTGTTTTATTTTGCTTTTAATTTTTTAATTTCAATTTTTTATTTTATTAACTTTTTTCTTCCTCCAAAATGATTAGACAGAGGAATTCACCCCCAAAGAAAGAATAGGACGAAATGATAGCCAGGAATTTACTCAACACAGATATAAGTAAGATGTCTGAATTCGAATTTAAAACCATGATTAAGACTAGTAGCTGGGAAATCAGAGAACTCTAGATGCTGGTGAGGATGTGGAGAAACGGGCACCCTCCTACACTGTTGGTGGGAATGTNCCAGTGAATCCTTTTTTGCAGAGATAAAAGAATTAGAAGCTGAAATTAAAAATGCTTTAACCAAGATACAATCTCAAATGGATGCTGTAACAGCAAGGATGGACAAAGCAGAGCAGCAAATCAGTGATATAGAAGATAAAATTATGAAAAATAATTAAGCAGGAAAAAAATATTGAAAAAAGGCAAAATATCATAATACAAACTTAAGAGAACTCAGAAAAATTATTAAAGAGGAATAACATTCATAAAATAGGAGTCCCAGAAGGTGAAGAGAGAGAAAAAGGGGGCAGATGGTTTATGTGAGCAAATTATAGCAGTAAAACTTTCCTAATCTGGGGAAGGACACAGACATCAAAATCCAAGAGGCACAGAGAACTCTCCTTAGATTCAACAAAAAACAACCATCACCAATGCTTATCATAGTTAAATTCACAAAATACACACACACAAAAGAATCATGAAAGCAGCAAGGTTTAGAAAAAAGTCCTTACCCTACTAAGGAAGACAGATCAGGTTTGCAGCAGATCTGTCCACAGAAACTTGACAGGCCAGAAAGGAGTGACAGGATATATTTAACATGCTGAATCAGAAAAATGTGCAGCCAAGAATTCTTTATCCAGAAAGGCTATCATTCAGAATGAAAGTAAAGATAAAGGGTTTCTCAGAAAACCAAAAACTAAAGGAGTTCATGACCAATAACTCAGCCCTGCAAGAAATTTTAAGGGAAAATTTATGAATGGTGAAAAACAAAACAAAACAAAACAAAAAAGACTAAAAGCAACAAAGGTGAGAAAGGACAGGGGAGCATCACCAGAAACACCAACTCCACATGCAACAAAATGGCACTAAGTTCATATCTTTCAACAATCACTCTACATGCTAAATGCTCCTATCAAAAAACAGGGCATCAGATGGATTAAAAAAACAAAAAGGATCCATCTAATCTCCTGCCTACAAGAGATTTATTTTATACCTGAAAACACCTTCAGATTGAAAGTGAGGGGATGGAGAACCTTCTATGCTAATGGTCACCAAAAGAAAGCCAGAGTAGCCATACTTGTATCAGACAAACTAGTTTTTAAAACAAAGACTAGCAAGAGATGAAGAATGGCATTATATCGTAATTAAGGGGTCTATCTACCAGGAAGATCTAACAATGGTACACATTTTGTCCCCAAATTGGATAACCCCAATATAAAAATCAATTAACTCACTGATAATAATACAATAATAGTAGGGGACATTAACATTCCACTTACAGCAATGGACAGATCATGTAAGCAAAAAACCAACAAGGAAACAATGGTTTTGAATGACACACTGGCCCAGATAGACTTAACAAATATCCAGAACATTTAATCCTAAAGTAGCAGAATACACATTTTTCTCCACTGTGCATGGAACATTCTCCAGAATAGATCACAATACTGAGTCACAAATCAGCCTTCAACAAGTACAAAAAGATCAAAATCATACTATGCATATTTTCAGAAAACAATGCTATGAAACTTGAAATCAACCACAAGAAAAAATTAGGAAAGACCACAAATACTTGAAAATGAAAGAATATCATACTAAGGAATGAATGGGGGGGCGCCTGGGTGGCTCAGTCGGTTAAGCGTCCGACTTTGGCTCAGGTCATGATCTCATGGTTTGTGGGTTTGAGCCCCGCGTTCGAGCCCCGCGTCGGGCTCTGTCCTGACAGCTCAGATCCTGGAACCTGCTTCGGATTCTGTGTCTCCCCCTCTCTCTGCCCCTCCCTTGCTCACACTGCCTCTCTCTCTCTCTCTCTCTCTCAGAAATAAATACAACATTAAAAAAATATTTAAAAAAAATTTTTTTTAAAAAGAATGAATGGGTTAACCAGGAAATTAAAGAAGAAAAAAAATACATGGAAGTAACGAAAATGAAAACATCACACTCCAAAACCTTTGGAATGCAGCAAAGGCAGTCATAAAAGTGAAATATATAGCATTCCAGGCCTTCCCTAAGATGGAAGAAATGTCTCAAATACACAACCTAAACTTACACCTAAAGGAGATGGGAAAAACACAGCTAATAAAGCCCAAAACCAGCAGAAGGGAATTAATAAAGATTAGAGCAGAAATCAATGAAATATATATATATATATATAT
>NW_027533285.1:608988-631808 GCF_008692635.1 Crocuta crocuta
TCAACAAAACTAAGAGCTGGTTCTTTGAGAGAATTAACAAAATGGATAAACCCCTAGCCAGACTTAAAAAAATAAAAAAGGAAAGGACCCAAGTAAATAAAATCAATAATGGAAGAGGAGAGATCACAACCAACACTCCAGAAATACAAATATAAGAAAATGTTATGAGCAATTATATGCCAAAAAATTGGACAATCTGGAATAAATGGATAAATTCCTAGAAACAAACTACCAAAACTGAAACAGGAAGAAATAGAAAATTTTAACAGACCCATAACCAGTAAAGAATTTGAAAAACCTCTGAAAATTTTGATGAAATAAAATATCTCACAACAAACAAGAGTCCAGGGCTGCATGGTTTCCCAGGGGAATTCTACCAAACATTTAATGAAAAGTTAATACCTATTTTTTGAAGTTGTTTAAAAAAGTAGAAATGGAAGGGAAAACTTCCAAACTCATTCTGTGAGGCCAACATTACCTTGATTCCAAAACCAAAGACTCCACTAAAAAGGAGAATTACAAACCAATTTCCCTGATGACCATGAATGCGAAAATTCTCAACAAGATAGCAAATCAAATCCAATAATACATTAAAAGTATTATTCACCACAATCAAGTGGGATTTATTCTTGGGCTGCCAGGGGTGGTTCAATATCCACAGATCACTCAACATGATACATCACATTAATAAAAGAAGGGATAAGAACCACATAATCCTCTCAATAGATGCAGAAAAGGCATTTGACAAAATACAATATCTTTCTTGATAAAACCCTCAAGAAAATAGAGATAGAAGAACATACTTCAACGTCATAAAGGCCATATATGAAAGACCCATAGCTGATTTCATCCTCAATGGAGAAAACCTGAGAGCTTTCCCACTAAGGTCAAGAATATGACAGGAATGTCCACTCTCACCCCTATTGTTCATAGTACTGGAAGTCCTAGCCTCAGCAATCAGACAACAAAAAGATATAGAAGGTATACAAATCACCAAGGAAGAAGTCAAATTTTCAATCCTCACAAATGACATGATAATATTGTACATGGAAAATCCAAAATACTCCACCAAAAAACTGCTAGAACTGATACATGAACTCAGAAAAGTCGGAGGATATAAAATCAACATACAGAAATTGGTTGCATTTCTAGACACCAATAATGAAGCAGCAGAAAGAGAAGTCAAGGAATTTATCTCAATTTTTATTGCACCAAAGCTCATAAAATACTTGGGAATAAACCTAACCACAGAGGTAAAAGATTTATACACTGAAAACTATAGAACACCTATGAAAGAAATTGAAGAAGACATAAAGAAATGGGGGGGAAAAATTCCATCTCCATGGATTGGAAAAACAAATACTGTTAAAATGTTGATACTACACAAAACAATCTACATATTCAATGCAATCCCTATCAAAATAGCACCAGTATTCTTCACAGAATTAGAACAAATAATTCTAAAATTTGTAAGGAAACAACAAAAGACCCTGAATGGCCAAAGTAATGTTGAAAAAAAGAATCAATGCTGGAGGCATCACAATTCCAGACTTCAAGCTGTATTACAAAGTTGTAATTATCAAGACTGTATGGTACTGGCAACCGACAGAATGGGTGAAGACATTTGCAAATGATATATTGGATAAAATGTTAGTATCCAACATCTTAACAAATTCAGCGCCCCCCCAAAAAAACAAATAATTCAGTGAAGAAATGACAGAATACATGAATATACACTTTTCCCAAGTAGACATCCAGATTGTTAACAAATGAAATGATGCTCAACATCACTCATCATCAGGGAAATACAAATAAAATCCACAATGAGATACTACCTCACACCTGTCAGAAGGCTAAAATTAACAACTCAGGAAGCAACAGATATTGGAAAGAATGTACAGAAAGGAGAACACTTTTACACTGTTGGTGGGAAGGCAAACTGGTTGCCACTCCAGCCACTCTAGAGAACAGTATGGAGGTTCCTCAAAAAATAAAAAATAGAACTACATTATGACCCAGCAATTGCACTACTAAGTATTTATTCAAAGGATACAAAAATGGATTTGAAGGAGAACATGCACCCCAATGTTTATAGCAGCACTATCAACGCTAGTCAAATTATGGAAAGAGCCCAAATATCCATTGACTGATGAAAGGAATATAGATAGATAGATAGATAGATAGATAGATAGATAGATGATAGATAGATTGATTAGATAGATAATATGTCTATACACAATAAAAATATTTTAAAATAAAATAAAATTTAAAAATAAATAATAATTTAAAAAAGAATGCATGACACCAAGAGTGAGCCCTAATGTAAACTATGGGCTTTGGTAGATAATGATGTGTCAGCGTGGGTTCATCAATTGTAGCAAATGCACCATTCTGTCAGGGAATGTTAATAGTGGGGAAGACCATGCATGTGTAGCGACAGCGGCTATCAGGGAAATTAGTACTTTTCCCTCAATTTTTCTGTGACTCTAAAACTACTCTTTTAAAAACAAAGTCTAATAAAAATCGTTTAATTATTAACAATATTTTAAAAATTTAATTGCCTAATAAAGATCTCTTCTAATACTAGGTAATTCCTATCTTAATATAAATTCACCCAGGCTAGCCAAAATGAAGTTTTCCTCGGTGGTAAAGGAACGGTTAGTAACTTCAGAATGTGTAGCTCTTTGGGAGATAGGGATGGCTCAGCGGGAGCAGGTAGCATCAGGATACTGACAGGAGAGGGCAGCAGGACAGAAGGGCACTCAGACAGCCGGAGGTGCTAGCAGACAACCATTGCTGTGAACTGGCCCTCCAGACACAGAGAGAAAGTTCTTCCTATCCTTCCTTCTCCCAAGACCCAAAATTGGGACTGGAATCATCAGTACCTTAGTTTAAGTTAAATAGGAGAATATATTCCAAGGACGCATGACTGAACTGTAGGCAGACATTTGCTACGCCACATCGGGAAGGCAAGACTTGCTTATGGGACTTCTCAGGTCTGGACCAAACATATCGCTGGACCTAGTCTCCCACTCTTGCTCCAAAGACCTGGGCAATGAGTTCACCCTGCCACTGGGGTCATTATTTGGTGAAAGAACACAAATGTGGCTTGGGGAAGGGTGACCCAGCACTGGAATCACATTCTGAAAGGGGAGCCCCCTTCCTGTCCCCACTGGCTCCCTGCTGGGACCTTGGCATGACACACTGCCTTGAGTTCCCAGAGGCTTGAAGGCTTTCAGTGCAAACCATTCTGGTGTGTTTCAAGGCAGTTCCCATCTCAGGATTTGGGAGAGTGGAGTTTGACTCAGCAGGTGCTTGATGGGTAAACATTTCCTGCAAGAGAATGAATGAATGAATGAATGAATGAGCCATTATCTTAGATATGGCCCTCTCTTCCAAACCCATTACTCACATGCTCTCCAAACCTCTGCATGACCACTGTTTCCTGTCACTGTGGCCTCCCCAAGTATGCTGTTTCTCTGAGATCTGAAGAGAATCCCTGAAGTCTCTGAGATCTGAACCACACTCACATCCTTTGCCCTTTCTCACCAGACCCTTCTGCTCCAAGGGAATTGTCTCCAAACTCATTGTCTTTGACACCCATTGGCTCCATTACTCTAGTGCTTTCTCCGCATACCTCTCTTCACAGCACAACTTTTTGTGACACCACATCAAACTCTCACTCTCCTCTTTGTTCTGTCATATCCTGTGGAGCTTTATCAGAGATAGCAGAAAGAAGGTGCAAATCTGTATGGGGACATGCTACCGCCAGTGTGATGATATTAGAGGAGGTGATTAGGGTTAGATGAGGTGACGAAGGTAGAGCATCCATGATGGGATTAATGCCCTTACAAAGAAAATGAAGAGACCAGACCTCGTTTTCTCACAGCCATATCGGGACACAGTGAGAAGGTGGCAGTCAGGAAGAAAGTCCACACTAGGAACCAAATCAGCAGCATCTAAATCCTGGGCTTCCAGCCTCTAGAAATATGAGAAATAAATTTCTGTTGTTAGAGTCACCCAGTCTATGGGGTATTTTTGTCATAGCAACCAGAGCTTAGACAGAAGGAACCAGGCACCCAGCCCAAGAGTGTGAAACAGAACCCCTATCAGATCTCCTGAGAAAGTGGGCTACAACCCCCATGAGAACAAGAGTCAAGGGCACCCAGGCTATCTCTAGGCAAGGAGTTGATGAGCAGTCCCTTCCAGTTCCCAGGTGGACAAAGGCACACACCCAGACAACAAAGAAATAGGCCACATTCACCATCTTGCCTGAGCATGGCTTAAGGAGGCTTTACTCGGGGCTGTCAGGTACAGCTGCAGTTTGTACATTGAATAAGAGTGCCAGGTTGAAGTCTGTCCTATACCCTGCCTGCCAAAATATGCTCTGGCAAAGGAAACACTTTTCTAATTTTTTTTTCCAATTTGTGCAGAGCTACCTTGTAAGGTAGTGGGCCTGCTCTCTCTAGCTCCCTACCTCAACTTTCTCTCCTGTTTCTCTTCCCATCCCCTCTAGAGGCCCCTGTGACAGGTCACAAACTTTCCACTACCAGTCCGCTAATGGAGAAGTTCAAGGCACAGAGTTGAGGACTGTATTTCTGACGCTTTCTCTCTAGAGAGCCTTACAAGTCATAGACAACAAAGCCCACAATGAATCTTTAATGTGGAGGGTAAGATTTAGGAGGTCAGGGATCTCCACCCACCAAGTACAACTCTTGACACCTAGGGGGTGCTCCATCAATGTTAACTGAATAGCTCAGAAGTCCAGTAGTCTGAACAAGGCTCTGTGCACCCATTCTTCTCCATTCCTACTGGTCTGTTTGGCCAGTACTTACTCATCTTGCAGGATTTGGTTCCTCACCAACCTTCTTGGCAAAACCTTCCCTGTATCCTCTGAACAAAGCTCTCTGAGGTCTGACCCATATCCCCTGATGGCTGCCACCATGTGGGTCCCATTTGTGTTATGGCCAAACCCCAACAATAAGGATGATGCCATCCTGATTTTATAGTCTCTATGCCTCAAGTATCACTTGGACTGCACAGAAATGTGTTTTTAGTGAACAACAGACTTTTGCTTTTGAGGATATTTTGCTTTTGAGGATATTTCACTTCCTTATTATTAATAATAAATGTACTTGCTTTACATTTTTCTTTATTTTGTATTGTGAAACATTTCAAACACACACAAAAAAAGTCGAATAATGCAACAGGCAGCCACTGCTTTCCCCTGAGGCTGAGCAGAAGCTAATATTTTACTGTATTATTGTAGATAATTTTTTTAAATAGAGCATTGTAAATACAGACAAATACAAACAAACCCTATGTCTCTACCCTGTCTTCTCCCTGAGATAACTTCTCAAGTTGGTATGTATTATTCCACATATCTTTTGGACTCTTGCTACATATGTATGTGTTTAAAAACAACATGTACTTTTCTTCTGTATATTTAATTATCACATAAACTGGATTACATGGCATATAACATTTTATAACTAGCTTTTAAAAATTTAACAATCCAAATTTATCTATGCTGATATATGTAGATGCAGCTCATTCATTTTAACTGTTGTTTAATTTCAAAACTACAGTTTATATGTCTAGTCCATTTAAACATTAAGGTTATGCACATTCTTCCACTGATCTCTGGAACACAAGGAATTCTTTAAGGCACTTACCTGAAAGTAGAGTTTCCACGTTGTGGATGACATAAACCCCCAAGCTTCCAGATATTGCCCAAGTGATTTCAAAGTTGGCAAACTATACACTATGACTTGACAGGGTCAAAGAACACATGTTTCTCCGCCTCTGCCTCTTACTCCCTCTGCCATCCCCTGCTATACGCCTCCCATCAGACACTGGCTAATTGTCTTTTGAATATGGAATGGGGCCTCATTTTACTCTGTATTTGCTTAAACATCTTCTCACTCATTCATTGGCTATTAGGACTTTGTTCTTTTTGAATTCTCTTTTTTATAGCTTTTGTCTATTTTTGTCTATTTTTTTGTCTATTTTGTCTATTTTTGTTTTTCTTCATCTTTTTGAGAATTGTTTTATATTCTGGGTATTTCAATTTTATTTATTACAAATAACTTTGGCCACTTAAGGCTTGTGTTCTCACTTGGCTTAATAGAGCCTCTCATGTACAGGTTTTTATTTTTAATATAATAAATTGCCAATATTTCCTTTATGATTTGTGAATTTATATCTTGTTTGAGAAATCTTTTCCTAACATGATATCATCAAAGAAGTTGCAAAGCTTCTAAGAGTTTTACATTTTGCCTTACAAATTGAGGTTTTGAGTACATATTACATGTATTTTTATGGATTGATGTGGGATAAGAATCTGATTTTTATTACTTTATTTCATTATGGAAAGCCAGTCTCCGAAGCACTACTTTTTTTTTAATGTATTGCTTTATAATTTCATTCCCATCACAGTGAGATTTTATATGTATCTAGGTCTCTTTCTGGTTTTATTTCCTTGGTTTGTTTGTTTGCTTATTTGTTTGTTCTTGCCTATCTGTGCCAATACCACATAGTCTTAAACAGTCTGGCATTCTTCTAAGTCTGGACATCTCCTAAGGCAATTCCCACTTATTCTTTTTCAAAATTGTCTATTCTTTTGCATTTCCATACAGATTTGAGAATCTACTTCCAGTACCTAAAAAATAGCTGGACATTTAATTAGGAATTGTACTGAATGTACAGATTGATTTGTAGGGGTTTGGTACTTAACAATAATGATTTTTTCAAAACAAATGTGGTATATTGCAACACTTATGCAGGTTTTATTTAATTTCTCAGAAATGTCTTATATTTTTTGGTGTAGTAGTTGTGCACATTTTTTCTTAGATTTACTCTTAGATATTTGGTGCTATTATAAAATTTAATCTTTAAATTTAATTTTCCTACTGTTTATTGCTAGAATGTAGAAATGCAAATGACTATTGTATATTGATTGGCTTTGTGTTCTATGAATTTGCTAAATTAATGTATTCCAACAGAAGCTTTTTGTAAATTCTTTATGATGTTTTATGTACACAATTTTGTCTTCTGTAAAAAGGTAGTTTTAGTTCTTCCAACCTTTATTGCTTTTATATCATTTTTCTGCCTGAGAAATGATGATGGTAGACATACTTGCCTTTTCCTAATCTCAGGGAGAAAGCATTAAATATATATGTTAAGTGATGGTAGCAGTAGAAGTACCATTACATCCAGGTTTGCTGAAAGAATGTAATATTAGCAAATTTTTAATTCTATCAAATGCTTTTTCTCTTCATCTACTGAGATGATCAAATGTTTTTCTCCTTTTTTCTGTTAATATCTCGAGTTGAGTCAATACATTTTTTAATGGTAAACTAGACTTATATTCAAAGAATAATTCAACTTGACCATGTTGTATTATCTTCTTAAAATATATATTGTTGGATTTGATTTTGAGTTGACAGTTTTATTTTTCCTTTGAGCATTTTAAAGATATTATTTCACTATTTTCTGAACTCCATTGATGCTGACAAGAAATCATTCATCATTTGGATCACTGTTCCCCTGTAGGAAATGTGTTTTTCTCTGGCTGCTTATAATATTTTCTCTTTATATTACATTTTCAGAATTTGACTTTGTATGTAGGTATGATTTTCTAGTATTTATCCTGCTTGGTGTTTGAAGAGCTCTCCAGCCCTAGAAAAGTTAATGTTTGTTAAATAAATTTGGGGTAATTTCAGTCATTATTTCTTCAAATACTTTTTCACTCCCTTAACTCCCCCCTCCATCTTTCCCATATACGTTATACTACTTGGTAGGTCTCCAAAATCACCGAGGCTTAATTTTTTAATCTTGCTTTCACTTCTTTGCTCTATGAAATCATTTGTATTGATTTTGTTCAAGTTCAGTAACTCTTCTATTCTTTCCAGTGTGCTGTTAGGACAGTCAGTGCTTTTTCAATTTCAGTTATTGTACTTCTGAATTCCAGAATTTCCTTTTTTAAATAAAATAATTTCCCTTTGTCTTCTTTAAGCCCTTGAACATATTTGCAGTAGTTGTTTTCAAGTTTTCTCCTAGAGTTGTGTGTGTGCATGCGTGTGTGTTTATTTCATGCTGGATGTTGTAGATGATACATTGCTAACATTCTGGAATTCTGGATTATGTTGTTTCCTTTAACAGGTGCTAAAACTTTATTCTGGCAGGTAGTTAAATTTCTGGTTGTCTCTCATGATATTGTCAGACTTTGATTTTTTCTTTTCTAGAGTTGCATGATTCAGCTTTGTCCTTAAACTTGTTTATGGCATGGTCCTTGCTCCAGAGGCTTCATCAGAATGCCCAGTGTACTCAATATGGTCTCTGCTCTCCTGAGTTCCAACTCCTACATTTCCCAGCCCTTGTGGCTCCATCAACCCCTCAGCACCACAGCAGATGCTCATGCTTGCTTGGTGGCCTCCTGGAATCTCATCCTGTATGAAGCAGAACTCAGCTCTGATAGTCAGAATTCCAGCTGGACCTCTGGACCCCTCCTCAGCCTGTTCTGAGTTTCCCAGGCCATTTATCAGCTCCCTGTCCACCTCCTTGGGGCAGCAGGGATCTGTGTTCTCTATGTTCATCTGCCTTTGCTGCAACCCAGAAAGCACTCCCAGATAGACAGTGAGGGTGTAAGTGTACTCACTGCATGTTCCCCTCTTTTAAGAGTCATGGTTCTGTACTGCCTGCTGTTCAGCAGCTTATAGTTTTATAGTTTCTTACTATAGCTTCTTACAGCAAGGCTGAAAGTGCCAGACCTGAGTTTTTAACCCCCAGGTCACACTTCCTCCCTTCTGTCTCTCTTACAGTTAGACCAATTTATGCTCTCTGTTCATGATAGCAACATCTCTTCTGCCTCCCTCCAACCACACATCAAAGCTTTGCTCAATCTTTCCTTCTCCATGAAGGTTTCACTTATCCAAGGCCATGGCATGTCTCATTCTTTGACTACCAACAATTTCTTGTCCAGGTACCTCATCTAGCACCTCCTCACATGCTGAGAACAGATGGATGTAGTGAGCACATGTGCCTGGGTTCTAAGCCTACTTTTACCCAGAATGTTGTTGAGGTCTATATTGATTACTGCATTGTTCTGTGCCTCAGTTTCTTGTGCTCTGAAATGAGATACTAATAACATTTACCTCAGAAGATTATTGTGGGGATTAAACAGATTAATTTTTGTAAAATACTTAGTACAGTGCCAGGTACAGAGTACCTTGTTAATTAATGCTAGCTGTTACCATTTATGCTGCCTTGTACTCTCTCATTCAAATATCTGCTTTTATTTCAGTTTTTAAAATAATAGTTTTATCTTAGAATTGTTTTAGATATATCAAAAAAAAACTGAAAATACTACAGGGAATTATGTACAGAGACCTTACATTAGTGTAGTTCTTTTGTTATAATTAACCAATATTGATACTTTATTATTAAGTCCATATTTTAGTCAGATTTCCTTAGTTCTTACAAATGTCCTTTTTCTGTTCCAGAATCCTATCCAAGATGCCACATTACATTTAGTAGTGTCTCCTTGGGCTTCTCTTGGCTATGGCTGTTTCTTAGGCTTTCATTGTTTTAAATGACCTTGACAATTTTAAGGAGCACTGGTCAGGTATTTTGTGGAATGTCCCTCAAATGGGTTTGTCTGATGTTTTTCTCATGATCAGACTGGGGTAATGGGATTTGGGAAAGAACCTCCAGAGGTAAAGTGTCATTCTCATATCAAAAGTACATGCTATTAACATGACTTACACTGTTAATGTTGACCTTGCTCTCTGCTTTTATTTAACTTTTTTATTTATTTAACTTTTTAATGGATCCTGCCTCTCTTCCAACCAACAAAAGGTCAAGCCTCTTAAAATCTGACACTCTAATAACTCTTTACAACTTCTTACAATGAGCAAAGTGCTTTGCACATTCGGTAAATACCTTTCACACTAATTAATAAGAATACAGTCAGGCAACTCCATTCTATGGAGGAGGAGGAAATAGGCTGCAACTGACATCTGTCTGATAGGGAACATCTAGCAAAGACAGTGGTCCTGGTGTCTGATGGCTAGTGAGTAAGAATTTATGAAACTGCTCTCTTACCCTCCAGGTTCAAGATGAAATTTGCCAGTGACTATTTCCAGCTCTGAATCTAACCCGATGCCAATTCCAGGCAGTTGCTTTGGTTATAAAAAGAAGAGGGCAGGTGATATTAATAAGGGGTCATATAAGTCTCCTACATCACACTTGGTTATAGAACATTTCTAGAATATTCCTGGTAAATATTTAAAATTTCTATAATTCCATCTTGATAATACTCCTCTATTTGATGGTTTTTTTCCCCAGCTAATCATCATCTTTAATGGACTCTTTAAATAGGTTAAAATAGAGGAGGGGGCAAGATGGTGGAGAAGTAAGGAGCTCCGTACTTGCACTCACGCCAATACATAGCACGGAAAAGATCTGAAGCCATTGGAAACCTTACAAAACCTAAGAGACTGGGAGAAAAAGGAGGCAGAATCCACTGAGAAAGCCTTCTAACGTGAGTGCAAACAGGGGAAGATAAAATCGGGCCGGGATTGGAGACTCCAGGGTCAGAGGCGATCCCCCTCTACCCTCTATGGTGAGTGAGAGGGGAAAAAGAGAGAGTCTGAAACAGAAAAACCTCGCTCGGGGGGGAAAAACCTTCGCTTGGGGCATAGAAAGAGCGTACTTGCCAAATACCTGCACGCCAGGTGCCCTTGCGCCAACTGGTCCCGGGGAGGGGGGGGCTAGGGGCACAGACTGCTTCTTTGTGCTTGCTCCTGGCGGGCTGGACTTCAGGGTAGCGGCGCGCCTGCCACCATTATCCTCCCAGGGGCTTGGGCCCCTGAAAGAGCCACACGTGGACAACGGGCATCCGCGCTCCTAGCTGGTTGGAACTCTACAGGGAAGGCAAAGGGCTAAAAACTGGGAAATTTGCCTGTGAGTTCGTGTTTTGGGTGACGAGCCATAGAGGGACCTGGTTTTCCTCACTCCAGCGGGCTCAGCGCACCCGGCAGGCAAGCCCCCACCCATGCTCAACAGCCCGACCCAGAGAAGGAAGCAGCAATACTGACTCCACCCCCAGAGTGAGGCGGGTGGCCTGGAATTGCCCCGAGGAGATTGCCTGGGAAGGTGTGTCTAAGGCAATTTCAGCGGGGCGCGCGGATTGGGATTTGGAGATTGGAACTGGCCTGAGTTGAAGAGTGCAACCAACTTTGGCTGCGCCCCCGGTACAGGGAGTTTACACGCCCAAAAAAAATCGAGGTGCAGTGCTTGGTTCAAGAAGGGACTGGAGCACCGCCACTCTCATCCCCACACCGCCAAGGCAGGACTCCCACCTGAGGCATTGTATCACGCCACGCCCATCCCTGCTTGAGAGCTGCCCTCCTCCTTTTCTTTTTTCTTTTTTTTTCTTTTTTTCTTCTTCTTTCTCTTGTGTCTCTTTTTTCCCCAGAACACTAACCTGATTAACTCTGTTCGCCGGCTTGCTTAAACAATCACAANATTTTAAACCGTTCTTTGTCCATCGTTTTTCTTCTTTTTTCCTTTCCTTTTCTCCTTTCTGACCCTTTTATGTATTTTATACTCCCTATTATTCGCCCTCCCTCCTNCACATAGACCAAAGGAACAGAATTGGGAACTCAGAAGTGGACCCACAAGTATACAGCCAACTATTCTTTGACAAAGCAGGAAAGAATATCCAATGGAAAAATGACAGCGTTTTTAACAGATGGTGTTGGGAGAACTGGACAGCAACATGCAGAAGAATGAAACTAGATCATTTCCTTACACCATGCACAAAAATAAACTCAAAATGGATAAAGGACCTGAACGTGGGACAGGAAACTATCAACACCCTAGAGGAGAAATCAGGAAATAACCTCCTTGACCTCTACCACAGCAACTTCTTACTTGACACATCCCCAAAAAGCAAGGGAATCAAGAGCAAAACAAATGATTGGGATCTCATCAAGATTAAAAGCCTCTGCACACCAAAGGAAACAACCCAGAAAATTAATAGGCAACCAACGGAATGGGAAAAGANATTAGAATTCCCCTGGGAAGCCATTTGGCTGACCCAGGAATCTTAGTTGTTGGGAAATTTTTGATAACTGATTCTATTTTTTTCGCTAATTATGGATGGGTCTCTTCAAATTTTCTATTTCTTCCAGTTTGAATTTTGAGAGTGTGTGGGTGTCTAGGAATTTGTTCATTTCTTCCAGGTTGTCCAGTTTGTTGGCATATAACTTTTCATAGTATTCTCTGATAATTGTTTGTATTTCTGTGGTGTTGGTTGTGATATGTACTATTTAATTCATGATTTTACCTATTTGGGTCGTCTCTCTTTTCTTTTTGAGAATTCTGGCTGAGAGGTTATCAATTTTGTTTATTTTTCAAAATAAACCCCAGCTCTTAGTTTCACTGATCTCTTCTACTGGGTTTTTTTTTTTTTTTTTGGATTCTATATTGTTTATTTCTGCTCTAATCTTTATTATTTCTCTTCTTCTGCTGGCCTTGGGGTATCTTTGCTGTTCTGCTTCTAGTTCCTTTAGGTGTGCTGTTAGATTTTGTATTTGGGATTTTTCTTGTTTCTTGAGATAGGCCTAGATTACAATGTATTTTCTTCTTAGGACTTCCTTTGCTGTATCCCAAAGGGTTTGGATTGTCATGTTCTGATTTTTTTCCCTTTATTTTTAATTTCTTCTCTAATTGCCTGGCTGACCCATTCATTCCTTAGCAGGATGTTCTTTAACCTCCATGCATTTGGAGGTTTTCCTAACTTTTTCTTGTGATTGATTTCAAGTTCTATAGTATTGTGATCTGAAAATGTGCATGGTATGATCTCACTTCTTTTATATTTATTGAGGGATATTTTGTGACCCAGTATGTAATTTATCTTGGAGAATATTCCATGTGCACTTGAGGAGAATGTGTATTCTGCTGCTTTTGGATGACAATTTCTGAATAAATCTGTCAAGTCCATCTGGTCCAGTGTATCATTCAGGGCCATTGTTTTTTTTATTGATTTTCTGCCTAGACGATGTGTCCATTGCTGTAAGTGGAGTATTAAAATCCTCAGCAATTATGTATTCTTATCAATAAGATTGCTTACTTTTGTGATTAAATGATTTATACATTTGGTTCTTCCAAATTGGGTGCATAAACATTTATAATTGTTAACCTTTCTTTATGGATAGATGCTATAATTATGATCTAATGCCCTTCTCAACTCTTGTTACAGCCTTTAGTTTAAAATCTGGTTTGTCTGGTATAAGTATGGCTGCTCCAGCTTTCTTTTGACTCCCAGGAGCAAGATAGATGGTTCTCCATCCCTCACTTTCAGTCTGAAGGTGTCCTTGGGTCTAAAATGGGTCTCTTGTAGACAGCATATAGATGGATCTTGTTATTGTGGTTGTGGTTGTTTTAATCCATTCTGACACCTTATGCCTTTTGACTAGAGCATTTAGTCCATTTACATTCAGCATTATTATTGAAAGATATGGATTTAGTGTCATTGTGTTATCTGTAGGTTTCAGGCTTGTGGTGATATCTTTGGTCCTTTGTATTCTTTGCAACATTCCACTCACAGAATCCCCCTTTGGATCTCTTGCAGTGGTTTAGTGGTCATGAACTCCTTCCATTTTTGTTTGTCTGGGAAAGCCTTTCTTTTTCTCAGCCTCATCATTTTCAATAATTTTATCTTCTATTTCACTTATTATCCCCTCTGCCTCTTCCATCCTGGCTGTCACTGTATGTAGTTTGTTTTGCACCTCATTTACAGCATTTCTTAATTCATCATGACAATTTTTTAGTTTTTTTATCTCTGCAGCAGTAGATTCTCTGCTGTCTTCTGTTTTTTTCAAGCCCATTGATTAACCTTATAACTATTATTCTAAGTTCTTGATCACATTTATTGTTTATATCAGTTTTGAGTAATTCTTTAGCTATCATTTCTCATAGAAATTTCTTTTGAACAGAATTCTTGTTTCATTATTTTGGCCAGTTTTCTGTCCCTTATGTTTTTAAGGAGTTTGTTATGTGCCCTGAACCTGCGAGCACTACTATATTAAAAAGGGGTCATACACTGTAGGGCCTGGCTCCTCCAGGAGGTGTTTTTGGGGTGGGTTACATGATCTTTGTGTCTTGATTCTGGTTACTTTATCTCTTTACTTGTAGTGGTGGTTTGGACCCTCCATCAGGTGTTCTTTGATGTGTTCATTGAAATAACCCCAGGGGAAATTTTTAAGAAAGTAAAGGGGGTGGTGTTGGTGTTGGAAGAAACCTCACCCCGTACAAAAAGAGAAATGACACAGGCAGGGAAAAATACAGTACAATAATAAAATAAAATAAATCAGGCAGAGAAACTATATGACCGAATCCAGAGAGACAGAGAGGAAAATATAGAAGGAGATACAGAACAAGTGTAAAGAAAATAAATTAAATATGGCTCCTTAAACAAACCAACCAGCAGAATAACCAGACTGGAGAAGGGAAGAAATAAGAAGAAGAAAAGGGGAAAAAAAAAAAAATATATATATATATATATATAATGAGTGTTGACCAAGAATTAAATCAGAAAATGCAAAACTTTAGGTGCCTTGGAACTGATGGCAGACTGGTCTGGAAGAGGGACTATCTGGTTGATCAGTGTCAATCTTGCTCTGGTAGACACACAGTCACAAGGCACAGATGGTCATGGTTTGGTGTAGGTGGGTCCGATCTCCACTGTGGGCCCGTTATCCATTCCCTGAAGCCTTACCTTGTTGGTGATGGGGAGAAAAATGTCAACGCCCCAGTCTCTTCTCCTCAGCCTTGGTGTCCCAAACCACTGTGTTCAGGCCTTTCTCACAATGCTATGTGGACGTGATTGACCTGTGTTTTTTTGATCCACAGTCTCCTGTGCCTCCTAAGCATTTGGCTGGGATTCAAACTCTGAAGTCTCACAGGATCCACTCTGCAGGGCCCAGTCCAGGGATGTGCTCCTCCACCCTACTGACAAAGGGCCTCTGGCTCCTCATAGTGCTGCATGGACAAGAATGAGGTGGTTTGTTTGACTCCACTCTCTCCTGTGCTTCCCAGGTACTTGGCTGAGATTCACACCCCAATTTCTTAAAGAATCCTGTTCTGTGCTCCCCAGTTCTGTGGTAGAGCCACTCTGCCCTACTGAGAAAGGCCCTCTGGCTGCAGAACATAAGCAGGGATCTTTGTCCTTGGAATTGCTCTTTTCCTTCTTCCCACAGCACTCTGGGGAAGGGATTGCTTTCTCCCACTGTGGACTGCAACTCTGATCTAGTTACCAAACCCAGAGCTGGCTCCTCTCCTCCCCAGGTGTGCTGACAGGGTAACCAGCACAAGTCTAGAGAAAGCCCCACAGTTAGATATTGGATCTTTGTTCATTTTTTCTGATCCCCAGTCCAGTCCATGCTTTTTCTCTTGTCTAAATATAATCCTACCCTTCCATAGCCTATATTTCTCTTCCTTTTGTCTCTCTGCAGAAGGGGATCCCTCCCCTACATGCCTATGCCACACGTTTCATCTCTCCTAGCTTGCAATTACACACCTATGGCCCACCAAGTTGTCCATGTGGGCCCCTATAGATGTCTCTGTCACTCTGCAGCCCAGAATCTTGGAATTCCGAGCCCTCTGTCGTCAATACTGCTGTGTTTGAGCGACAAGGGAACTTCAGGTCCCCCTTCTTCTCCACCATGTTCTTCTATTCTCTTATTTGCTGCTCTTAAGTACAGACCCAATGTTACTTAAGAATACCTCACATGGCCATTCGGATTATTTGTTGTTCTAAAATTTGGTTGTGCAAAAAACTGATTAAAAGAATGAGGTTATTGGGGGTTGAGATGCCTTTTGTCTAAAAGCAGACATTGTTTCATTTAGTGTACTGGATAGGTACCCATTCCATGTTTGTGGTCAGGAGGAAAGTTTGGGAAGGACCACCATGGCTTCCCTGAAATTCTGGTGTTCACAGATCACTTGAAGCTTTGAAAACATACTGATTTCTTCTGAGGTCAAAATTAGCAGCATCAAAACCCTCTGAGGTGATGTCTAATGCTATTTTCAAAATATTGGAAAGGAGAAATTTTGTCTTCATATAAGATTTCCAGTCAGTTTGGTTCCAGACCAATGATGCTTACATAAGCTGGCTACCACCTCACTCAGAATCTTTTGATGCTTACCGCAACCCCCACAAACTATGGCATGGAATGCACTAGCCTAATCTCCATGATGAAAACCAAACAAGCAGTGATTGGGTCTAGAGAAAAGAATGTTGGGCCAAGAATCTAAAGAGAGAGATGTGAGTTACTAAATAAGCTTCATCTACAAAGGAGGACAATGAAACCTGAAACCCAGCAGGGCAGACACACACGTTTGCAACTGTGGCCACTAAGTTCAAATCATTGTCAGGAAGTATGGGTTCTCCTCTATGTTGATGGTTATTTAAGTTCAATTCCTGAGAATTACATAAAATAATCATTCTGTAAGCCACAAATTATTGTTATTTTCAAGTTTACAACAAATTATGTTTCACATCATCCACATTAGTGAACTCTTTCTAAAACATGAGAAAATGTAGTAAACATCTTCCCTTTGTGTTCTAAGTCAAAATCCTATCATGCATAGGATATAAAACAAATGACCATTTCACTTTTTTTCTGTGTACCTTAATTTTATAAAAATATATGTTGCTTGAGGAAAATGCATTCTACTTTCATATTCTTGATTTGCATATTCTTTTGGGTTAGGGATGTGACATACAGTTACAAGATGTCCTGGAAGAATAGGGTTTTTGAGAAAAACTCAAAGGAGACATCCTGAGTTCATATATTAAATCCAGTATAAGATGCTTCATGTTGAAAAATATCACTGAAGAAAACAAAGGTTTTAACCTGTCCCTTTGTATATCAGGTTAAAATATGAAGAAGGGAAGACCCAAGGATAGAAAAGGACAAATCAAGAAAAAAAATATTGGTACTAAAAAAGCAGCCAACTCTCTGTTCCAAAGCTTCATTTATTTCCTTCTGTGAGCCAGTGATGCCCAACAATTCACCCCTTCCTTCCTCATCTTAAGCTTTTGCTTAGAAGATGAAGTTTTATTTTAAAAAATGCCTCCATGCCAAAAGGAGCAACCAGGAAATTAGAAATACTATAACTACATGTTTATTTTTTCTGATCATACTATATCTTAGGTATTTTTTCTGCTACTGACCAAGACTTATATGAAAAACACCTTAGAATATGCATGAGAACATAGTACTTTTTAAAAATTTACTTGTCATCACTGGACCTACTTCTGCTCTTCTTCCTTCTTCCACCCATAGGGTGAGGTGTGGGGACTCTCATCCATGAATACCTGAGTAAAGGAGGCTCAGAGTGTGCTACAGAAAAAATTCTCCCCACTGGCATGCCAGTGCAGTGCCCAAGAAGAGGACCCTTACACTCCAATCCATCTTCACTGAAGAGGTTGGTCCTGGTGACATCTGACTGGCTATTCATAACACTGGCACATGCACCCTCATGTGACTATTGATCTCTGGCTTGATGCTCACTGGTTAGAGTTCAGAATGGAACAGAGCCCCCAACCCCACAATTCCATCCTCCCTACCATCCTCTTTTAATTCTATAACAGAAACCTCTCTACCAAGGATGTCAGCCAGGCCTCTGACTTTATGAAGCATCTGAATGTTGAGGCAGATCCAGGAGCTCCCTGAATTCCAGATCTGTAATTTCAACTACAGGGCAAATAGATCTACAGGAATGTTCCACAGAGGACACATACTCAACTTGTACAAAGTCAAATTTATTATATGGAGTTCTTCTATTCACAAGCAAGGAAAACACAAGTCTATCAACTAGGGAAAGAAGAAAAATATTTTGCAAGATCTGAGCATCTCCTTAATTGTGAGAAAGGTTGGAGTTAGGCCTCGTAAGCACAGATAAGAACCTTTCACCTCCCCCTGCTACCATCTCTCTTCCACTTTTTCCTGCGTGTTGGTTTCATGTTCTTCTGCTGCATACCACCTTCCTCAAGAACATGAGGGGAACATGCATGGCAGAGGATGGATTAACTCTTTTCCCTGGTTCTGGCTTCAAAAAATTCCAAGAGGGGCTCTGCTCTAGAGAGGAACAGTGACCCAAGCCAGGGTCAATCAGTTATAACCGAAGGAACAGAATACTTGGCACAGACATGTTACTGAGACTGGCTCTGCACATCAGAGGAGATGCTGTGGTCCAGAAAACCGGTTCGTGGGTGTTAGATACACAAGTCATCACCTTTCCCCTCAAACCTGATTCCAAACTGTGTGTTAACACTGTCTATAGGCTAATAAATGCAAAATTCACAGTTTAAACTCTAACTGCCAAAATGACCTCTCTAGATCGCGTATAGGCACTCACAGGTTGAAAACTGACCCACTAATTCCTCCCATTTCCTTATCTAATTATCACCAGTTTTTGCCAGTTTTACCACCCAGAGCCCACCCATTTCTCTCCAAGTCCACCCTCACCCATCACATAGTTTAAGTCATCACCGTCCCTTATCTGGACAAATTCAGTGACCTCCACTATTGTCTTCCTGGGTTCACTTTTGTTTTACTATAACCCATCCCTCACACAGCTAGTAATGTCAGTTTTTAGGTATGTAAATTGAATGACTTCTTACACTGGTTAAGGAAAAATCAAGGTTCTTATCAAAGACTACAGACCCCTAGGATGATCAAGGTTCTGCTTGCTTCTTGGATTCCCTCCCCTCCCTACATACTGCAAAACCCTCACAGGTCCCCACCCACCAAACCCACCATGCTCTACTCACACTGGCCTTCTATTTGTTCTTGCCAATATGTTTCCAATCTTTATATCTTTCTTTCTGCTGCAACATTTTCCTTCAGTCTTTTTCATGTCCATGATGCAGCATAATTACTCTTTATACATGACTATCTATTTTTGTTTATAGCAGTTATCTCTAACAGGAATCATCTTTCTTTGCTATCTGTTTACATATTTTCTGTCTCACTATCACTTTGAAATTTTGAATGAAAATATAAATAAAGGGGAAAAAAAGAGAAAGGAATAGCCAAGAAAGAGAAAGTAAAGTGAAGGAGGCCTGAGAGAGAGATTTTTTTGTTTTTACTATTTTTCAAGGGCAGTTTTAGGTATACAGCAAAAGGAATTTTGTTTTAGAAGTTCATTTTAGAAATTGAGAATAAAACACACGTCACAGTATTTGGAATTCTTTTATATACTCAAAATAGATGTAAATTAATCAGAAGAAAGATTAGTTCCTTTAAAAAGTACTACTAGAAAACACTCTACATTCTGCAATCCTTATTTGTGTTTCACATCACTTTGAGTTAATGCTTTCACATTGATTAGTCTTAGAAAAGAAAGAAAGAATTGAAAAGAGAGCTTTAAAACTTGGTCTTCCTTCCAAGGACCTTCCTTCCAAGGTCTTCCTTCCAAAGTTAGCCATGAAAAGGCCAAATATGAACATTTTTGCTTTCACATGGAAAATGTGAAAGTAATTATTATATAGCACAATTAATTTGTCCATGGGATAGTAATAATTATTTGCTGTTGAATAAGTATAACGCTCAGTTTGATTTGGTCTTATTATTGATCCATATGTAAAATACATTATTTCATTGTATCTCTTATTGGCCAAATCTAACTGCTGGCAGCCACCAGAAACCTTGGCAGAGAGGGGAGGAAGGGATCAGGCACTGGGAGAGGTTGCCTTGATCTTGGGAAGACTGTTGAAAATTATGACAACCATGTATCCTGATCCTCAATCAGAAAGAAAACCCCACATTTTGTGGACAGTTTAAGGGTGTTCATGGCATTCTAAAACTGTTTTAAAAAACTATTTTTGAATTTATATAATACATCTCAGTCTTTTAAATATTTTATTCCAATTAAAACCCAAATTTCTTTTTTTATCTCTCTTAAACATTTATTTATTTTTTTACAAATAGTTTATTGTCAAATTAGTTTCCACATAACACCCAGTGCTCATCCCCACAAGTGTCCTCCTCCATGNATGTCACAGGAAACAATGAAAGATTGAGGATTCAGGAAACTAACAATAGAACTCCCCTATAACCCAGCAATAGCACTGCTNACTCCAGACACAGGTAAGTATAAAAATGATTCTTCCTTAGAGATGTGTGTTTCAACCAAATACGATTGTCTCAGAGGAGTGAGAGAATGGGTATGAAGAAGTTTCAATCCCAGGTCCCCATTGCTTGAAGAAGTTATTACCAAAGTGCAGTGCTTTCACCTTTCAGGAAACAGAAGACATCACAAATGCTCTCTCTTATCTAGGAATGCATAAACACGACATGGGAGCTTTTTTTTTTTTTTTACATGAGGTTAAAAGCAAGTCATATACTCACAAACTTGATTTTGAGATGAGTCATAATGTGAACTCAAATTCTTGTGGTTTTATTGAGTTCATACTGGAGAAGGGCTTGGTGGATCTGCCTCAGAGCAAACTGTGTAACTTTTATAGATAAAAACATCCAGGCTTACGATGTGGACAGTTTAAAGTTAAAATCCACTGTATATTAAGAAGTTTACCCGTTCTCAGATAATTTCAAGACTCTCTTAAATGAAGGCTTTGGGTGATGCTTAAGTTCCCTTCCTTCTCTCTTTTCTTTCATTCCTTTTCTTTCTTTCCTTCTCTTCCTCCCTCCATTACTTTTTTCCTTTGTTAAAAATGTGCCATGGGGCGCCTGGGTAGCTCAGTTGGTTAAGCGTCCAACTTCGGCTCAGGTCATGACCTCACAGTGCGTGGGTTCAAGCCCCATGTCGGGCTCTGTGCTGACAACTCGCTCAGAGCCTGGAGCCTATTTCAGATTCTGTGTCTCCCCCTCTCTCTGACCCTCCCCTGCTCACGCTGTCTCTCTCAGAAGTAAATAAAACATTAAAAAATTTTTTGAAAAAGTGTGCCAGACTCACTAAAAGGAATCAGGACTCCTTAGTGAAATGGCCAACTCCAGGGCAGGTGCAAAAAATAAATAAATAAATAAATAAGATGAGCCCCCAAATAAGAAATTATTTAATAAATGACGAAGACACTCCAAAAGTAGACAGGAATTAGTTTGAAGGAGCCCTGGCCAAACCTGAAACAAATTGAGCATCAAAACAAATAGTGACTGTAATGGATTATAACACATTGAATAAATAAATTAATAAGAAACCTGGGAGCACATACTAGTAGCAGAAAATAAACAATCAAATAAATAAAGGAATAACATAGAAGGGAAAGCTCTTCCTTAAAGTAGAATGCCAACAAATTAATGAGGAAGAAATAATAGAATTGGAAAATTACTACTTTGAAGCCATCAAAATAATAATTGATTCAGGCAAGAATCTTCACTGAATATTAAATTCACTAAGTGAGATTGGGAGAGGGGCAGATCATTTACACAGTCTTCTAGTATCTGTCCATAGATTGCTTACTAATGCAAGAGTAAAAGGAAGCTTCCTACTGGAGAAATTGAGATGGCACCACCATTGCTAAGGGACTACACACAAACTGAGAGATGGTATATAAAGCAGCAACCTTAAGTTCTTCAGAAATGACANAGAGATGGCCATGGAGGAGGACACTTGTGGGGATGAGCACTGGGTGTTATATGGAAACCAATTTGACAATAAACTATTTGTAAAAAAAAAAAAAGAAAGATTGAGGATTGTTCTAGATTAAAGGAATCTAAGTGGATATGATATCTAAATGCCTGTATAATACTAGATTTGATCTTGGATTGGGAAGTGAATGTTGATTTTACAATAGTTTTGGGACAATCATCAAAACTTGAAAATTTACTGTGTTATCTAATGATGATAGTTTCTATCCATATTAAATTTTCTAAATTTCATAATTGCACTGTGCTGATGTGAAAGATTGTTCTGTTTATTAGGAGATACACACTAAATATTTATAGGTGAGGTATCATCATTTCTTCAACTTACAACAAATGTTATTTTTACTTTGAGAGACAGTGTAAGAAAATGAGCATGCATGAGCAGAGGAAGGGCAGAGAGAGAGAGAGAGAGAGAGAGAGAGAGAGAGAGAGAGCAACAGAGACAGAGAGACAGAGAATTACAAGTAGGCTCCACACTCAGCATGAAGTCTGGTTGCAGGACTCGAACCTACAAACTGTGAGATCACGACCTGAGCCGAAATTAAGAGTCAGACTCTTAACCAACCGAGCCAGGTGTCCTGCAAATAATTTTTTAGTAAAGAAGAGTTGAGTTGAGGAATATACAGAGACAGACAGACAAGCAGATAGATAGAGTCAATGTGGCAAAGTGTTCATGGTGGTAGAATAGAGGTAAAGGGCATATGAACATTGATTGGTGTTAGCCTTGCAACCTTTTTTTTTTTTTGTCTTCAATGTTCTTTTTTCTTTACATCTTCTTTTTGTTTTATTGAGGTATAATTGACAAAACTTGTATAAATTTAAAGTACACAATGTGATGATTTGATATATTTATACATTGTGAAATAATTTACATTCATTACCTCACATAGTTGCCTTTATTTGTGGTGAGAACACAATCTACTCTCTTAAGAAATTTAAAGTATTTATACAGTAATATTAACTATAGCCATAATGGTATATATTATATTCTCCAGAACTTATTTATATTTTTAAACTTTCTTATTTTAATTCCGGTGTAGTTAACATACAATGTTATATTAGTTTGGGGTGTACAATAGAGTGATTTAACAATGCTGTACGTTACTTAGTGCTCATGATGACAAGGGCACTCCTTAATCC
>NW_027533285.1:631886-695435 GCF_008692635.1 Crocuta crocuta
CCCCCCCCACCCTCCTGCCCTCTGGTAACCATTAGTTTGTTCTCTATAGTTGAGGGTCTTTTTCTAGGTCTCTCTCTCTCTCTCTTACTCTCTCTCTTCCCTTTGCTTGTCTTTTTTTTTTCAAAATAAAAAGTTTTAAAAAATAACTTCCTGAGAGAAGTTGAAGGGAGAATACTTTCTTTCAAATATTATAACTCTTTAATGGTAATATGTGTTTTTCATAAAAATATTTGAAAAGGGGGGCACCTGGGTCGCTCAGTTGGTTAACTGTTGGTTTCAGCTCAGGTCATGATCTCATAGTTCATGAGTTTGAACCCTGTGTGGGGCTCTGCGCTGACAGTGTGAAATCTGCTTGGGATTCTCTCTCCTCCTCTCTCTCTACTCCTCCCCCACTAGTGCTTTCTCTCTCTCTCTCTCTCTCTCTCTCTCTCAAAATAAATAGATGAACTTAAAACAATATTTTAAAATGTTTGAAAACATGAATCAAAGTTATCTGTTCTTTTACCACATAGATTTAGTGATGTCAAGATTTAGAATGAATACTGTAAATGTACTCCTTTCTTTCGCTTTTTTCATTTATCATTTACAAGCAGTTTCTCAGGATTTAATTTTTCTTAATGATTTGAAATTATTTATTGTTTTACTATCTTACATATAATTTTGTCTATTTTTGTGTTCTCATTATAGAGGTTGCCAATTTAATAATAAAATGACATATAGGCTTTGTAACTAATATTTTTTTTGTTATTTTTAAAAGTGTGCCAGATATTATGATAAGCACTGAGGGTGTTTAACAGAAGAGTCAGATTCTTACCTCATTGAGACCATGATGTAATTCAACAAGAAGATCATATTTGATGGATATAAACAGCCAGATTTCATTTTTTTGAGATATATTTACGTATGTCTCTACTTTGGATATTTTAAAATGCAGATGTATTATTTTTCTTTAAAAAAGTGAAAATTAAATAAGGTTTTTTTTTTTTTTAAATATTTTTTATTTATTTCTAGGAGAGAGAGAGAGAGACAGCGTGAGCAGGGGAGGGTCAGAGAGAGAGGGAGATACAGACTCTGAAACAGGCTCCAGGCTCTGAGCTGGCAGTCAGCACAGAGCCCGACGCGGGGCTCGAACCCACGAACCGCGAGATCATGACCTAAGCGAAAGTCGGACGCTCAACCGACTAAGCCACCCAGGAGCCCCAAATTAAATAAGGTTTTAAATCTGTATCTCCCCTACTTTCATATCTGTTCAAAACAAGAACAAAAATCCCCCAAAGGCTCAGCTCATTAGTATTAGAATATTTCTTTATTTTTCTATATTATCAAAAATAATGAATTGATGTAGTCTTTAAATCTCTCAGATCCCTAAGTAGGCTTTCATCCTGTCTCTCCAATGTGTACTTGGGTCCGTGGTTCCTAAGCCCAACGTCTCTATGGCTCCGTACATGGTCCCAATGGGAGCGTGAGAGATGCCACCATTCACAGTTAGAAGGTATTGAATTTCTTTAATGTCAAAGTTGGGACACTTGGTAAGAGAGGTACACAAAATGCACATAGTACAATGTCTTCCCAGACAGCAGTATCTTTTCAGGTGACCCAAAGCTCCACAGGTGGGCAAACAGCTATGGGTGACCCCATCTATGAGGTGTGAGGGTTCCAAAAAGTGCAGGAGGCTCTTTTGTACTTGTTCAAAAGATATTTTTTTACCCCTTTGGCTTTTCTCCTGCTTGACTGTTCTGGCATCTTGCAACCATACTTCCTGCACATTAGGTGCAAATAACCAGCGTGCCACCTCCTCAGCAAAGTCCTGGGTGTTTTCTTGGAAGCAGAAAAGGAATTCCATCAGTGTGGCTGAGATATTCTTCAATGTTCTCATAGGTCAGGTTGGATGTTTTAGAATAAAACAGTGAAATAGGTATTAGGACAGTCCTAAAGCCACACAAACACCTGTTTGAAAACGATGAATCAAGATATAGTAAGACAGTGTGTGGAGCTTGACATGTGTGCCCAACAAGAGACATCGCCTTTCAGAGACAGGTCTTCAGAGTCCTCATGAGCATGCTCTGAGTTCCTAGTAAAACAATAAAATGAAACTTCAGGTATAAGGAGCCAAAATTATGCTTCTCTGAAAAAAAGGGACAGAAACTTTGTTCCAACCTTCAGAGAGACCACAACTTTCGAAGAGTAACTCAAGACATCTAGTTAATTATCATCAATTGTTTACTTGTCGTCACATGGGAGAAAATAATCCATTTTATCCAAAGGAAAAAAGAGATGCATATGAGAACAGAAACAGAGAGGGAAGACAAAGATATAGAAAGTTTGCATGTTTTGAGATAAACTGGTTTATGGTCAGCTAGAAAAGAGGAAAATACAGATCAGGTTGACCAGGAATACTAGTGAAAAAATTCCCAATTGTGATGGACTCTTCAGAATGATTTAAATTTGGTACAAATGTGGCAAGCATCCAATGTCTTCTAGTGTTCTGTCAGCACCTGAACTTTAATACGGACAATTCTGCCCCACTCTCCTTATTGAGATTTCTCACTACAATCCTGAGTACCAAATGGCAAGCTTCCATCCTATCAATATTGTTGTTGTTGTCCTTGTTAGGAGGGTAAGCATCTATACACAGGAATATATCATGCCAAGGTATGTTACTCAAATGTAATCTGGCCCCTTGTTGAATTGTCAACACTGGACCAAAGTTAAAAAAAAAAAAAAGCATTTGGTGTAAGGTCATGCTACTCAAAGTCAGAGAGAGTGCTGCCTGTGCTCACTGGCAAGGATAAGAGTTTCCCTAATTGTAGGTGGGCAAAATGCAGTCTTACACAGAAGAGCAAACACTGTAGAAACCAGAACATCAGCACTAGTGGCCAAGTTCTTTGGGGCAGTAGAAGCATCAGCCACCAGAATTGGCTGATGTTGGCGACATGTGCTTGGCTCCCCATTTGTTGCTAAATAATTGTGTCCTTAATGAATGAGTGTGCTTGTGATAGTCACACATTTTAGTCTCTTTTTTATTGTGGTAAGATACACACAACATGAAATTTACTGTTTTAACCATTTTTAACATTAATGCCAACCACCACCACCATCCATTTCAGAACTGTTTTTATCTTGCAAAACTGAAACTCTGTACCCATTAAACACTGATTGCCCCTGTCCTTCCCCACCAGCCCCTGATAGCCACCCTTCTACTTTCTGTCTCTATGAATTTGACTACTCAAGGGACCTCATATAAATGGAATCATAGAGTGTTTGCCCTTTTGTCTCTGGATTATTTTACTTAACATAATGTCTTTTGGGTTTATGCTTACTATAGCATATATCAGAATTCCCTTCCTTTCTGTGGCTGAATAATATTCTACTGTATGTGTAAACCATATTTTGTGTATGCATCCATCTGCTGGTGTACATTTGAGTTGTTTCCACCTTTTGTCTATTATAAATAATGCTGCTACAAACAAAATTGTACAAATAGCTGCTTGAGTCACTGCTTTCACTTCTTTGAGCATATACCCAGAAGTGGGATTCTGGATCATATGACCTATCTGTTAATTTTTTTTTTTTTGAGGAGTTGCCATACTTTTTCCACAATAGCTGCCAAGGTTCCAATTTCTCCACATAACTCTTATTGTTTTGTTTTGTTTTGTTTTTTTGATAGTAGTCATCTTAATGGATGTGAAATGGCTTCTCCTTATGGGTTTGATTTGTGTTTCCCTAATAATTTAGTGATGTTGAGCAGCTTGTCACATGTATAGCTTCTGTTTATAACTCATTTTTTCAATAGTCATCTTTTCTCTGTGTACACAGGTAGCTATCTATTTGCAACAGGGCACTGTGAGATCTGAGGCTCTGGAGCACCTATCTGTCTGTGACTTTTTGGAAGGGCAGTTTGAAGTTGAAAACTCAGTGCACTGTATCCAAGAGAGATGAAAGATTGGTGGAGGGGGTGTTTAAAACAGGAAAGGCTGGTGTTCGTGCATATAGGTCAAATTGTTAAGTCTAATTGTTCTTTCTCTCCCTCACTGCTGACATCCAGTCAGAGGCAGGCCCTTGAGCTTTACTGCATCATTCAACATTGATGGTTTCTCTTACTTCTACTCCTTCTTCCCCATGCTTACTGCCAGTCCAGTTATTCTTCCCAACACATCTCATTACAGATATAAAAGTATTATGCAAATGCAAGGAGCTATTAAATAGAAGGCATGAACTAGCCTTAGGCCCCTGTCCACTTTGTCATTCATTCAGAGATAATAAAATAATTCCCAGAGGTATAGGAACAAAGGTCTCAAGGTCTGCTACAATTTGACTTTAGTACCCTCTCCCTGTTTTCTCTCATGCCTGCCTCACAACCAGCTTTCTTTCCTTCTTCCACCCTCCCTCCTTACCTTTCTTTCTTTCCTTCTTTTCTGGTCATTTTTTCACTGTTTACCTAACATGGCAGTTGTTTTCCTACCTCAGGATGGTAGTTCCCTGTTTCCTAGTACTGAAACATCTCCCACCTTCTTCTCTAATTGCCTAATCCTAACTATCCTACAAATAGTAGAGTATGTCCTCCTTTCAGATGTGTTCTAGTCATTGAAATCCTCAGGGATGCTTTCCCAGGCTTCTTAGATCCAATTGACCTAGGCTCTCCAGACACATGTTGTGAATTGCTCTCCAGCATTTCACTTTACTTTTCTTTAATTCCTGTGTTAGTGTGCACATGTCTTGAGGCAGAGATCATGTCTCACTCATCCAGAAATACAGTAAGCAGAAAGAGCCCTTGTCTCAGGGCATAGACTTGACCTCTACTTGTAGCCCTGCTGCTTGCTAGCTTTCGAGTTTGGGGCTGTTTTTATTACCAGTTTACAATAAAATGATGCTAAATAATCATTATCTTCATTTTCTTGCTCTGATGTTTATGATTTTTTATGTCTCATAGTGTGGGATCATTTCATAAACCTATATTGTCTAATGAGTTCCTTGGCTTTTGTGTTCCCAGACTAGTGGCTACAAAGCACACAAAGTAATGTCAACTCTGAAAATTTTCACTCCAGAAACAATTGTTCAATGTCTAACTGTAAATTTTGTGTGCATCTCTGTCCTATGAGTAACCTAGTTTCTGGTGCTTTGAGCAAATGAGCTACAATTTGTGTCTTGATTATGTAGTAAATATTCAGACTGAAAGAACATATGCATCCTAGGAAAAACCAAGGACATTTTGTTTCATCTTTAAATGTATGTACAGGTACTATAGCAAGATTAATTCTGTAAATGAGTTGATTTGGATGACTTAAAATAAAACTGGTCAATTAAATTTAGTTACCTGAAAACAGTGTACTTCAACCCTATTTTCCAGGTTTATTCTGGAGTATTTTTTTTTCAAATGTTCCCCCAAAACAATCTTCCTTTAGTAATTGGCTCAATTCCTAAAGAAATAATGGCATTGCCCAATTTGAAGTTCCCTTTCTTGTGTAGACATCCTACAGGCCCTCATCAAGTCCATTTATCAAATAGGCTTTCTGTTAATATTGGCAATTCCAATGCCCCACCACTCAAGACTTCTGAATTCACTCTGCAAAAACTCCATAAGGATGGGTCCCTTGAGACATTGTTGCTCAAGTGTCCTTGGATGTTAGCAGTTCCAGTGCACCACAGAGCCAAAAAGTGTTCCAAGAGTCTTGGGCTCCAAGGGCCAAGCCGAATACTGCCCTCAAGATGCAGTTTTCCCAACAGTCTCTAGCTGGTAATGAGGGCTTTTATTTGTTTTCTATTGCTACTATAACAAATTACAAAAAAAGAAGACATATTTATTATATTACAGTTTAATAAGTCAGAAGTCCAGATGGGTGTCAATGCACTAAAATTAAATTGTCAGAATGGCTGAATTCCCTCCTGGAGGCTCTAGGGGGAAAATCCATTTTCTTGCCTTTTGCAGGTCCTAGATACTGTCTACATTTCTTGGCGTTGTGCCTCCTTTATTCAAAGTTGGCAATATCACATCTCTCTTATCTTTCTTTTGTTGGCACATCTCTGTCTCTGACCACAGCCAAGAAAGATTCTCTGCTGTTAAGGATCTGTATGATTGCATTGGGCCCACCTGGATAATCTAGAATAATCTCCCCGTTTCAGGATCCTTACTCCGATCCACAAAGTTCCTCTTGCCATATAAAGTAATATTCACAGTTTCTAAGGATTAGGATGAGAACATCTTTGTTGTACCATTTTTTTGCCTACTGAATAGTGGAGGGGCAGATGAGGCAGACACTCACTCTCACTGTTGAGAGTGTTTCTAAGCAAGATCCCTGTATTTCCTCCTTATCTCCTTTTATCCAGATCTGTTCTACATGTGTCTTCCACCCTACAGTTGGTTTCATCCTGCTATCAGAGTCTATATTTTTCATTTAAAAAAATTCTCAAACCTTCTGGGTGTGATTTTCTCTCCACTAAATGCTTCAGAGCCAATCTTTCCAAATCTGCAGTCCATAAAGGAAAGCTCTTAGCAATCTGTGGGGCCAGTTGTTGCCATACAAGATAGCTCAGCCGTGTCTCTAAGCACTTTTCCTGTTCTGGGGAAAGAATTCACCCCTATAATGCTATGCTCTGGAGCACATATTTGTAACCATTATGAATTTAATAAATTTGCTTTAAAACTCAGAAATTTTAAAGACATTTCCTTTTGTGATTATCTGTAACTTTCAGAATGTGTGTATTGCTTAACTATAATTGTATGACTACAATTTACTATGACTTCAGTAATGATGATCAAAGAGTCTGTATTTTATGAATCACAATGGCACCTATATAATTTGAAAGATAGGACAAGAATGGGTAAGAGAGGTGATTTATCTGATCTAGAAACTATGCTAGCTGTGCATATATATTTGTGGCCACCAAATATGAATCCTAGTCTTACTGGCAAATTTTTATCTAAGGGTGACAGGCAGTATCCCTGTGGTCTTATTCATTTTTCTAGGTTCCTCATGAAATGACCCATATATTATAAGTTTTCCAAGACTTTCTTGAAGGAAAAGCTTTCCAAGCTCTTTCCACAGTAACAATTGAGACAGAGTAGCTGTGTATTCATGCCTCTCAACACATGTTTCTATTGGGGGCAAACGCCCACACAATCCACGATGCCCTTTAGTCTCCTTTCCTACTCATCCTGTCTAACTCTTAATTTCTCTCTTCCATCTGTACAGTTGTCAGCTCAGGTCATTTTCTGTGAACTGATATTTCCAAGAACCCTACAAAAAATGTTTACTTTCCTGCAGTACTTTATGTTTTGGTCAACTTAGGCTTTTTTTCTCTCTTAAAACTTCAACTCTACTCATTGTCTTCTGAGAACCCATTACGGGCTTGACATGAAAAATGTACTTCAGCTAAAACATATGAAATCATACTATATTTATGATTTTTTTCTTTTGATGTAGCTACCCATTAGGCAAAGTAAATCTATATCAAACTCACAACTTGTCATATAAAAACATTTCACTTGCAATTTTACATTTGCTTGAGATTATTTTCCTTCCTCTACAAGACAGATTTTTCATGAGCCTTCACATTTTGTAATAAATATTCTCCACTCAGTGTTTTCACTTTCCACTTGTAGTACTGACTAAAAAGGGGTGTTTTCCAATTGAAATGTGTTTCAGAGTCTTCATTCTGAATAGCGTTACCCCCTTAACACAGGATGTTTTCTCTTAACATCTCAACCTACTTATTTTTAATAAGTGAAGCATTGGTAGAATCCTATCAGTGAAGTAGAAGCCATCAAGGGATCTATTCATTTCCCTCCTTCTACCTAACAACATAAAACTAAACCAAAGGAAACGCCAACTTCAGACTTTTCTGGACACGTTTTAAGGCCATTTATGGTACTTTTCTCTCCAATGTAAATCTTTAGTGATAGTGTACTTCAATGAAAGTTTCACCTGGAAGCCATACAGGAGGTTTTTGATCATAGAGACATTTCATGATGAGCCCAGTCAAGTCTTGGAGGTTAGCTTGGAGCTTTCAGTTCTTGAAATAATCCTATGAGGTAAGTAAGTAGAAAACTGAGATCTAACAAGGCTCAAAAATATAAGAAATTAATGCAGGTTAGGGCTAGATGGGTCTTCCAGAAATGAGTTCAGTTCCCTTTTCTATATAAAGTGTGGCTCCTAAGTTTTCCAGGTAATGAAACTTGCCACCTTGAAGTCGCTGAGGAATCAAGCCCAACCAGGTTTTCCTTAACTACCCCGTGACCAGACATCTTCAATGAGAAGTTGAATGGGCAGCATGGACTTCACTACGTGAGAGGCCCATATGGCACAAAACTAGCCTTTTGTGTTTGAAGTAGATTCTGGGACTGTTACACTCAATATAGAACACTGAACTGTTCTTTCCATTTTCAACTTAGCTTCTTCATGAACAGCTGAGTGAGGACTGGATAGTGAATAAATCAGTCTGACTTCAGTGAGCTGGACCCTCCCACTTCAAAATCTATAACTGTAGCATCTACAACCCAAGAGACACATTGAAATATGGGGTGTCAGTGACTGTTAATGTATTTTAAGCCATGGGAAATCTTGTTAATTGCTTATGTGATTAAATTTTTTGCTCACACAGTCTGACATCAAGGAGTGCATATGGACACACACACACACACACACACACACACACTCATACTTAATTAAAGACTAAGACAACCTCCAAAGCTTCTGATAGAGAAATTAAAGACAGAAGACAGAACATAAATAAAGGAAATAAACAGACCCAGAGTTGTCACATTTGTTTTCCTTGTTCCTGTTTACTCACTGTTTATGGCAGTTCTGTAAAATTTCTCATAATAACCCTTCTATCCAAATGCTATAGAGATAAACCCTTTTTATAGTGATTGCATTTTTAAGTTCCCTTTGAATAAGGGTCCTGGAAGACCCAATGTATGGGGTTAGCCTCCAGTTTCCCTATCTGCAAAATTAAGTAGTAAAAAAATGAGAAATCTTGGAACTTATATCTTCAAGATCACATATTTATTCAACCATCTATTCATTCCTTCATATTTGCTTATTTAACAAAAATATACATGAGTCAGGCACTGGACTAGTACAGAGGGAAGTACAAAAGATTGAGCTCTAGTTACCTGGTGGTTTCTGATTTGGCAGGACCTATTATACAGTTCACAGATAATCAGAACAGAACAGAATAAGAGAACTAATACAATAGAAATATAAGAAACATGCTCTGAGAAGACAGAAGAAAGAGTGATACATTATGACTAATTGAAGGCAAAAAACAAAACTTATGGAGAAAATGGTCTTTGAACTTGGCATTGATTAGAAATTTCTGATAGTTTTGAGAAGTATGCTGGTGTATGGAACCACAAAAGACCCCGAATAGCCAAAGTAATACTGAAAAATAAAACCAAAACGGGAGGTATCACCATCCCAGACTTTAGCCTCTANGAAAGGAGTGAAATGAAAAGGACTCTGCAGATTGGAGAAAATGAGTGGAACAGAGAAAAGGCAAAAAGTCATCACCCACCTAAGAGCCCAGAGACTAGGTTACAGAAGGTGCTTTAGGGGGATTGAGGTGATCCACACATGAGTAATACAGTCAATCCTCAGCATTTACTCACTTAAGGGAGCTTTGCACATTTACGTTATCCTGATCTGTAGTCTATTCTACAAATGGTAGTTGCTTAATATTAAGTTATAGCTTGTCTACCACAGACTCTGATGTTCTACTGACAATTTCAGATATTAAATTTGAGGACTGAAAAATGGTAATCAACTGAATTCAACCAAAATAACACTCATTCTGAAAGGCCAGAAATGAGAGAAAAGGCACAGAATAGAAATGAGAGGCACTTGGGGGTTATAATACCAAAGGGAGGTGACAAGCTAAAGTTTACACATACAAGAGGGGTAGTAAGTATCCTCAAGATACTTCATATTTAGCTTTGACATTGGCAAAATTCTGTCCATTGAAGACTAAGAAGAAGGTATTCTTAAATATAAAAATCAAGAAGTGACAAAAGAATGGTCTCTTATAAATTCCTATATATTCCTGTATATTGCCTCCAAAGAAGTATTTTTGTCAATAAGTTAAAGGTCAATTATTTAAGTCCTTATAAATAATATTCAGGTTATAAGATATGGCATGATTTTTGTTTTTTAAAAAACCTATAACTACTATGTATTTATCTGTACATAAAAAGTAATTTCCACAAGGGTATTTATAAAAATATTAATAGCATGTAGAAGAATGACTGGTAATGTTTTTCTCATTGTTTACTTGACTTCCTAATTTTCTAACAGGTATAGAAACATTTGATACCCTCCTCCCCTCAGTATAGCATCTGGTTATCACTATGGGTTCTGGAGCTTAAGTCCTAGCTCCATTAGTCACACTTGCTGTGTGACATGCACCTTCATTTCCTTATCTGTAAAATGGAGATGTTAATAGTGTAAGGTTGTTGTGCAGATTATGAAGTAACACATGCAGAGACAGAGTACTTAGAATAGGGCCTGGTACACAGCAAGTACTATCTCTACTATTCCCTGTCTCAAAATAACAGGAATATGGACACTTTGTTTATGTGATGGTTTGGCTACTAAATTATTTCATCTGTGCATGTCAGAGAAGGTATGCTGACAGAACCTCAGCTACCTCCTATTCCCATATCACCCAGCCATGATGTCAGGCCCCCAATACCAGGACCTGTGATCTAGAATCTCTAGAATGCCAGGAACTGTTCATGTTGTGAAGTTTCATACATACTAACAAAGTAGAAGTGAACATTTTAGTTTATATTCAGAAAAGGAGAACATATTAACCAGTAATTTGGGTTTTATATGCCCTGAGAAACAGATCAGTTGGGTAGCTGGTCTCTGAATAACATAGTTCAGGGGGGACGTCTGTACTAGCCTTAGATAAGTGAATGTCCACACCTCACTGTGAGCCAGCATGTACAGTAGGGTGGTCTATGCAGGATGATTCCTACACCACTCAGAGTGTGTCCACCAGTGTGAGGTGGCACAGGGCTAGGGAATTTGTTTTTAAGTTCCCTGAGCAAATCTTTGTAGCCAGGGATGAGAATCAGATGTGAGTACTATTATCAATAATATATTTTTATTCTTTTGTTTGTTTGTTGTTTCTGTTTGTTTGGAGATGTACCCATTATTTAGGTTCTTTGTAAGAAATATAGAACACCAATTTGTGAGAGTAAACTCCATTTGTGAGAGAAAACACAGAGTGGAGGTAGCTCTGAAGCTGAGGAACAGCTTTGATTTTTGGCAGAATTTGCAAGTCCACAGCTTTCTGATCAACCTTGTGCTGCTCTGTAATCTCATTTCTCTTTCTCCGTGTCGAAGATCTCACCGTCCTGGTGTCTGAGTTTACCCAGCTTCTTCTTAAAGTAAGCATCAGTGAAGTGCTTGGGGATTTTCACACTACTGATATCAATTTTGGTGGAGGTGGCAATGACAGATTTTTGGTGTGTTCAGACAGAGGTCTGGTCATAAGTAGCAAGCCACTGCTCAGTTGCTTCAGGAAAACCACCTCTTGCCTCTGTGGTGCCCAGTGAGGATGATCAAAATGGTCCTAGGAGTGAAGCTAGCTCACAGTTTCCTCACATGCTGACTGAAAGGTTTTTTGCCATGCCTCAACAGCTTCCGAGGCACATCTTCAGTAGGATAATACCTAGGCATTTTGCAAAGTTTAATCACTCGGGTATCACCATTCTTGTCACCACCAACTGATTTTGTGACCGTAGCAAGAAACTTCTCCTTCTTTTCAATCCTGGATTAAACTGCTGAATATTTCCTCTTGTACATAACCTTTCTTGAATACATAGCTGGTCAGGAATATCTGTCAATTCCTCTTACCAGGACAGGGTTTTGGCTGCAGTGGGTACTTCCCCTTCTTTGGTATTTTAGTATTGAGGTTACTCTACTGAATCTTGCCACCAGCATCAGGCTTCTTGGCCTCAGGTTTCTTCCCCTTAGTATCTGGCTTCTCAGCTTTTTTACCCACTTGCAAGATAAGAAAGAGCTATGTTTTTATTCTTAACATCAAAGTCAATGTGTTGTAGAAAGAAGAGGGTCCTAATTTATAATTTTCTTCTTCTTAAAAAAATAAACATCAATTAAACAGAATAGAACAGGCAAAGTACATCTCAGAATGAAGCAAATACCCTACCATATTCCAAGAAGAATTCTAATTGCAAGAACACATCTATTTGATTTTAAGGAAAATATATATTAATTGAACTTTTCAAAGTTTAGACTATAGACATTGAGCACTGTGACCAACATAGATTCTGAATTTTTTAATTAATTAATTTATTTGAGAGAGAGAGTGTGTGTGAGCAGGGGAGGGAAAAGAGAGAGTGAGCGAGAGAGAGAGAGAGAGAGAGAGAGAGAGATTGAGAATCTCAAGCAGGCTTTACACCATCAGCATGGAGCCTGACATGCGTCTTGAACCCATAAACCGTGATCATGGCCTGAGCCAAAACCAAGAGTCAGGCCTTTAAGCCATCCTGATGCCCCATATATTCTGTTTCTTAATCAAAGATAGAGTCATTGATAATAGCTCATTGGGATAGGAGTTTAAAATCTGCTTTTTGGTCAAGAGGACAAGAAAACCACCTCTGAATTTTCAGTCCCTACTGTGACTAACAGCAGGGACTATGGTGCTAAAAGATCATAAAACTGCATTAAGGTCACCCTATGACTACTCACATCTCACTTCTAGCATGTTCACCCCTTAGTAACAAGGGAGTCCAGGGGAAAAGCCCACTCTGATTAGAAGTTCTCTGGCTCTACTTGATAGGTAAAAATCTAACTGTTGTTAATTTTTTGGTGAGCATTCTGTTGTTGTTGTTTTTCCTCAGGATGCTTGTATGTGACACAGAATACAGTTCCCACTAAATGTTTCCCCTTATACATCCCAGAGCTAACTCATAGCCTGTTTCAGTTACAGGTTCAAATATTATACATAAACACATGAAACACCAGGCTAGTTTATGTGATTTGTTTCTCTGGATTTCCCAAAAAAATCCACTCAAAATTCTTCCACATTTAGAATGGGAAAAATAAATCTGTTCTTTGGGTTACCATGAAAAGTATGCTATTAATTTAAGAAATTCATGTTCTCTAAAACCATGGTGATTCATGTCTGTGTTTATATCACACTACCATCCACATTTATGAGAACAATTGAAATGTTCATTAGTAAGGACTACATTGACTTTTTATAGCTAGCTGTAATCTTTTATGTGAGTAATGTGTATTATACTTTATTAGAAGTTTCCATGCCTGTCTGTCTAGAAATTCCATGTGAATTTCTACAAAACATGTCAATTTTTCATTAACATCAACTATTACTTTAAACTGCTGAACCAGGAAAAGACTAATTTCTTAGCATTATTCCTTAGTGTGAACATGAGTATATGATTTTAAGCTTTCATAACTTATACATATTATTTAGTATTACAGGTCTTTATAGCTGGAAAGGAATTCAGAGATTACTTAAAGTATAGTATTCACTTTATAAATGAAGAAATGGAATTGGGGTTCAAACATCTTCAGTAGTTTACCCAAGGTTACCTTGTGTTTTGTAGTATAAATTAAACTAATTTTTACCATCATCCATTAATTTACTGAATGATTATTTATTACACAGTTTCTACATGCTAAGTATCATGCTGTACTCCAGGAATACAATGTGTAAGTCCCAGCTCCTGCTTTCCAAGAGTTCTTAGTTAATCTAGGGGGTAAGAAAATAAATTATCAGACAATTACATTGTATTGTGTTAAATGGCAATACAGGGTGCCCAGCTGGGCTCTAGAAGCCTCAAAGAAAGGAAATGATTCTGACATTGAGAGGTCAGGGAATGCCTTATCTGATTTTCAATTCTTCATTATTAAAATGGTGAGCAACTGGAAACATGCCTTGACTTAGAGAAATCCAAAAAACTACATTTTAATTTAATTTTGTTACATACTTGCTCTACGGACCTTGGACAACTTACTTAAACTTTCTGGGTTACCTCATGTTTCAATGGAGATAATATGAATCCAAGTTATTTGAAAGAAAGAGTATAAAATTCTAAGTATTCACTAAATAGACATTGCTATCCAATATACTAATTTCTTTAGTTTATTTTTTAATAAACTAAAATTAAACAATTTTTAAAATTTTGTTTTTGTTTTTGTTTTCAGAAAGAGAGAGAACACAAGTGAGGTAAGGGTAGAAAGAAAAGGGGATAGAGGATCCAAGGGCTCACTGATGACATCAGAGAGACCAACAGAGGGCTTGAACTCTTGAGCTGAAATCAAGAGTTGGACACTTAACCGACTCAGCCACCTAGACACCCCACCAATATACTAATTTAAAATATGGCCTTTTGGGTAAGATACTCTATAATTCAGAGCATGTCTCTCAGAGTGGAGGAGAAAATGCCAGAGATACTCCAACAAAAGGCTTATAAGACTCCCAATACAGTGTTCTTTCTACCTAAACACACTGAATCAACCTACTGCAGGGGCAGAAGCTTGGGGAGAAAAATACACAAAATGCAGAGATCATTGGGCTCACGAGTGATCACAGGAGCTGTGGCAATCTGGAGAGCCATACAGTGCAATGGGAGTGAGTGATGCACATTATGAAGGAGATACTGGGAAGGAGACCTATCTTCCTGATTCAAACACCCTGTATCCCAAATTATTTAACCTGAAAAATTCACTAATGAACTTCAGTTCTCCATTGCACTAGGAATTTGGGTGTGACCTGAATTAAAATTCTGATTACACAAATAATATTTTCTTTCTCCCTCCCTCTCTCCTTCTCTTCCTCCCTCTCTCCCTCCTCCCTCCCTTCCTCTCTCTCTCTTTCTTTCTTCATTCTAATTTTACTTAAACCCAAATTAGTTAAGTATAGTGTAATAATGGTTTCAGGAGTAGAATTTAGTGATTCATCACTTACTTATAACACCCAGTGCTCATCCCAACAATTGCCCTCCTAATGCCCATCACCCCTTTAGCCATCTCCCCACCCAACTCCCCTCCAGCAAACCTCAGTTTGTTCTCTGTATTTAAAAATCTCTTATGATTTGCCTCTCTCCATTTTTATAGCTTATTGTCAGGTTAGTTTCCATATAACACCCAGTGTTCATCCCCACAAGTGCCCTCCTCCATGCCCATCTCCCCCCTCCCCCCTCCCCCCGACATCNGAAATCCAACTTGATCAGAGTGTATGATCCTTCTAATGTTTCGTTGAATTCAGTTTGTTAATATTTTGTTGGAGAGTTTTGGAATTATGTTTATCAGGGATATTGGCTTGTAATTTTCTTTTCTTTTGACATCTTGTCTGATTTTAGAATCAGGGTAATGTTAGTCTTGTAAAATGAGTCTAAATATTCCCTCATCTTTTATTTTTTGGAAGGTTTTGAGAAGGATTGATATTAACTCTCCTTTGAATGTTTGGTAAAGGTCACTAATAATATCTGTTTAGTCTTGGATTATTGTTTGTATGGAGGTTTATTTTTGTTTTTTGTTTCTGTTTGTTGGTTTAGAGAGCACAAGCAGGGAATGAGAAGAGAAAGAGGACAGAGGATCCAAAGCAGGCTCTGTGCCAAAGTTGCACGTTCAACCAACTGAGCCACCCAGGTGGTAGGGACTTTTTAAATTATTGATTCAATCTTTTTACCTGTAATCAGTGTGCTCGATTTTCTATTTCTATAGGGAAGAGATAGAAAATCTGAATATCCATAACTAGTGAAGAAATTGAACCACTTATCAAAAATCTCCCAACAAATAAGAGCCCTGGGCCAGATGGCTTCCCTGAGGAATAGTGCCAGACACTTAAGTCAGAGTTAATACCCATTCTGCTCAAGCTATTCCAAAAAAATAGAAATAGAACAAAAACTTCTGGACCCCTTCTATGAAGTCAGCATCACTTTGATTCCCAAGCCAGACAGAGACCCAGAAAAGAGAACTACTGGCCAATATCCTTGATGAATACAGACGCAAAAATCCTCAACAAGATGCTTGCAAATCGAATTCAACAACACATGAAAAGAATTATCCACTAAGATCAAGTGGAATTCATTCCTAGGTTACAGGGCTCGTTCAATATTAGCAAATCAATCAATATGATACATCACATTAACAAAAGAAAAGATAAAAACCATACTATTCTGTCGATAGATGCAGAAAGGATTTGACAAAATACAGCATCCTTTCTTAATAAAGACCCTCGAAAAAGTTGGGATAGAAGGAACTTACTTAAACAACATAAAAGCGATTTATGAGAAGCCTGCAACTAATACCATCCTCAATGTGGAAAAACTGAGAGCTTTCCCCCTGAGATCAGGAACACGACAGGGATGTCCACTCTCACCACTGTTGTTTAAAATAGTGCTGCAAGTCCTAGCGTCAGCAATCAGACAACAGAAAGAAATAAAAGGCATCAGAATTGGCAAAGATGAAGTCAAACTTTCACTTTTCGCAGAAGACATGATACTGTACATGGAAAACCTGACAGCCTCCACCAGAAGCCTACTAGACTGATCCATGAACTCAGCAAAGTCGCAGGGTACAAAATCAACATACAGAAATCGGTTGCATTCTTATACACAAATAATGAAGCAACAGAAAGAGAAATCAAGAAACTGATCCCATTCACAATTGCACCAAAAACCATAAAATACGTAGGAATAAACCTAACCAAAGATGTAAAAGATCTGTATGATGAAAACTACAGAAAACTTATGAAGGAAATTGAAGAAGACACAAAGAAATGGAAAAACATTCCATGCTTATGGATCAGAAGAATAAATATTGTTAAAATGTCATTACTACTCAAAGCAATCTACACATTCTATGTAATCCTAATCAAAATTGCACGAGCCTTCTTCTCAAAGCTAGAAGAAACAATCCTAAAATTTGTATGGAACCACAAAAGACCCCGAATAGCTAAAGTAATACTGAAGAAGAAAACCAAAACGGGTGGCCTCACAATCCCAGACTTTAGCCTTTACTACAAAGCTATAATCATCAAGACAGTATAGTATTGGCACAAAAACAGACACCTAGACCAATGGAAAGAATAAAGAACTCAGAAATGGACCCACAAAATATGGCCAATTAATCTTTAACAAAGCGGGAAAGAGTATCCAATGGAAAAAAGACAGCCTTTTTAACAGATGGTGCTGGGAGAACTGGACAGCAACATCCAGAAGAATGAAACTGGATCAATTTCTCACACCATACACAAAAATAAACTCAAAATGGATGAAGGACCTGAATGTGAGACAGGAAACCATCAAAACCTTAGAGAAGAAAGCAGGTAACAACCTCCTTGACCTCAATAACAGGATTTTTTTTACTTGACACATCCCCAAAGGCAAGGGAATAAAGAGCAAAAATGAACTATTGGGGCTTCATCAAGATTAAAAGCCTCTGCATGGCAAAGGAAACAATCAATAAAACTAATAGGCAACTGACAGAATGGGAAAAGATAGTTGCAAATGACATATCGGACAAAGGACTAGTATCCAAAATCTGTAAGGAACACACCAAAGCCCACACCCAAAAAACAAACAATCCAGTGAAGAAATGGGCAGAAGATATGAACAAACACTCCTCCAAAGAGGACATCCAGATGGCCAACAGACACATGAAACGATGCTCAGCATCCCTCCTCATCAGGGAAATACAAATCAAAACCACACTGAGATACCACCTCACGCCAGTCAGAGTGGCTAAAATGAACAAACTGGGAGACTCTAGATGCTGGCGAGGATGTGGAGTAACGGACACCCTCCTACACTGTTGGTGGGAATGTAAACTGGTGCAGCCCCTCTAGAAAACAGTATGGAGGTTCCTCAAAAAAATTAACAATAGAACTCCTGTATCCCTTGGGTAAATTCCCAGCAATAGTACTGCTAGGAGATTTCCCAAGTGATACAGGAGTGCTGATGCATGGGGCACATGTACCCCAATGTTCATAGCAGCACTTTCAACAATACTAAATTATGGAAAGAGCATAAATGTCCATCAACTGATGAATGGCTCAAGAAGATCTGGTTTATCAATACAATGGAATACTACATGGCAATGAGTTAGAATGAATTCTGGCCATTTGCAGCAATGTCGGGATGGAACTGGAGGGTGTTAATGCTGAGCAAAACAAGTCAGGTAGAGAAGGACAGATACCATATGTTTTCACTTATAAGTGGAACAGGAGATATTTAACAAAGGACCATGGGGGAGGAGAAGAGGAAGAAATAGTTGGGGAGAAGGAGGGAGGCAAACCATGAGAGACTCTTGAATACTGAGGACAAATTGAGGGCTGAGGGGGGTAGAGGAGAGGGGAAGGGGGATGATGGGCTTAGAGGAGGGCACTTGTTGGGATGAACAATGGGTCTTATATGGAAACCAACTTAACAATGAACTATAAAAGAAAAAAAATGCTTTTGCTGTATCCCATAGGTTTTGGTGTGTTGTCTTTCCATTTTTGCTTGATTCAAGGTACTTTCCGACTTCACTTTTGATTCCTTTGTTGATCCTTTGTTTAGTCGCATGTTGTTTAGTCTATATATCATTGTAAATTTTCCATTTTTTTCTTATAATTTATTCTAGTTTTGGTCAAAGAAGATGCTAGATATAACTTCAGGTTTCTTAAATTTGTTAAGCCACTTGTTTTGTGGATTAATAGATGATCTATCCTGGAGAATGTCTATGTGCATTTGGGAAGTGTGTGTATTCTGCTGTTTTTGGATGGAATGCTCTGTATTTATCCATTAGGTCCATCTGATCTAAAGTATTTTTTAAAGCCAATGTTTCCTTATTGATTATCGCTCTGGATGATTCATCTATCACTGTAAGTGGTGTATCAAAGTGCTCTACTATTATTGTTTGTTTATTTCTCCACTTAGGTTGATATATATTATAAATATGTAAATATGAATATATTTATATAAATATATATATTTTTGTGTTGGGCGCATAATTATTTATAAATATTATATTCTCTCATTGGATTGGTCTTTTTATCAATATGTAATATCCATTGTTGTTTCTTATAGCAATCTTTGTTTTTAAAGTCTATATTGTTTGATATAACTACCCCCAGATTTTTTTTTGTTTCCATTTACATGGAATGTCTTTCTTCATCTCTTCACTTTTAGTGTGTGTTTCCTCACATTTGAAGTGAGTCTCTTGTAGGCAGCATAGAGATAAATGTAGATTTTAAAAGTCCATTTAGCTACCTTAAGTCTTTTGTTTGGATAATTTAATTAATTTACATTTAATGTAACTATTGATAGAGATAACTTATTGCCATTTTGTTATCTTCTGGCTGTTTTGTAGTTCATCTCTTTGTTTCTCTTTCTTTTGTTCTACTCTTTTGTAGTTTGATGACTTTTTTGAGTGGTATGCTTAGATGTTTTCCATTACCTTTTGACTTTTTATGAGTTTTTTTCTAGGTAGTTTATATATAACAAATTATATTTATGAGAGTCAATTTTAAGTTGATAACTTAAATTTGGATACCTTCTAAAGCTCTATATTTTATGTTTTTGATGTCACATTTTACTTTTTTATCTTGTGTATCCTTTAACTAATTGTTATAGTTACAGTTATTTTCACTATTTTTAAATTTCACATTCGCTTTATAATTGATTAAGTTACTACCTTTATCACAAATTTACTGTTACCAGTGAGATTTGGATTTTTATGTTTCTTTTACCAATTAGTACTTTCTTTCTTTCTTTCTTTCTTTCTTTCTTTTCTTTTCTTTTTTCTTTTTTCTTTTTTTTTTTTTTAACAAATAGTTTATTGTCAAATTGGTTTCCATATAACACCCAGTACTCTTTCTTTTCAGATTCTTGTACGGCTTGTTTAGTAGTGATGAATTCTTTTAGCTTTTCTCTCTCCCCTTCCCCACCTTTTTTTTTCATTTGGCTTCTTAAGTTTTTATTTTAATCCAACTGGTTAATATGTAGTATTATATTCATTTTAGTTGTACAATACAGAAATTCAACAATGCCATACATCAGTTAGTGCTCATCACAACAAGTGCATTCCTTAATCCCCCTCACCTATTTTACCTATCCCTTCACACTCCTGCCTTATGGTAACCATCAATTTGTTTTCTATAGTTACGAGTATGTTTCTTGATTTGTTTATCTCTTGCTTTTCTCCCTGTGCTCATTTGTTTTGTTTCTTAAGTTCCACACATGAGTGAAGTTACATGGTATTTGTCTTTCTCTGAATGGCTAATTTCATTCAGTGTTATACTCTCTTGCTCCATTTGTTTCATTGCAAATAGCAAGATGTCATTTTTTATGGATGAATATGACACTTAGGCTGCTTCCATATCTTGGTGATTCTAAATAATGCTGCAATAAACATTGGGTACATGTATTCCTCTGAATTAGTGTTTTTGTATTCTTTGTCTAAATATCTAGTGATGCAATAGCAGGATCATAAGGTAGTTCTATTTAATCCTTTTGAGAAACCTCCATACTGTTTTCCACAGAGATTGTACGAGTTTACATTCCCACTAAGAGTGCAAAATGGTTCCCCTTCCTCCAAATCCTCACCAGCATCTGTTGTTTCTTATGTTTTTGATTTTAGACATTCTGACAGGTGTGAGGTGGCATCTCATTCTGGTTTTGATTTGTATTTCTCTGATGATGAGCAATGTTGAGCATCTTTTCTTGTATCTGTTATCTTTGGGAAAATATCTGTTCATATATACTGCCCATTTATTAACTGGATTATTGGATTTTTGGGTGTTGAGTTTGATAACTTTTTTATTATATTGGACACTAACCCTTTATCAGATATGTTGTTTGCAAATATCTTCTCTTATTCCATAGGCTGCCTTTTAGTTTTGTTGATTCTTTCCTTTGCTATGCAGAAGCTTTTTATCTTGAAATCCCAATAGTTAATTTATGCTTTTGTTTCCCTTACCTCCAGAGACATGTCTAGTAAGAAGTTGCTGCAGTCAAGATCAAAGAGGTTGCTTCCTGGGTTCTCCTCCAGAATTTTGATGGTTTCCTATATCACGGTTAGGTCTTTCATACCTTTGGAATTTATTTTTGTGTATGATGTAAGAAAGTGGTCTGGTTTCATTCTTTGGCATGTTGTTGTCTAGTTTTCCCAACACCATTTTTAAAAAAGTTTTATTTCTTTTATTTTTGAGAGACAGAGACAGCACAAGTGAGGGAGGGGAAGAGAGACAAACAACACCATTTGCTGAAGAGACTTTTTCTTCATTGGATATTCTTTTTTCCTTTGTTAAGTTGAGTTGACCATATAAATGTGGATCCATTTATCAGTTTTCTATTCTTCCCACTGACATATGTATCTATTTTTATGCCAGCACCATACTATCTTGATGGCTACTGATTTATGGTATACTTCAAGTTGGAAACATGATGCTTCCAACTTTGCTTTTCTTTTTCAGGATTGCTTTTGACTATGCAGGGTCTTTTATGGTTCCACACAGATTTTAGGATTGTTTGTTCTAGCTCTGTGAAAAATTCTCATTGCATTTTGATAGGGATTGAATTAAATGTGTAGATTGTTTTGAGTAGTATAGACATTTTTCACAATATTTTTTCCTCCAACCCATGAGTATGAGATCCTTTTCTATTTCTTTGTATCCTCTTCAATTTCCTTCACAAGTGTTCTATAGTTTTCAGAGTACAGATCTTTTACAACTTGAGTTAAGTTTACTCCTAGGTATCTTATGGTTTTTGGTATAATTGTCAATGAGATCAATTCCTTGATTTCTAATTCTGCTGCTTAATTATTGATGTGTCAAAGTGCAACAGAATTCTGTACACTGATTTTATATCCTGTAACTTTGCTGAATTCATGTATTAGTTCTAGGAATTTTTTGGTGGATCCTTTCATGTTTTTAACATGTTGAGTATCATGTTATCTGCAAATAGTGAAAGTTTGACTTCTTCCTTGATGATTTGGATGCCTTTTATTTCTTTTTGTTGTCTAATTGCTGAGGCTAAGACTTCCTGTACTATATCAAATAGTAATAGCAAGAGTGGACACCCTGACTTATTATTGGCCATAGAGGAAAAGCTCTCAATTTTTCCCCATTGAGGATAAAATTAACTGTGCTTTGTTCATATATGGCCTTTGTGATGTTGAGGTTATGTTCCATCTATCTCTACTTTCTTGAGGGGTTTTATAAAGAATAGATGATATATTTTTGTCAAATGCTTTTCTTCATCTATTGAGAGGATAATAGGGTTCTTATCATTTATTTTATTAATATGGTGTATCACATTTGTTGATTTGTGAATATTGAGCCACCCCTGAAGTCCAGGAATAAATCCCACTTGATCATGGTGAATAATTCTTTTCATATTGTTGAATTTGATTTGCTAGTATCTTGTTGAAATTTTTGGATCATGTTCAACAGGGATATTGGCCTTTTGTAGGGGGGTCTTGTCTGGTTTTGGAATCAGGGTAAGGATAGCCTCATAGAAGAAGTTTGGAAGTTTTCTTTCCATTTCTAGTTTTTGGAACAATTTGAGAAGAATAGGTAATAACTCTTCTTTAAATGTCTGGTAGAATTCCTCTGGGAAGCCATCTGGCTCTAGACTTTTGTTTTTTGGGAGCTTTGATTGCTGATTTATTTTCTTTGCTGATTATGGCTCTGTTAACTTATGATTATGGCTCTATTTCTTCCTGTTTCAGTTTTGGTAGTTTGTATGTTTCTAGGAATTTGTCCATTTCTTCCAGATTGTCTGGCTTGTTGACATATGATTTTTCATAATATTCTTTTATGATTATTTATATTTCTGTGGTGGTGCTTGTGATTTCTCCTCTTTCATTCATGATTTTATCTATTTGGGGCTTTGTCTTTTCTTTTTATTAAGTCTGACTAGAGGTTTATCAATTTTGTTAATTCTTTCAAAGAACCATCTCTTAGTTTGGTTGATATGTTCTACTGGGTTTTTGTTTGTTTGTTTCTATAACATTTATTTCTGCTCTACTCTTTATTATTTCCCTTCTGCTGTGTTGAGCTTTGTTTGCTGCTCCTTTTTGCTAGTTTGTTTTTAGCTCTTATAGGTGTTAAGGCTAAGTTGTGTTTTTAAGACTTTTCTTGCTTCTTGAGGTAAGCCTGTATTGCAAAATACTTCCCTCTTAGGATTGCCTTTGCTACTTCCCAAAGCTTTTGGATTGTCATGTTTTCATTTTCATTTGCTTACATGTACTTTTAAATTACTTTTATTTTCCTGGTTAAACAAATCATTCTTTAGTAGGATGCTCTTTAACCTCCATGTATTTGTGGTCTTTCCAATTTTTTCTTGTGGTTGACTTCAAGTTTCCTAGCATTGTGGTCTGAAAATATGCATGATCTTGATCTTTTTGTGCTTTTTGAGGGCTGATCTCTGACCCACTATGAGATCTGTTTTGGAGAATGTCCCATGTGCACTTGAAAAGAATGTGTATTCTGCTGCTTTAGGATAAATTATTCTGAATATCTCTGTTAAATCCATCTGTTCCAGGTGTTTTTCAAAGCCATTGTTTCCTTGTTGATTTTCTGCTTAGATGATCTGTCCATTGGGGTAAGTCGTGTTTAAAGTCCCCTACTATTATTGTATTATTGTCAAAGCATTCCTTTATGTTGGTCATTAACTATTTTTAATATTTGTGTCCTCCCACTTGGGAGACATAAATGTTTACTATTGTTTTATCTTCTTGTTGGATTGTCTCCGTTATTATAATATGGTGACCTTCTTTGTCTCTTGTTACAGTCTTTGTTTTAAAGTCCATGTTGTCTGAGATCCCATATGTTTGCACATATAGGTGGATTAGGGGGAACTTAACGGAGGACCATGGGGGAGAAAAAGGAAAAAAAATAGTTGAGGAGAGGGAGGGAGGCAAACCATGAGAGATTCTTGAATGCTGAGAACAAACTGAGGGCTGATGAGGGTGAGGGAGAGGGGAAGGGGGGTGATGAGCATGGAGGAAGGCACTTGTGGGGATGAGCACTGGGTGTTATATGGAAACCTACTTGACAATAAACTATTTAAGAAAAAAAATAAAGTCAATGTTGTCTGATATATTTATTGCTACTCAAGTTTTTTTTGACATCTATTTGCATGATACATGTTTTTCCAACTCCTTACTTTGAATTTGCAGGTCTAAAATGACTTTCTTGTAGACAGCATATAGATGAGTCTTGTTTTTTTAAATCCATCTGTCACCTTATCTCTTTTGAATGGAGTGTTTAGTTCATTTACATTGAAGTAATTATTGATAGATATGTATTTATGGCCATTTTATTATTTGTTTTGTGGCTGTTCTGAAGATTTTCTCTGATTCTTTCTTGTCTTTCTCTCTTTCATGGTTTTCTTAGTGTCTTTAGTGATCTATTTAATTTTTTTTAAATTTTTTTTAATGTTTTTATTTATTTCTAGAAGAGAGAGAGAGAGAGACAGCGTGAGCAGGGGAGGGTCAGAGAGAGAGGGAGTCACAGACTGAAACAGGCTCCAGGCTCTGAGCTGGCAGTCAGCACAGAGCCCGACGCGGGGCTCGAACCCACGAACCGCGAGATCATGACCTAAGCGAAAGTCGGACGCTTAACCGACTAAGCCACCCAGGCGCCCCTAGATTTCTTTCTCTTTATTCTTTACATATTTATTAGTGGTTTTGATACATGGTTACCACCAGGTTTATATATAAGCTCTTCTGCATATATCCTTCTATATTAAGTTGATGGTCAATTAAGTTTGATCTTATTTTTTTACTCTTCTCCTCTCCACATTTTAAGAGTATATTGTCATATTTTACATCTCTCTTTTTGTAAATTCTTTGCCTGAATTTTACAGAAATATTTACTGTTTGTATGTTTTCTACCTTTATACTATCACTTTTAGTTTTCCCTTTTCATTCAAAGAGCCCCCTTAGTATTTCTTTCAGGGTTGGTTTAGTGGTCCTTTAGCTTTTATTTGTCTCAGTAACTACTCTCCTTCCATTCTGAATGTTAGCCTTTCTGGATAGAGTATTCTTGGCTGCAGATTTTCCCATTCAGCACTTTGAATATATCATGCCACTGCCTTCTGTCTTGGAAAATTTCTACTGAAAAATCCCCTGTTAGCCTTATACGTTTTCCATTTTCATTTTACTAACTTCTTTTGTCTTACTGCCTTAATAATTTTTTTCTTTATCACTAGATTTTATCAATTTAATTACAGTATGTCTTTGTGTGGGTCTTCTTTTTGTTGATTTGATGAGAGCTCTGTTCCTCCTGAGTTTAGATACCTATTTCCTTCCTTAGATTAGGGAAGTTTTCAGCTATTATTTCTTCAGATACATTTTCCATCATATTTTCTTTCTCTTCCTCCTTCTCCTTCTGTTCTTCCTCCTCCTCCTCTTCCTTACTCCTCCTCCGCCTCCTTCTCCACTTCTGCTTCTCCTTCTGGAATTCCTATAATATGAATATTATTATACTTGATGTAGTCGCTGAGTTCCCTAAGTCTATTCTCATGTTACATAATCTTTTTTGCTCCTTTGTTCAACTTGATTGCTTTCCATTACTCTGTCTTCTAGGTCATTAATTCATTCCTCTGTTTCTTCCAGCCAGCTGTTCATTCCATCAAACATGTTTCTCATTTTATTTATTGAGCCCTTTATCTCTACTATGTTATTTATTCCTTATCTCTATATTAAGATAGTCACCCATGCTTTCCACTATTTTATCAAGTCCAGTTACTATCCTTATGATATGATCTTTAATTCTCTATCAGGCATGTTACTTATATCTATTTTCCTTAGATCTTTGGTCATGGCCTTGTACTTTTCTCTTGTATGGGATAACTTTCATTATCTTCTCATGTTTTCTAAGTCTCTGTGCCTGTTTTTGTGTGTTATGAAAGTTAGCTTTATCTCCCATTCTTGAGGATAATGGCCTTATGAAGAAGAGGTTCTACAGTGCCCAGCCATGTAGTGTCCCTTGTTTCCTAGAGCCTGGCTCTTTTGAGAGTGTCCCGAGTGTGTGTTATGTGTTCTCTGGTGTTTTGTCCTGGCTGCTTTATTTTTCAGACCAGCCATCTGCAAAGGCTGTATTTGCCTGTTGTGAGCAGTGTTTGGTCCTTAGCCTGAATGTGGCCCATTTTAACTAGGTGTACTCTTGTTTATTTGTGAAGTGAGACGTGTTGCCACCACCATGGACACAGAGGCTCTACAAATTCCTACATCAGAAGATAAGGAATGAGCAGAGGTTTGGGCTGGTCTTCTGGGGGAGGGTGGTTACTGTAATACGGCTGAGACAAGGGTGACTGGAAGAGTTGTTCTTTTGGAATCCAGGGGCTGAGGCTTAGTCTAAGCAAGTTAGGTAGGAACTATTTGTCTGTTCTAGTTCCCACAGATGTTTCAGTATTTATGTTGAGAGGTGGAGGAAGGAAATGCCACAGACCAATTCCTTTGTTCCTGGAGGGAGTCTCTTTGTGATGCTGCCTCTCTAGGATATGCTAGTGATGAATTTTTTTGGAGTGATGGTAAGGTTGTAGCTGACAGCCAAGAAAGAATTCTTGAAGATGTCTTTGGTGCCAAAAAAAAAAAAAAGTGATTTTATGAAAGCATGGGGACAGAATCCATGGGCAGGAAGAGCTTCCCCAAACCTTTAGAAGAGACTGATTATATACTTGGGAACTGGGGAACGTAAAGTCAAGAGGAAGTTTCCAAAGAGATTTTCATATACTAAAGAAGACTCACAGGATGCTGGAGGCCTATCTATTATCAAACTAAGGTTGTTTTTCCCTCTCGCAAAGCATTAACATTAAGACAGTAAGGACACACTTGGGTGGCTCAGTCGGTTAAGCATCCGACTTCAGCTCAGGTCATGATCTCATGGTTCCTGGGCTCGAACCCCGCATCGGGCTCTGTGCTGACAGCTAGCTCAGAGCCTGGAGCCTGTTTCAGATTCTGCATCTCCCTCTCTCTTACCCTCCACTGCTCACCCTCTCTCTCTCTCTCTCTCTCTCTTTCTCTCTCTCTCAGAAATAAATAAAAAATATTTTAAAAATACCTTATAAAAAGACAGTAGGGAGTTCCTGGACAAATGTTTTACTCTGCCTGCCTCAAGTATTTGTCAATGGGCTGCAGGTTACAGGGAAATTTAATTCTATCTGCCATTTTCTTCTGCCTTTGTTTCCCACATCACCCAAAGATGAGTGAATAACCTCCCCACTGTGTGCCTCAGGTACTCTTTAGATCTCAGTTTCTTCACTGTCTGTCCGGGGTTGTTTGTCTTCCTTAATTCCAAAAGCAGTGCATTGCCCTCTGGGCTTTATCTCAGCCATGCCTCCTGACCTTTAAAACTCCAGACTTTATGCCGTACTGGTTGCAAGAACTCTTGCAATGGTCCTTCTGGGCTTTCTAACCCAATTACTATGAGGATTTGTTTTCCCAGTGCGCTCTCCTCTGTGTCAGTCTGCTTCATACCCTTCTTTGCAACCATGGTTCCCTCTCCACTGGAGCAGCCATGATCCACTTCTCTCCCAAAACACATTTCCCACTTCCTACCTTCTTCAACATGGCCTCTTCTCTACCTTTAGATGTGGAGTTGGTTTTGCCAGTCTTCAAATCAATTTGTGAGGATATTTGGGATTGTTTGATAGTTATCTAGTTGTGTTCATGAGATGAGGTGAGCCTTGAGTCTTCCTACTCCACAGCCATCTTCCAACTTCTGTTTGTTTGTTTTAGGATTTTGAATATATCATGCCAATCCATTCTATCCTATAAGGTTGCTGCTGAAAATAATCTGCTAATATTCTGGCAGGGGTTTTCTTGTATCTAGAAAATTATATTTCTCTTGCTGTCTTTAAGATTCTTTCCTTGTCTTTAACTTTTGATATTTTAATTATGATTTGTCTTGATGTGTATCTCTTTGGGTTCCTCTTATTTGGGACTCTCTGGGCCTCCTGGATTTGGGTGTCTGTTTCTTTTCCTACGTTAAAAAAGTTTTCAGCCATTATTTCTCCAGATAAATTTTCTATTCATTTATATTTCCCTTCTTCTGGACTCCTTATAATTCAAATGTTAATCTGTTTGATGTTGTTCCATAAACCCCTTAAGCTATCTTCACTGTTTTGAATTCTTTTTTCTTTTTTCTTCTCTGATTGGGTGAGTCCCTCTGTCCTGTTTTTGAGTTCATTGATCCTTATTTCTGCTTCTTCTAGTCTGTTGTTAATCCCCTTTGGCGTATTTTTCATTTCAGTTATTCTATTCTTTTGTTCTGTGACTTCTATTTGTAATTCCCTTTATTTTCTATCTTTTCACTGAAGTTCTCACTGTATTCATCCATTCTTCAGTTTGGTGAATATCTTTATGACCATTACTTTGAACTCTTTATCAGGTAAACTCCTTATCTCAATGCCATTAAGGCTTTTATCTGGGATTTTATCCTGTTATTTCATTAAGGATGTATTCATCTGGTTCTTCATTTTCGTTGACATTCATATTTGTTTCTATACATTATAAACAGCCAACTCTTTGTCTTAAAACACTGACCTTGTGTAGGAGATGAAATTTATCATTCAACCCTGCTCTAGCTCTTGGTTATCTCTCAAACTTTTGTGATTGTCCAAGCAGGTTGTTTTGTTTTTAATAGCTCCTAGTAGCTGAGGGTGCGCCAAGATCTATCAGTGTCCCAAAAAGAAGTATCTCAGTCTGCATATAGATTCAAAGTGAATAGACATGCGACTCTCTGGCAATAACTTTATTAAAAAATGCAAAATATACAGTCCTGTCAGAGGTTTTAGCTCTACTTGCCCCCAAAGCCTGGTAATCTGGACCTGTCCTCTGGCCAGCAGTCACAAAACTCGGGGTTCCAGACAAGTTTATAAGCTCTTTTCTAGAAGATACAAGTGAGACAGACAGAGAGCACAAAGGTAGCATTCCTTGGCCTATATTCACTGAAAGCACTTCTATAGCCTTTACATGTGTGCCTAGCATGAAGACTGCCCCTAAGGCCAAATCTCCAGAACTAACCTGTAGGCCTCTTTCATAAAAGGCTAGGAGTGTGTATCACTGTTTGTACAGTGCCCTGGAGGTGGCAGCCTATCAAGGGCTGTTTCTTTGATTGTTACAGTCCAGAGGGCCCAAGAATGCTTGCCCCTCTACCAGTTCCAGAGTTTCAAAGAGTACCCCCTTTGTGGCAGCTGCAAAAACCAGGACACCAGACATAAACTAGAATGCCAAGCATATATAAGAACTCCTCTTTGAAGACAAACACCTTGGCACTCTGGATCATGATGGAGGGAGGGCATGAGGACAGTGCTTACCTTCTGAGGTCTCAGGAAATGATTACAGTCAGCCCTGAGATGTGTGTCAAATTAGAAACCTGTCCCTCAAGCTGCAACTCTGATGATAAACCAATAGATCTCTTTCCAGAAATATTGAGCTTCTGGGTCAGTGCCTCTCACTGTGCCCTGGTGGTGGTAGCTATTTAAGAACTCTTTCTCCATTGGTTATAGTTTTGTGGGATCCATCCATAAGTATAATTCTCACTGGCCTCCAGAACCAAATGATGTAAAGGTGTCCTCTGGTAGCAGATGAAAAATTAGGGCCCCAGAAAAGGATGTAAGCTCCTTTCTGTACGATACTGATGAGCTGTAGTGAGGCAGAGGAAAGCACTAAATTGAATTTATCAGCCTCCATTCCCTGGCAGCTCCTCTGCAGGCTACTGTTAAGTGTCCCTGACAGATCCTCTGTAGGCTGCTCTAAGTATACTAAACCAGAAGACTGCCCCTCAAGCCAAAGCTCCTGGATAAGCATATAGACCTCTTTCTCAGAAAGACTGGAGGTGTGTTTTAGTCTGCTTTCTGTGCAGTACCCTGGGAGTAATAGTTCTGCCTCAAACTGTCTCTCTCATTGTTACAGCTTTATAAGACCCAGCAACGAAAGCCCCTTGGCCTCCAGAGCCAGGCAATCAAGGGACACCTTCTGGATGGCAGCTGCAAAATCCATATCACCAGACATAAAAATCAGGCACCAGATATGTGTAGAAGCTCTCCTTGGGGATATGGGAGCACTCTGGAATACAGCAGATACTCTTCCCCCAGCTTTTTAAATCTTAAGAACATTTTGCTCTATTAACAATCTTTAAAAGTCCCTTTAGGTCAGGTATCCATGGCTACCTCTCCATTTATCATGTTAATTATGGCTTCCAGGTTTCTAGTCTCTATTACTTGGGGACCCTGTCATTCTCATGATGTTATTGAGTCCAGTTTGGTAACCCAGTTTGTAGAGAAGGGCTCTCACCAAGCTTCCTAGTGTTCATGCCCTTGTCAACAGTGCCTTCCTATGCCCTTGGTGCATGGTGTATCTACTGGGCCCTCTCATGGGAGATAGTCATTTTGTAGCCCTTTTGTTTCTTACGATGTGACTATTCCCTCATATTCCATTCTCATAGCCTCTGTTCCTTCCTCTACATCTACCTACTTTCCTGAGATTTGCCCCTCATTTTTCTCTAGTCTTCTAAAACCCACCTCAATATTAAGTTGGCTCCATTCTAGGAGTCTTGACTAAGGTGTTAAATCTCATATCCTAATAAAAGTCCTTAATTATTGCTTACCTGACTATATTCTGAGCCCTTTGGTCACACACCCTCAAAATCCAATGCAAAGTATACTCCCTTGGCTCCTGCTTGGGGTTCTTTCAATTCTTTAGGTGAATAGTCTTTTTTTTTCCCCTTATCAGGCCCAGCAATCCCTAACTGGGTTGTATTAATATTTAATTTCATTTGGTGTCTTGGCAGCTAGGAGAAGAAGGTGCCTATTGCCTTCTGTGGGTGGGTGGGGACTTCTGGGAAGTGGGGGGAGGCGGTACCTCTGTAATCCCAGAAAGCCAATGTGATCTGTAGAATTACCATCCTCAGTGATCTCCAGCCAGATATGCCTGTCATAATTTTCAGGATTTCAAGTTCCCACCCCCACCCAACATCCTGACTTGCATATCTCAGACCTGCCTTGACTGGACATTCAAACTTCTCTAGAGCTCTGAAACTCTCACAAAGACCTTTTGCTCTATTTCAGCTTCCTACCTACCACAGGTGATGAGAACCTCATTGGAAGCCACTGCTGAAGGTCTCTGGTTCTCATGCTTAGTCATTAACTACAAGTAATTAAATCTCACTCTCTCCTTTTTTTTCCTTCAGGACACCAGTTCAACTTAGTAATAACTGACCAACTCCACTTTGACAGCACCTTTCCCTCATGTTTTTCAAATGATTTCATTGCACTTAGCGCAGCAACATTCCACACTGGGTCATATTCCAAGGCCGCCTCCAGTGAAATCTTTAGCAATTGAGCTCCATCTTGCATCAGGGTATATATGTGCCCTCACTACCGAAGATTCTGTCCTATTTACCTCCTAACCAGTGTGAGATCCAACCCCAAGCCATCATTTTGTGTCTCTTTCTTTTTTAATTTTAATATAATTTATTGTCAACTTGGCTAGCATGCAGTATATACAGTATGCTCTTGATTTTGGGTATAGATTCCCATGACTCATGGCTTACATACAACACCCAGTGCTCATCCCAACAAGTGCCCTCCTCAATTTCCATCACCCATTTTTCCTTTTCCCTCACCCCCCCCCCAATCAACCCTCAGTTTATTCTCTGTATTTAAGAGTCTCTTATGGGTTGCCTCTCTCCTTCTCTGTTTGTAACTATTTTCCCCCTTCCCTTCTCCTATGATCTTCTGTTAAGTGTCTCATGTTCCACATATGAGTGAAAACAAATGAGATCTGTCTTTCTCTGACTGACTTATTTCACTTAGCATAATACCCTCCAGTTCCATCCATGTTGCTGCAAATGGCAAGATTTCATTCTTTCTCATTGCCAAGTAGTATTCCATTGTATATATAAACCACATCTTCTCTATCCATTCATCAGTTGATGGACATTAAGGCTTTTTCCATAATTTGGCCATTGCTGAAAGTGCTACTATAAACATTGGGGGCACTTGTGCCACTAGGAATCAGCACTCCTGTGTCCTTTAGATAAATTCCTAGTAGTGCTATCCCTGGATCATAGGGTAGCTCTATTTTTAATTTTTGAGGAACCTCCACACTGTTTCTCAGAGCAGCTGCATCAGTTTGCATTTCCACCAACAGTGCAAACGGGTTCCCATTTCTCCACATCCTCACCAGCATCTGTTGCTTCCTGAGTTGTTCATTTAGCCACTTTGATAGGTGTGAGGTGGTATCTCAGTGTTGTTTTGATTTGTATTTCCCTGATAATGAATGACGTTAAGCATCTCTTCATGTGTCTGGTAGCATTCTGGATGTCTTCTTTGGAAAAGTGTCTATTCATGTCTTCTGCCCATTGCTTCACTGGATTATTTGTTTTTCAGGTCTTGAGTTTGGTAAGTTCTTTTATAGATTTTGGATACTAACCCATTATCCAATATATCATTTGCAAATATGTTATCCCATTCTGTCAGTTACCTTTTAGTTTTGTTGATTGTTCCCTGTGCAGCGCAGAAGCTTTCTATCTTGATGAGGTCCTAATAGTTCATTAAAAAATTTTTTTTCCCTTAATTTATATCTGAGAGAGAGAGACAGACAGACAGACAGACAGACAGCGTGAGTAGGGGAGGGTAAGAGAGAGACGAAGACACAGAATCCGAAACAGGCTCCAGGCTCTGAGCTGGCAGTCAGCACAGAGCCTGACGCGGGGCTCAAACCCACGAACTGTGAGATCATGACCTGAACCGAAGTCAGACGCTTAACTGACTGAGCCACCCAGGTGCCCCCTAATAGTTCATTTTTGCTTTTATTTCCCTTGCCTTTGGAGATGTGTCAAGCAAGAAATTGCTGTGGCTGGGGTCAAAGAGGTTGTTGGCTGTCTTCTCCTCTAGGGTTGTGATGGTTTCCTGTCTCGTGTTTAGGTCTTTCATCCATTTTGAGTCTATTTTTGTGTGTGGTGTAAGAAAGTGGTCTAGTTTCATTCTTCTGTATGTTGCTGTCCAGTTCTCCTAGCACCATTTGCTAAAGAGACTGTCTTTTTTCCTTTGGATACTCTTTCCTGTTTTGTCAAAGATTAGTCGGCCATACATTTGTGGGTCCGATTCTGGGTTCTCCATTATATTCCACTAGTCTCTGTGTCTTTTTTGTGCCAATACCATACTGTCTTGGTAATTACAGCTTTGTAGTAGAGACTAAAGTCTGGAATTGTGATGTCTTCTGCTTTGTTTCTTTTTCAACATTACTTTAGCTATTCAGGGTCTTTTGAGGCTCCATACACATTTTAGGATCATTTGTTCTAGCTTTGAGAAGAATGCTGGTGCAATTTTGATTGGAATTGTGTTGAATGTGTATATTGCTTTGGGTAGTATTAACATTTTAACAGTATTTGTTCTTCCAATACATGGGCATGAAATGTTTTTCCATTTCTTTGTGTCTTCTTCAATTTCCTTCATAAGTTTCCTATAGCTTTCAGCATACCGATCTTTTACATCTTTGGTTAGGTTTACTCTTAGATATGTTATGGTTCTTGGTGCAATAGTAAATGGGATCGATTTCTTGACTTCTCTTTCTATTGCTTCATTATTGGTGTACAGAAATGCAACCTATTTCTATACATTGATTTTGCATCCTGTGACTTTACTGAATTCATGTATGAATTCTAGCAGCTTTTTGGTGGAATCTTTCAGGTTTTCCATGTACAGTCTCATGTCATTTGTGAAAAGTGAAAGTTTGACTGCTTCTATTGACAATTTCATTTTGTTGTCTGATTCATGAGGTTAGGACTTCCAACAGTATGTTAAACATCAATGTTGAGAGTGGACATCCTGTCATATCCTGATCTCAAGGGGAAAGATCTCAGTGTTTCTCCATTGAGGATGATATTAGTTGTGGGATTTTCATAAATGGCTTTATGATGTTAAGGTATGTTCCTTCTATCCTGACTTTCTAGAGGTTTTTATTAAGAACAGATGCTGTATTTTGTCAAATGCTTTTTTCACCTAATGACAGGATCATATGATTATTATCCTTTCTTCTATTAAGGTGACATATCACATTGATTGACTTATGAATATTGAACCAGCCCTGCAGCCAGGAATAAATCCCACTTGGTCATGGTGAATAATTCTTTTTATATGCTATTGAATTTGATTTGCTAGTATCTTGTTGAGAATATTTGTATTCATGTTCATCAAGGATATTGGCCTGTAATTCTCCTTTTTAGTGAGGTCTCTGTCTGGCTTGGGAATCTAGGTAATACTGGATTCATAAATGAGTCCAGAAGCTTTCCTTCTGTTTCTATTTTTTGAAACAGCTTCAGAAGGATACGTATTAACTTTACTTTAAATGTCTGATAGAATTCCCCTGGAAAGCCATCTGGCTGGCCCAGGACTCTTATTTGTTGGGAGTTTTTTGATAACTGATTCAATTTCTTCGCTAGTTATGGGTATGTCTGTTCAAATTTTTTATTTCTTCCTAGTGTGTGGGTGTCTAGGAATTTGTCTATTTCTTCCAGGTTGTCCAGTTTGTTGGCATATAATTTTTCATAGTATTCTCTGATGATTGTATTTCTGTGGTGTTGGTTGTGATATGTACTATTTAATTCGTGATTTTACCTGTTTTGGTCCTCTTTCTTTTCTTTTGAGAATTGTGGCTGGGAGGTTATTAATTTTGTTTATTTTTTTTTTAAACCCAGCTCTTAGTTTCATTGATCTCTTCTACTGCTTTTTGGATTCTGTATTGTTTATTTCTGCTCTAATCTTTATTATTTCTCTTCTCCTGCTGGGCTTGAGGGTTTTTTTTTTTGTTTTTTGTTTTTGTTTTTTTTTTTTGATGTTCTGCTTCTTGTACCTTTAGGTGTACTGTTAGATTTTGTATTTGGGATTTTTCTTGTTTCTTGAGATAGGCCTGGATTGCAATGTATTTTCCTCTTAGGACTGCCTTTGCTGCATCCCAAAGGGTTTGGACTGTCATATTTTCATTTTCATTTGTTTCCATGCATTTAAAATGTTTCTTCTCTAATTGCCTAGTTGACCCATTCATTCCTTAGCAGGATGTTCTTTAACCTCCATGCATTTGGAGGTTTTCTAATGTTTTCCCTGTGGTTAATTTCAAGTTCCATAGCATTGTGATCTGAAAATGTGCATAGTATGATCTCAATTCTTTTATATTTATTGAGGGCTGTTTTGTGACCCAGTATGTGATCTATCTTGGAGAATATTCCATGTGCACTTGAGTAGAATGTGTATTCTGCTGTTTTTGGATGACAGCTTCTGAATAAATTCGTCAAGTCCGTCTGGTCCAGTGTATCATTCAGGGCCATTGTTTCTTTATTGATTTTCTGCCTAGACGATGTGTCCATTGCTGTAAGTGGAGTATTAAAATCCTCAGCAATTACGTATTCTTATCAATAAGATTGCTTACTTTTGTGATTAAATGATTTATACATTTGGTTCTTCCAAATTGGGTGCATAAACATTTATAATTGTTAGCCTTTCTTTATGGATAGATCCTATAATTATGATCTAATGCCCTTCTCAACTCTTGTTACAGCCTTTAGTTTAAAATCTGGTTTGTCCAGGGGCGCCTGGGTGGCATAAAATCTTGTTTGTCTGGTATAAGTATGGCTGCTCCAGCTTTCTTTTGACTCCCAGGAGCAAGATAGATGGTTCTCCATCCCTCACTTTCAGTCTGAAGGTGTCCTTGGGTCTAAAATGGGTCTCTTGTAGAAAGCATACAAATGGATCTTGTTGTTGTTGTTTTTTAATCCATTCTGACACCTTATGTCTTTTGACTAGAGCATTTAGTCCATTTACATTCAGCATTATTATTGAAAGATATGGATTTAGTGTCATTGTGTTATCTGTGGGTTTCAGGCTTGTGGTGATGTCTTTGGTCCTTTGTAGTCCTTGCAACATTCCACTCACAGAGTCCCCCTTAGGATCTCTTGTAAGGCTGGTTTTAGTGGTGATGAACTCCTTCAGTTTTTGTTCGTCTGGAAAAAACTTTATCTCTCCTTCTATTCTGAATGATAAGCTTGCTGTTTGAAGGATTCCTGGCTGCATATTTTTATGCCACTCCTTTCTGGCCTGATGGGTTTCAGTGGATAGGTTAAGGCCCATTTGTCCCTAGCTGCTTTCAGAGTTCTTTCTTTAATCTTTGTATTTTGCCAGTTTCACTATGATATGTTGTGGAGGAGTTCAGTTCCTATCACGTCTGAAGGAAGTTCTTTGTGCCTCCTGCATTTCAATATCTGCTTCCTTCCCCTAACTGGAGAAGTTCTCAGTTATGATTTGTTCAAGGAAACCTTCTGCCCCTTTCTCTCTCCTTCTTCTAGAACCCTATGATACGAATTTTATTATGTTTCATTGAATCAGTTAAATTCTAATTCTCCCCCTCGTGATCTAGAATTTTTTTTATCTCTTTTTCTCAGCTTCATCTTTTTCCATAATTTTATTTTCTATTTCACTTCTTCTCCCCTCTGCTTCTTCCATCCTCCTGTCACCGCATCTTGTTTATTTTCCACCTCATTTACAGTATTTCTTAATTCATTATGACTGTTTTTTAGTGCTTTGATCTCTGTAGGAATAGATTCTTGTTGTCTTCTATGCTTATTTTAGCCCAGAGATTAATCTTATGACTATTATTCTAAGTTCTTGATCATATTGTGTATATATATTTTATATATGCCAAATTAGCTAAATTAAACTTACAGGTAATGTCCAGCCAGGAATCTCTTTGTGGAAGGATATTTAATTCACTACGCTTTCTACAGGAGCTAAAGACAAAGTTAATACTTTTATGAGACATTGTGTTTTTTTTTTTCCTGGGGTTACCAATGAAAAAAGTAGAAAGTTTTTACTTTAAGAGATTCTAAATGAACTATTTAGTATACTAAATGTAATAAGATGATTCCTTGCTGACTTACATCTAAGAATATAAATATGGGGTGCCTGGGTGGCTCAGTCGGTTAAGCTTCCGATTTTAGCTTAAGTCATGAACTCATGGTTTGTGGGTTCGAGCCCCGTGTTGGGGACTGTGCTGACAGCTCAGATTCTGTGTCTCCCTATCTCTGTCCCTCCCCCACTCATGCTCTCTCTTTGTCTCAAATATAAATAAACAAAAAATTAAAAAAAGAATAGAAATATATAGAAAATTAAACTAAGCTAAACTAAACTACTTATAACTATTTGAAAGTGCATGCTCCCACAAGTAACCTTAAATTTGCATGTTCTATTGTCCTTTTAATGAAAAGTTTTCCAAGGGGCAATCATTGTCTTTAACACAAAAATATACTGTAGCTTTTCCCTGAACCCCCCAAAAAAATTCTGAGGTGATTTTAACTAAATTATGAAATCAACTCCATTATCATTTAACTTGCCATTTTATTTGAGTTGATTTTGCCTACCCTGATTTTTTTAGTGTTTATTTATTTGAGAGAGAGAGAGAGACAGAGACAGAGCTCAGGTGGGGGAGGGGCAGAAGCAGGATACACAGAATCCAAAGAAAACTCCAGGTTCTGAGCTGACAATAGGCAGCCTGATGCAGGGCTTTAACTCATGAACTGTGAGATCATAACCTGAGCTGAAGTCAGATGCTTAACTGACTAAACTACCCAGGTGTCCCTCCTGCTTTTAGATTTTTTTTAATTAGTTGAAAAAATACAATTAATTTCTCTTTGAATTTTATTTCATTTTTTAAATGTTTATTTTTCAGAGAAAAAGAGAGAGAAAAGAGAAGGCAGAGAAGGGGCGGGGGTGGCAGGGGATCCAAAATGGGCTATGCACTGACAACAGAGGGGCTCAAACTTACAATGAGATCACGACCTTAACCAAAGTCAGGTGCTTAACCAACTGAGACACCCAGGAAACTCTCTTTGAATTTTATTTATTTATTTATTTATTTATTTATTTATTTATTACAAATAGTTTATTGTCAAATTAGTTTCCCATTACTCCCAGTGCTCATCCCCACAAGTGCCCTACTCCATGCCCATCCCCCCTCCCCCCCACATCCATCAGTCCTCAGTTTTTGTCAGCATTCAAGAGTCTCTCATGGTTTGCCTCTCTCCCTTTCCCCCACCATTTCCGCCCTTCTTCTCCCCCTTGTTCCTCCGTCAAGTTCCTCCTAATCCTCCTATACGTGGAAAAATATGATATTTGTCCTTCTCTGCCTGACTTATTTCGCTCAGCATAACACCCTCAAGGTCCATCCATGTTGCTACACATGGCCAGATTTCATTGTTTCTCATTGCCATGTAGTATTCCATGGTATAGTTAAACCACATCTTCTTGATCCATTCGTTCGTTGATGGACACTTAGGCTCTTTCCATGTTTTGGGTATTGTTGAGAGTGCTACTATGAACATTGGGGTACATGTGCTCCTATGCCTCAGCACTCCTGTATCCCTCGGGTAAATTCCTAGCAGTGCTATTGCTCGGTTATAGGGGAGTTCTATTGTTAGTTTCCTGAATCCTCACTCTTTCATTGTTTCCTGTGACATTGACATTTTGGGGTGTGTGTGTGTGTGTGTGTGTGTGTGGTATGTGTGTGTATGTGTGTGTGTGTATGTTTTGTCATGACTTTGTCATTTCTGAAGAACTTAGGGTTGCTGCTTTATATACCATCTCTCAGTTTGTGTGTAGTCCCTTAGCAATGGTGGTGCCATCTCAATTTCTCCACTAGGAAGCTTCCTTTTACTCTTGCATTAGTAAACAATCTATGGACAGATACTAGAAGACTGTGTAAATGATCTGTCCCTCTCCCAATCTCACCTAGTGAATTTAGTATTCAGTGAAGATTCTTGCCTGAATCAATTTTTATTATGATGGCTTCAAAGTAGTAATTTTCTAATTCTATCATTTCTTCCTCATTAATTTGTTGGCATTCTACTTTAAGGAAGAGCTTTCCCTTCTATGTTATTCCTTTATTTATTTGATTGTTTATTTTCTGCTACTAGTATGTGCTCCCAGGTTTCTTATTAATTTATTTATTCAATGTGTTATAATCCATTACAGTCACTATTTGTTTTGATGCTCAATTTGTTTCAGGTTTGGCCAGGGCTCCTTCAAACTAATTCCTGTCTACTTTTGGAGTGTCTTCGTCATTTATTAAATAATTTCTTATTTGGGGGCTCATCTTATTTATTTATTTATTTATTTTTTGCACCTGCCCTGGAGTTGGCCATTTCACTAAGGAGTCCTGATTCCTTTTAGTGAGTCTGGCACACTTTTTCAAAAATTTTTTTAATGTTTTATTTACTTCTGAGAGAGACAGCGTGAGCAGGGGAGGGTCNTGTGTATCTTTGAATTTTATTTTTAATAATAGGTTCATTGCATTTCTCCCAAACTAACCATACCACATAGAAGACATACTTTAGACTAAGAAAAAATAAAAATATTTTCAATCATAAAAAAGGCTTATAATAAGAACGGAATGCATTGTGATCACTAATTATGAACATAAAGCACTTATTGAGAATCCTTAGGTAACCCTGATGTTTTCATAGTATACTAATAATTAAACTTTATTTACTCAGGTAGATTTCATTTATTGTTTAAACAATAACTAAGACATTACCTGGAAACCTTTTTTTTCCTTTCTTTAATAATCTGCCAATCAATGGTTTCCTGGTAAACTGTCTCTTCAATCAAAAAAGTCCTAATTGATAGCATTACTGATTTCTGTGATGTGAATGTCCCATCATGTCTGATTTTACACTCCCAACGTGATGCAGGGATGTGAAATAGAAGGAGGTGAGCAGCATCTGTCTCATGAATAGGTACAGACCTGCTCCAGGACCACATACTGCCAAACCCATCTTTTTAATTTTTTCAATGTTTATTTATTTTTGAGAGAGAGAGCAATAAAGTATGCGCAGGGAAGGGGCAGAGACAGAGGGAGACACAGAATCTGAAGCAGGCTCCAGGCTCTGAGCTGTCAGCACAGAGCCTAGGGTGGGACTTGAACCCATGAACCATGAGATCATGACCTGAGCTGAAGTCGGATGCTTAACCAACTGAGCCGCCCAGGGGCCGCTTGCCAAACACATCTTTGACCCACCCTCTGCTTTGATTGATTGTTTAGTATCCATGTACAGCATTGTCTACCTTTTAGTTGAAGAAAAACACAAGCTCACTAGCACAGACACAAACCAAATGCACTACATCCCTTAAGTGCTCAGATACTAACACTAATGTTTGGATAGAATTATTGTTACCAAGTATATGTACATATATTTCCTTGTTCAGTCATTACTAATGTCCTGTAAAGTCAGTATCACTTTTCCTTTTTAGGTTTGGAAGCTGATGCTCAGAAGGGTTCAGTGACTCACTCAGTCAGCCCTGTTGCCAAATTGGGTTAAAGCAGTCTCATGTCACTCCATTCAATCCAGTCCTCTTCCCACTGGATCTCTCCTAATTTTCCTAATGACATGCTGCAGATTATGTCCAGGGTGGGATGGAAGAATTAGAACATTGACTTGGATCTTTCTTTAGGGATAAGTTGGTAAACTTCCTTTAATACATTGCTTTAAAATCTCTATTTTGTGGATGATAAAGGGATATAGTAGCTCTTTGTGAAAAAAGACAATCATAACACACACCTGAGGTAGGGAAGGCAGCCAGTGGAAAAGTACAATAAGGCTTCACAGCTGGAACTAAGCTCTTACCATCTCTTCCCTACTGGGTCCAGCACCATCAGAGGAGGCAAGGATAGACCACTTCCTCTTTAGAACACCTGTCCAATTATGAACAAAACACCGAGGCTTTTTCCTTTGTTCCTCTTTGCACAGCTGAGAAAGCTTGGGATTATCAAAAGAAATTTTACTAAAAGATCATGGGAAAACAAACAATGAATGAACAAAGACAAAAACCAGAAAGGCAAAAAGAGCCTTCAAAGTTTTGACATGGAGACCCACGAAAGCTCACTTTCTCATCAAACACACATGCTTATTTAGCAACACATCTTGTCTGACAGGCAGAGCCCTTCCCCTGAAATCCCTGTACCTCTTTCCCTTGCCAATTTGTCACAGGAAAGTCATGCTACCTAAGGGAGAAAGGGTACAAGATGAATGCTGTAGTGCTGCAGCTGGCAAATGCAGCCCTTCTCTCCAGTGGTTACCAGATGCAAAGGGAGTAAGTGCTGGATTACTTCTGTGCAGCACAAGGGGTGGATACTTGGGCTTGGTAGCCAGGTAGACATAGGATAATGCCCAGGTAAAGTGAGAGACTTGGGTGAGTCCTTTTGTCCTTGGTCAGTAAGATGGAAATAATTATTTCTTTATTATTATCAAAAACTTTTTAAGGTTTATTTATTTTTGAGAGAGAGACTGAGTGCAAGCAGGGGAGAGGCAGAGAGAGAAGAAGACAGAATCTGAAGCAGGCTCCAGGCTCTGAGCTGTCAGCACAGAGCCAGATGTGGGACTTGAACTCATGGAAGCTGGGAACATGATGTGAGCCTAAGTCAGATGGACCCAAGCACTCCTGGAAATAACTATTTTTTAACTCTTGCTGGGGGTGGTGAGGACAGAAGGAAATGACACATGTGATGGACTGAGCAGAGCACCATACTCATAATAAGCCCCCCAGATGGGCCATTAACGTCACTAACAACAGCTGATTTGAGTCTGGGATTTCCAGAGGCCCTACCCTAGTTCTTTACAGGGGCAAATGACAGCAGCATATCCATGTATGTGACTAGGACTTGCACTGGCATAGGTCTGTGAATGCTATGCCTGTAGGCTAAAGATACTCACCCCAGGTTCTCTTCTTACTAGGTAGATGTTCATGACCACCTAGGGGAAAATGAGGAAGGAAAAGAGTGAGAAAATGGACAAAGAAGGCAAGAGAAAGGAAGAGCAAACTATTCAAGGTGGAAGCACTGAGTTCCTCCCTTTGGGAATGTGCTGCATAATGTCAAAAGTTTGAAGAAATAGAGAAATTGTTCAAGTGGAATTTGCTTTGGGAATATTAAGAATCAAAAATCAAGAAAGCCGAGATACATACAACATCTTTTGGAGAAGGCCTATATCACCTAGGACTTCTTTTACTATTGCTGAAACTTCCCATTTCTTGATTCTGCTTGTTGCTTTGTTCCTTATGCCCTACCTATAAGTAAGGAAAAGGGAGTGTTACATGGAATAGAGCAATGGTTTTTGAAAAATATAATCTATTTTCCCTAAATGATATCTTATACTCTAGACTATCAATGCCAAGATGGCAGAAGCAATGTCTGTCTTAATTATTGTTGAAACTGCAGGCTTAAAACAATGCCTAGAAGAAACACAAAATATGTTGGTTTAATGAACAAAGAAGAATCCAAATCATAAAGCTGAAAAAATTTTCTAATTTAGGACTTCGGATTAAAAATTAGAAATGAAGAGGTTAAGTCTTCTTATCTCTGGAAGTCACAAAAATGAACAACAAACAACAATGAAAAAGAAAATGAAGTAGAAACCTTCATCTCTAGTTAAATTAGGAAGGAATCCAACAATATGAAGAATATCACCAGATAAAGTGACATTTTGATCAGCTGAGAATACTATGGTTGCCTCCATACCTTGTACCCATTCTCTCCTCATAACTGGACTCTGGTCTCCTGGCCATGTGGTTTTAGCAAAATTGAACTTTCCTTGCAGCCCAAGCAGAGACTGATTATCTTGAGACAGTCTCAAACCCGTGGGCTGAGATTATTTGTCCAAGACTAAGCAGGGGACCCAAATTTGGTCCATAAAGGCCTATTAGGCTAATCTCCAATACTTTGGTTGACATACTGTAGAAGCAGTTCCTTTTTTTTCCCTGCTGGAAGTAAATGAGAATATATTGGCCCATATATTCAGTCAGCCTCTTGAGACCACGAGAAAAAAGCCTGCTTCAGAACTCCCAAGATGCAACGACAAGAAACAGAGAAAATGATTCATGGTCACATTGCTTAAGGCCTGAACAAATCTCAATTGAAGCCAGATTTGCCCTCAGACCCATCAGCTGTGGGAGACAATTGACTTTCTTTAGAGCTCCCTCAGTTGGGTTTTCTATAGCTTGCATATGCATCTGAAGTGGAATTATCTCAAAGCTGATAACACACTCCTCAAAAATTTTAGATTTCTCTGATGGTAAGTAGACCTTGAGGAATCTGATGAGCCTATATTTGAAAGTCAAAGGGTGACATCACGGATATGTGAGAGGAGTAGTAGGAAACACACAATTTCCATAAATTCTTATTTATTTTCCATGAATGGGTCTTCTTAACCTGGAGAAAGAGCTGGAAGAAAGAAATTGTTAACCAGAGTCATGGGAGCAGAGAGAAGTCAATGTTAAATTATTATCAATGTTAAACTTAATAACTTTTGAGCTATGAGACATCTCTGGGAATCACTGTCCAGCTGCTGCTTGGGAGATCATGTTCCTTCAATAAAGTGAAGACTCCAAATATAAGGAAAGAACTATGTCCCCCAAGTGGTGGATTTTGTGGAAAAAGTGACAATAGAACTGATTGGAGCCTATTGACTGGAAGTTAATACTGTCTGACCTTCTAATCTTGTTTTTGAGCAAGTAGAAGGTACAGACAAACCCATACCAATTAATATGCAGAAAGGATATGAAATAGACCATATGCACAAACATCACAAATTTTTAAGTGAAAGTAATTGATAATTATAAGCAAAGATCAAAGAATACACTTAAAAAGAAAACTCATTGAAGGTAAAAAATAAAATTTTAGGAAAATATTTCTCTGCACTCTCAAATTGAAAAGTGAATAGATTCTTTTGGCACTTGGGAAATACTTTGTTTATTTATTTATTAAATTTTTTATATTTATTTTGAGAGAGAGAGAGAGAGAGAAAGCATGGGCTAGGTAAGGGCAGACAGAAGGAGACACAGAATCCAAAGCAGGCTTTAGGCCCTGAGCTATCAGCACAGAGCCCGATGCAGGGCGTGAACTCACTAACCGTGAGATAATGACCTGAGCCGAGTTGGACACTCAACCGACTGAACCACCCAGGTGCCCCTATTTAATTTTTTAAAGTAAGCTCTAAGCCCAACGTGGAGTTCGAACTTAACAATCCTGAGATCAAGAGTCACATGCTGTATTGACTGAGCCAGGTGCCACTAGTTAGGAAATACTTAAAAAGAATTTTTTTTAATGTTTTATTTATTTCTGAGAGAGAGTGAGAGAGAGAGAGTGAGCAGGGGAGAATCAGAGAGAGAGGGAGACACAGAATCAGAAACAGGCTCCAGGCTCTGAGCTGGCTGTCAGCACAAAGCCCATTGGCGGGGCTCAAACCCACAAACAGTGACATCATGACCTGAGCCAAAATCGGACGCTTAACCGACTGAGCCACCCAGGCACCCATGTGAGATATTTTAAAAAAGAGATTTAGGGGATATAAAATGAGATGGCAAAACTCTGAAAGGCAATCAGTGATAACAATATAATTCTTACCGGGAAAAAATTGTTAGCTTAGAAAAATATTAGAATATATATCACTGAACACAGTGTCAGTAATATGAGGAAATCACCCAGCAAAGTTAAAGAAAAAGAAATTGTGAGGGATTTCTGGATAGCTCAGTAGGTTAAGCACTCAACTTTGGCTCAGATCATGAACTCTGGATTCACCGGTTCAAGTCTCACCTCTAGCTCTGTGCTGACAGCTCAGGGTTTGGACCTGCTTCAGATTTTGTGTCTCCTCTCTCTGCTCTTCCCTCACTCATCACTCATGCTCTCTTTCCCTTTCTCAAAAATAAATAAACATTTGGGGTGCCTGGGTGGTTAGCGTTGTTGAATTTCATCCATTTTGCAGCACGCATCATGTTTTTCTTCCCTCTTACACTGAATAATATTTCATTCTATATATACGTATTTTGATTACTCATTCACCCACTGATGGATATTTAGATTTTTCTATTTACTAGATACTGTGAATAAACTGCTATGAATATCACTACAATTGTCTTGTTCCCTGTTTTCAGTTCTTTTGCGCATATTTCTAGGAGTGGAATTGCTGGATCATAAGGTAATTTGCCAACTCTTGTTATTTTGTTTTTGTTTTGTTTTCTTTTGTTTTGCTAATAGCTGTCCCACTGAGTGCAAGATAGTATCCCATTGTTATTTTGATTAATATTACCCTAATGATTACTAATATTGAGCATCTTTTCATGTACTTATCAACCATTTGTGCCTCTTCTTTAGAGAAATGTCTATTTAAGTTTTTGCCTATTTTTTAATTGAGTTATTTGCTTTTGTCTTTATGGAGTTGTAGGAGTCTTTTACATATTCTGGATAGTCATCTCTTATCAGATATATGATTTACAAATAGTTTCTTCCATTCGCTTGTCTTTTCATTCTTTTAATAATATACTTTGATGCACACAATTTAATTTTATTAAAAATTCAATTTACTTTTTTTTCTTTGCTGCTTATTTTGGTGTCACACCCAAGAAATCATTTTCAAATCTAGTATCATAAGGATTTCCTCTGTTTTTTCTTCTACGCTTTTTTATTTTTTATAGTTTTAAATTTATAGTTTTATAAATTTATAAAATTTATAAAATTTATAGTTTTAAATTTTGGTCCTTGATCCTTTATGACTTAATTTTTTTTTTTGTATTATCACACAAGGTAAGTGTTACGTTTCATTCTTTTGCATGTGAGCATCGAATTTTCCCATACTATCTATTGGAAAAACTGTCCTCTCAATGAATGATCTTGACATGGTGGCTGAAAATCATTTGACCATATGTTATTTCTGTTCTCAGTATTCTAATCCATTAGTATATATGTGTGTTTTGTGCCAGTAAAATACTGTTTTGCTTATGGTCACTTTTTATTAAGTCTTTAAATCAAGAAGTGTAAGTTTTCCAACTTTGTTCTTTTTCAAGATTGTTTTGGCTATTCAGGGGCCCCTGAAATTCCATATAAATTTGAGAATAGAATGAATTCTGTTTCTGCAAAAACATCATTGGAATTTTGATAAAGATTGCATTTAATCTGTAGATTGCTTGGGTGTACTATTCATCTAAATAACATTGAATCTATAATCCATGAACACAGGATATCTTCCCATTTATATTTCTTCTTTAATTTCTTTTCAGAAAAGTTTGTAATTTTCAGTATACAAGTCTTTTGTCTTCCTGGTTACATTAATTCCTAAATATTAAAATTGGTGCTATTATAAATGGAATTTTATTTTTCATTTTCTCTTTAGATTTTTAATTTTTAGTATATAGAAATGAAACTGATTTTTGTGTTGATTTTGTATTCTTCAGCTTCACTGAATTTATTAGCTCTAACAGTTTTGTGTGTGTATGTGTTTTAGTGTTGTTTACATATAAGATCATGTTATCTGCAAACTGAGATAATTTTACTTCTTCCTTTCCAATTTGGATGTTTTGTATTCCTTTTTCTTGCCTAATTGCTCTGATCAGAACTTCATGTTGAAGAGAAGTAGTAAAATCAGGCATCCCTTTCTTGTTTCTGATCTTAATGGAAAAGCTTTCATTCTTTCGTTATTGAGTATAATGTTAGCTGTGGCTTTTTCCTATTGGATTTTATCATGAGAAATTTTCCTTTTATTCTTAGTTTATCATGCAGTGGAGTTGAATTTTGTCACTTTATTTTCTTTTGCATCAGTTGATATGATCATGTGTTTTCCTCCTCCTCCTCTTCTTCCTCTTCCTCTGTCTCCTCCTCTGTTCCTTGTCCTCCTCCTCCTCCTTCTCCTCCTCCTCCTCCTTCTTCTTCTTCCTTCTTTATTCTTCTTCTTTCTTCCCCTCCTCCTCCTTCTCATCCCGCTCCTCCTCCACTTTGTTATTGTAGTGCATTGCTTTTACTTTTTTCATATGTTAAAACATCTTTACATACTGGGAATACATGACATACTTTGTCATGGTGCATATTTTTTTAATGTGCTGTTTAACTTAGTTTGCTGGTATTTTATTGAGAATTTTCCATCAATATTACTTGGGGATCTCGGAGATATTGGTCTGTAGTTTTCTTGTAGTATCTTAGATTCTCTTTGATATCAAGGTAAATCTGGCCTCAGAGAATGAGTGAGGAGATGCTCCATGCTCTCTAGTATTTTGGAAGAGTTTGAGAAAGAAATGGTATTAACCCCTCTTTAAATGTTTGGTAGATTTCACCAGTAATGCCAGCTGATCCAGGTCTTTTCTTTCTTGGGAGATTTTTGAGTAGTGATTCAAACTCCTTAATAATTATAAGGAAGACTCTATTTTTTATCTCTATTTATGATCTTGTGGGTCATGAATTTGAGCCCCACATCGGGCTCTGTACTGATAATTCAGAGCCTGGAGCCTGCTTCAGATTCTGTGTCTCCCTCTCTCTCTGTCCCTCTCCTGCTTCTGCTCTGCCTCTCTTTATCTCTCAAAAAAAAAACATTAAAAATTTTAAAATTTATATAGAAAATTAAATACGCTAATGAGTAATGAGATGAGATTACCCTATAAGCTATGAAAACATAACAGAATTTAAACAGTGAGGTACTGACAAACTAATAGGCTTACAAATTAATGCACAGAATGATATAACATCAAGGAATAGGTTCATGTATCTCTTGAAATGTAATATTCAGCAAATATATATTGATTTTAAAATCACATAGTCAAATGGAAAATAATATGAACTTGGATCCAAATCATGTATCAAATCAAGTCCTAGATAGATCAAATATTTGAAATAGTAAACAAAAATTTTTAATTGTTTTTAAAATTTATTTATTTTTGAGAGAGAGTCAGAGCATGAGTGGGAGGGAGACAGAGAATCTTAAGCAGGTTCCTGCCTCTGAGCTGCCATCATAGAGTCTGATGTGGGGGCTTAAACCTATGAGATGTGAGATCATGACCTAAGTCAAAGTTGAACCCTGAACCAACTAGGCCACCCAGGTGCCCCCAAATCAAGAATCTTTTAAAGATAGAAGAGACCATAGGATATTTTGTTTTATTCTTATAACTTTTAGAAACTCTTTCTAAGATAAATAAAATCCTGAAGTCAGAAAATTAAGATTGATAAATTCAACTACATAAAAGTAAACAATTTCTGCATGGCAAATCCATCAGAATAAAAGCTAAAAGGTAAACAAAATCGTAAAATACATTTGCAACTCTTGACATAGGCAAAAGATTAATGCCCCTGAATATATATATATATACACACACTATATATATATACACACACTATATATGTAAATAGTACATACATATATATGTGTATACATACATGTATATATATATATATGACAAATCAGTAAGAAAAAAGACCAATAACCCAACAAAAAAAAAGCAAAATATATAAGTAAACAACAGAAAGGAATTACAAAACTACAGATTATTTTTAATATATTGAAAGATGTTCAATTTCATTTATTATTAGAAAAATGCTAATTAAAATTACACTGAGATGCCATTTTTCTCCTATCAGATTGGCAAATGTCTAAAAGCTTGATAAATTTCCCTGTCGGTGTGAGTGTATGTGTGAGTGTAGTAGAAACATGTCAGCTAACACATTGCAAGTGGGTGTGTAGACTGGTACATCTCAATGGTGAGCACTTGGCAGCATCTATCAAAATTATGAATGCACCTACCCTTTGACCCAGCAATTCCATTTCTGGAATTTATCTTACAGAAATACTTATACCTGTGTTACTTGATGTTTGTACAAGGCTGTTGATTGCATCATTGTTCTTGTATCCAACAGTTGGAGACAACCTAAATATACAATATAAGGCTGATTAAATAAATGATGGTATAGTCATACAGTGGAATGCTATGTAGCTGAAATAAACAGCGAGAAAGTCTTGTATGTACAGATATGGAACAATGCTTCAAATCTATTGTGAAGGTTTTTTTTTTAAGAGCATGACTTAAAAGTATGAGTATCATTATTTTTTTAAAGGGAAGAGAATATGCATAAAGTGTCTCTGAAGTGATAGACATGAGCCTAATAACATTGATTTCTCTCAGAGAAGGGAACTTGGATGGTTGCAACAATGAGTTCTTTCACTGAATTCACTTTTGTACCAATTTTATTGTCATAATTTTAATTTATTTTTTAAATAGTTTTCATTACCTATTTCAAGGTTAGTAAATAAGACGTAAGAAATAAAGCAAAATAAATATATCCCTTCATAAAATTGGCAATTTTTGTGTGGGATTCTCCCACACTTTGGGAAACTGTCTATTGCTAAGCTTGGATAAGCTTTGCCCACCAGCATGATGTGACAATGTTCTTGTGTTTCTTTTGCATCACTGATTTAGCTGTCATGCCAATTATAAATGTATATGATTTATTGGATGCATGAACAATTTTAATTAATACATGAAACAAATACATTAAAACTACTACATGAAAACTAATACATGCAAAATTTCCCTCTTGTTTTTTTTTTTACAAAGTAATAAGTATTGTTTTTATTCATTACATGAAAGTATTATGTGAAAATAAAAAGTTTATGTTCTGAGTCCTCATTATTTTGAGGACTAATTGAAATTTTGCCAAATCTGTAGTCTTATCCAGTTGAGCCATAAAGATTTTTATATAACCTCATCATCTAAATGAGTCAAGAATATTGAACTTTTTTTCTATAGTTTGCATTATCATAATGTTTTCAAATGACACATTAGGACCCTTTAGTGAGTTATGGAATTTGGTGGGTCATAAGCAGCGTTTTAAGAACATGAAATACAAAAAAACCCAATAGAATGGAAAATAACATTGAATCAGATGTAATAAAAATATATGTTCTGGGTTGTGATGAAAATTGTATTCTTTTTTTTTTTTTAAGTAAGCTTCATGCCCAGAACAGAGCCCAATGAGCAGCTTGAACTCACAACTCTGAGATCAAGACTTGAGTTGCAATCAAGAGTCAGACACTTAACCAACTGAGACACCCAGGTGCCCCTGAAAATATTTGTTATATACCAGGTACTGAGAGTTCTGGTGCTGGGCATGCAATGACAAACAGGACTTTGTTCCAGTAAATATAAAGTTTACAGTCTGTGGAAAGAATCAGGGAAGGAAAAAACAAGCAAATAAGCCAGTGTGGATTATAAACAGTGCCAAGAAGGAATTAACAACATGCTGGAAGGAAGAGTACTAGGCATGGTAATGTCTTATATAGTGGACCTGAAGAAGGCCTCTGAGGAGATGATGCTGAAGTTGCAGCTGAAAGATGAAAAAAGGCCAGCCATTTCATGGTTCAGAGAAGAGAGCTCTAGGTATAAGGGACAGCAAGTATGGACCCCAGTCAGAGAAAGAATAAGGTGTGTTCTAGGGATGGAAGCAACGGGGAACATAGTATGAGATAAGATGTAGAGAGACACAGGAGTCAGACCATTCCAGGTATCCCAGGCAAGGGCAAAACAATATGGATTTTGTTCTAAGTACAGTGTGAGGTCACTAAAGGACTTTTATCAGGGAAGTTATATGGTAGTGTTAAATTTTAAAATAACATCCTGGTTTCTCAGTGGAGGATTAATTGAAAAAGCACAAGGGTGGCTTGGTTGAGGATACTTTGGAGGGACAGGAGGTGAGAAATGAATGAGTTTGCCTTGATTTGGAGGTAGAACTGACATGTCATCAACATAGAGTTAAGCAGAAAGGAAATGTTAATAGGGATGACCAGCTTCATGGCTTTAATAGTTGGCTGTATGACAATACCATTGATTGCAGTTTTGTGGCTAACTACTCATCTAAGGCTTAATACAGTGTCCCTGACATGGCATGTGATTAGCTTTGACCTCATGGATTGTGCTTTCCTTCATATATAACATGGTAATTTAACTTTGAATGACACTAGACTTTAACATTTTTTATTTGAAAGAGAGAGAGAGAGAGACCATGAGTGGGGGAGGGGGCAGAGGGAGACAGAGAGAGTTAGAGAGAGACAAAAGAGAATCCCAAGCAGGCTGTATGCTGACAGTGTGTTGCCTGAGGTGAGGCTTGATCCCATGACCTTAGGATCATGACCAGAGCCAAAATCAAGAGTCAGATGCTCAACCAACTGAGCCACACAGCCCTCCCTGAATGACATCTAAATGTATGTTCACTGTTGGATATAAATTTTGTGTATATATGCATTTTTTATAACTTTGAGCTGTTCAGTTTATTGTGAAAAATATGCAGCCTCATAACTATATTCTAGAGAGTTTTCTATTGACCTGATAGGTTACAAATTATGTTTCATATTGGCAGAATTCATAAAGTTATTTTCCAAAATTTCATAAAATGGTGAGGACTTGGGCAATTTGACCTTCTTGCAGAGTGAGCCCACACTCCTGAAAAATAATTTATATCACTTTCTTATTTTTCATCACATTGTTTTTATGTTCTGCTGTTGGCAGGGTAGACACAACTGAAACATCAGTTAGTGCTATGTGATATGATTTGTTATTGATCTTGAGTCTGGTCAACATTTTACATTTATTTTCAATTAAAACATTTTAAATTTTTAACTAATAATCTATTTCTAATTTTAAGAAAAAATTAGAAAATAATTAAAAAATAGAAAGTGATGAAAAATTACTACTTAATAAATATTGAAATAGAAATAGCCCAATGTCCAAATTTATAATAATTCCATCCTATATATCACAGACAAAAATATTCCAGCCTTTGCTTAAAAGAAACTATAACAATATATTAGGAATGTGGGCTGCGTTGGGTTCAGTTATTATTAGGAAATGATTATACATTGATGAATGTTTGCCCCAGAAGATGCTCTGGACTTTTCCTGGCCTTTAATTGAGGGAATGCCCTTGGACCATGCAGGTGAGCTGCCTGTGTAACTTTATGGAGCCTGGGTATCCACAGGCCTCCACCGAAAGCAAGGACAATGCAGGATTTATACTTATTAGTTACTGATATGAGGAACAAGTTAAAATTTAAGTACAGGTATTGGGAAAAGCAATTTTTAAAAGTCTTTTTAAGAGAAAAAGCTTACACTCCTAGTCCAAACCATTGTATCATTAAATGGATGATGAATTTGAGCACACATCCTCTTTTCTATGGCTTTGAAACAGATAAAAAATATATTTTTCAAAATTAAATTGGAAAAGAATGTTTGTAGAACCACTAAAGTGTATCTCTGAAGCCCAAATGGTCCAGGGGCATGGTTCAAAAACCACAATAACAGACAAGATTGCTAACTTATGAGAACACAGAGAAGAAGTTAGATGCTGCTCTGCAAGTTCTGCTCTGATGATCCTTTCCCAGTCATCCCATTACTTCTCTGGAATGCTCAAGTCCATGGTTTTAAAAAAAACCCTAAATATTTTTTACAATTTCTGTACAGTATCAGAAGGGCAACAAAAAAATGGGAAGAAAAAAAGCCTAGACTTTGCTACTGTCTAGCTTTATGGCCCTTGGACAAATAAAGTAACCCAAGTTCTGTTTCCTTATCTGCTAACATCTGGCACATAGAGAAGTCCTGAGTAACAAGTGAGGAAATACATGTACCTGATCTGGCACATTGTCTGATATTATATTAAGAATTCACTAAACAGTAGAAATATTAATTAGTCAACAAGGGCATATTGTGTATGTACTATATGCAAATTTCAATTATAAGAACTGTGAACAACAAAAAAAAGAAGTGGCCCACAGAACCCTGCCCTTTAGGAATTTGTCTCAACAATGGGTGGAAGAAGGCAAACAAAAGGCTGATAGTCCTTGCACCAGGTTGTGCTAGTTCAGAGTGATGGATTCTGTTTAAAGAAGAAAGTAATTGAAACCCATGTTTAAATAAGTCATGGTTAGGGGCATCTGGGTGAGTCAAATGGTTAAGTGTCTGACTTTGGCTCAGGTCATGATTTCACAAGTTGTGGGTTTGAGCCCCGCGTTGGGCTCTGTGCTGACACCTCGGAGCCTGAAGCTGCTTCAGATTCTGTGTCTCCCTCTCTCTCTGCCCCTCCCCTCTCATTCTCTGTCTCTCTTTCTCTCTCTCTCTCTCAAAAATAAATTAATGTTAAATAAGCCATGGTTAGTCTGCTATTCCGTTTCTAACCTGTTAATTTCTTTGTCTAGTGATGAGCTGTTGCTGTTTCCAGTAATTAATCAGGGGTCAGAGTGCAGGGCTTAAGGTGTAACATCTATAAATTGGGGATAAAAATTTGATTTCTTTGTATATAAACCACTCTGGACAATGGGAATATGAAACTCGAGTCCACATCTGCTGAGATTTTGAAAGAGGAGACCCTATTCAGTGACAAAGCAGGAGAAGAGCCTTCTCACTTAAATACAAATGCTCAGCAAGAGGTAGACATGTCTAGAACTAAAGAACAGATAGATATGACTAGACCCCAGAATTGTCTAGTTTTACAGTGTTTCTGATTCAGTTAAATCATAAGTGTGTTTCACTTAAGTGCTTTTCACCCCTGATTTTCAAACGTGAGCTTTTCCAACGTTATTTAACCAACTAAGATTAAAAATTATTTTCCTGTATCCAAATCTATTTTTTAAGAACTATAAACAACTCTTAGTATCTACTCCTTTCTCTCTCTCTCTCCTCTCCCGGGAGAGGAGAGAGAGAGAGAACAAAATATGTATGAATTTTGAATTTGCTGTTCAAACCTTCAGCACAGCCGTGAGCACCATGCTTCCTTCCTAGAAGGCTTAACATTTGTGGAAGAGGCTAAAATACTTTCATACATATGTGAAGTAAGTAAAACATATGTCATTGTCTGAATGTTCCCAGTCAAGAAACAGAAGTTAAATGCTGAAGGTCACATGGCCAATAAATTTTCAAGCCCAGCCTCGTACTCAGGGTGATGGATTCCATGTCCCATATCGTCCATGACAGGGATACATAACCTGGAGTCAACTTGTTGGCATTTGACCTACTGTATGTGTATGTACATAACCCAAGCTCCAGGAAGGAAAAAAAAATTCCCTAGGGAAATCATGCCAATGGGTGGGGACAAGGAACAAAGGAACAGAAGAGATTCTGCAAGTAGAACTCACTGACTGCCTTGATTAATTGCCACCCACACAACTAGGTGTTGCTGCTGTTTACTTAGAATTCTGCCAGCGATGAGGGTTCTGGATTCCTGAGGATTGCTCCATTCCTAGTCCAAACTGAAAGTCATTATCAATTATATCTGATGCATGACTACTACCCCAACCATTAACTTTCACCATGTTGGAAACAGACAGACAGCTATGTGCACACACACCTTTAAGGCTGCCCCTGCATGTTCTTCCCCATGGCTGCGCCCTCAGGCCCACTCAGGAACTTCACCTCTCTGTTTCACTATACCAAGTTTCTACTTATGGCTTCATTTTTTTATTTCTCAAGGCTTAGGGGAAATCTATGGGATTTGTCCTGTAGACAGGGGCAATGATAAAAAGGACTGGACAAATAAAAGATGAAAACAGAGAGGAGTAGAATTCCCTTCTAAACGTGGACTTGATTGGCTGTCAACTCACCAGAAAACACCTACACAGTCTTCAAGGGGAAGTGGCCAGGAAAGGTGCAAAAGCTTCTCTTTCCAATCTCTACTGCTGTGATTTTCATTCGACTTCCAGAATTCAGGGAGGAATTGAGTAGAAGTCTGAGGGTATCCAACTAGGAGTCGGAGGAGGGCCCTGGGCAGGCAAAGTTCCTGGGTACACTTATTCTTCCCAGAAGCTTTGGTGTGCTTACTGTGAAGTTACTGATTCCTTGCCTAACTGAGCCTAACTTGCCTAACTGAGGAGCTTCCATCCTCTCCTCTTGAGCCTCACCCAGGGAAAATAGTAGTTTCCTGGAATTGCCCCTCCTCCCCAGGTCCTGCCTCCATCACACACAGGGAGGGATATTCACAAGGTATAGACTAGATGAGAGAGATGCCTGTAAACAGCATTCCTTGTCACTACCACATAAATGGTAATTCTCTCCCACTGGCTTGTACTTTCACACCTGAATTTCCACCTCTAGCCTTCATTATTTATTGAGTTTCCTTCTACTAACGGCTTCTCTCTGTCTCTGTCTTTAAATAGTTTTTAAATTGTTTGGTAAAAAAAACATATAACATAAAATTTACTATCGTAACCATTTTTAAGGATATAGTTTAGTAGTGTTAAGTATATTCACACTGGTGTGCAAAAGATCTGTGGCCCCCACCTTTTTTTTTTTTTTACAAATAGTTTATTGTCAAGTTGGTTTCCATATAACACCCAGTGCTCATCCCCACAAGTGCCCTCCTCCATGCCCATCTCCTCCCTCCCCCCCCCACACCCATCAGTCCTCAGTTTGTTCTCAGCATTCAAGAGTCTCTCATGGTTTGCCTCTCTCCCTTTCCCCCACCATTTCCCCCCTTCTTCTCCCCCATGGTCCTCCGTTAAGTTCCTCCTAATCCTCCTATACGTGCAAACATATGATATTTGTCCTTCTCTGCCTGACTTATTTCACTCAGCATAACACCCTCAAAGTCCATCCATGTTGCTACACATGGCTGTGGCCCCTTTTTGAGAATACAATGTCCATGGAAGGGATAGCATATAATGGGTGCATGAGCTTTCTGAAGCCAGGAGATCATGTCCCTTCAGTAACAGGAGAGACACAGGGGTCATAGTCAGGGAACATGGGAGAGTTGGGACAAAGATGGGTTCGGTGCAAGGGAAGGAGAAATGGGGGACAGAACTGTCACAACCTATGCCCCTGTGAGCTGCCCCTACCCTAATGCCACATCACTCCCTCTCAAACAAAGACAAGGGGAGATGCTTAAAGAAAACTAGAATGATTATCAAAGGCTCAATTTTTTTTTACTGATTATAGATGGCTAATGTTTACAGCACATGGGCAAAAGTCATTAAATAAAGAATTTTGTTAAACAAAAATAAAATAAAAAGGTGTTTTTTAAAATTCTTAACCTTTCATAATTAAACTAAATATTTACCAGAATATAATTATTTTAAAGTACATTGCTAGTTCCTAAAAATAGAATTCTCTTATTTAAATAGTCTAAGATATGGAGCAATCAGTGCAGAGTCCAGGAGAAGATAAAGGTTTGTCTTTTACATACCAAAAATAGTTCTTCCATAATATACTTCAAGCACTATGGCCAGAAACAAATGAAACAACCAACCCCTTTGGTGGGGGAAGGGGGAAAGAAGTGTTTCTTAAATTTCTTTTTCAGTTGTGGTAAAATATATACAACACAAAATGTACCATCTTATGTTTAAGTGTACAGTTCAGTGGCATCAATGTGTTTACATTGTTGTGTAACCATCACCACCATCCATCCACAAAACCCTTTTCATCTTGCAAACTGAAAGTATGTATTGTTTAATTCCATTAAACAATAACCCTCATTCCTACCTCCTCCCAGCCCTGGCAACCACCGTTCCACTTTCTGTCTCTATGAATTTGACCACTCTAGGAACTTCATATAAGGAAAATCATACAATACCTGTTGGTTTTTGGCTGACTTATTTTAGCATAATGTCTTCAAGACCAATCCATATAGTTTTATATATCAGAATTTCCCCCTTTTTAAAGCCAAGAAATATTCTATTCCATTATATGTTTATGCCTCATTTTATTTATTCATGTATCCATTGCTGGATACTTGAGTTGCTTCCACCTTCTTTGCTACTGTGAATAATGCTGCTGAAAACATAAGTGTACAGATATCTTGCTTTTTAAATTCCATTGCCATCAGAAAAAATCATGAGCCATCTCACTGCTGTCTCTTCAGGGACCTCAGAGTCACAGTTAGGTTTTGAGTCTGTTAGTCCCTCTTATAATAACATTAGGCTTCATAGTAGGCAGTCCTCAATCAAAATGGTTTTGATTATTCCCTCCACTTCTTTGGAAGTCAAGATGGGTCACTAATTGGAGCTTTCTTGAGAGTTGTAACTTCTGATCCTGCCCCCTTTAAGGTTTGAATCAAAGTTCTGATTTATGTCAGGGATGAAAATCTTGGTTGAAAATGAGTTCATGTGGTGTGTAAAATAATAATAAATTAATAATAATAGGGGCACCTGGGTAGCTCAGTAGATTAAGGGTCAGACTCTTTATTTTGGCTCAGGTCATGATTTCATGATTTGTGAATTTAAGCCCCACGTCTGGCTCTACACTGATAGTGCAGAGACTGCCTGCACTTCTCGGTCTGTCTGTCTCTCAAAAATCAATAAATAAACATTAAAAAACATAATAATAGGCTGAATCTGGTGTAAGACAATGATGCTTTCTTGGGTTAGCTAGTTTGAGTGTAGGTCTGAAAGCCTAAATATTCAAAGAGCTGGACAAACAAATGTAGGAAGGAAGGCTTATATTGGGAAGCCATCAACAGCATGGGAACATTAAATGTACAGGAACTTACAACCTACTGAAGAAAAATTAACGAGATATTTATATAATTTTTAAGAAGCACATTTTGCTTTAAAAAACATGAAGTACATATTGAAATATCAAACTATAAGTAAACCATAATGATTTCTGAGATAATGTAGTTTTCCTTATTGTGATAAATAAAAGCTTTATTGGCCCAAAATTTGCCTGATAATAGTAAAGCAGGTAAACATTGAGTGCTGGGAAGAGCATGGCTGGGTTTAGATGTCAGGGGGTCAGGGTTTAAATCCTGCTCTGCTACCTACCTAAACTATTTACCCTCCCTGATTCTGTTTCCTTTACTGTATAGTGGGAAAAATTATTTTTAAAAAAACACCTCACAAGAATATTATCAGAATTAAATGGCACATGTGTTAAAGTGCCTCACGCAAGACAGGCAATGAATGCTTGCTCATGCTCATTCCCCTTCCCTTCCAACTTCCTGATAGATAGATTTCACAGGTCAGGCAATGGTGTTTTTTCAAATACTCATGTCTGTGTTGCCATAGTTGAAGAGTAACTTTATCTGAGTCAAACCAGTTCAGTCACTAAGTGAGAATAAAGATCTCTTTCCAAGAAAAAGGAAATTTGGCCCAAATGAAGAGTTGAATACTCTGGGACAAATACTCAAGTTATCTTCTAATCTCTGCTCATTACACTTGCTAAGATGTTGGAAGATCCAAATCAATGGGATGTCAGATTACTCCTGTGTGAGATTGCTATGTCTCAGAAGATGTGTCTTTGGTTTTACATCAAAGGTCTAATTCTCCATGGTCAACTCAGTATGTCAAGGCCAACTGAGCAAAGGGAATAGCATGTGATGATTCAGGTTTGTTTTTGTTTTTTTTTAGTTCTTGGCATTTTTTTAACCAAAAAACTTACATCTATGGGATGTTTTGGTACCAGCTGCATTTAAATATACCTCTTATATGTTCCTTTGTTCTTTTAGTGACATAACTGCCCTCCAGTTATTGCTGCAATCAGCACTTTGCTTTCTTCTTGTAACTCTTTGTATAGTATATACAGTGAGGGAAATGATGTATGCTGTTTAGAAATACTCTGGTCAATTCACTTCTCTTTCTTTCTTCATATGATTATCTGGAGACATGCTGTGTTTACCAGTGGTAAGCCATGAAACATGCACTTCCCTTGGAAGAGTACTGGAGGAGAGTGACATGTGGTGGAGATTAGCACAGAAAACCAGGGACAGGAATTCCAGAACCTAGATCTTAAACTCATCTCTATAACCAACCATTTGCTAAAGTACAAAGAGCAACTGTGAGTATGCCATTTTCAGATCATTGCAGTAGTGTTTTTCAATCTTATTTATTCAGTATTAACTGAGAATGACTAAGCAGCAAAGATAAGGAATGCCATGTATGGACAAGGGAAAGGCTGCCATTCCTTCTCTAAAATCCTTCTGAGAAGATAGATATTAAATAACCAACTCCAGGTGTGTTCAGAGTCCCAACAGAATAAAGCCAAATGCTATTGGAATGTAGTTTAAGCCTCAGTGCCTCAAAGAAGGCTTGAATTGTTGAATGCCACTAGAGACAAGTCATTGGAAACTCCAACTCTGCCTTAACTAAGAACTCCAGTCAACACATACTGTAAATAGTTGTAGTCATGGGTCCTGGGTTGGGTTAGGGTAGTGTGGTCTCCAATGACACTTCTTTCTGGAGTGGCCAGTGTACTTCCACTCCAGAGTCCCCAGGCTGTTAAGGCCAAAAGTTTCCTGTGAGTATGGTGGTGAAGGGCAACTCAAACTTTCTTGGTTCATTGAACACCCACACTTCCTCCTCAATAGATGGGTGTACAGAAGAAAGTAGTTATCAGGTGCACTATTAGCATACTTTTCAGAACAATCGCCTGCAACCAATGCTTTTATCAGCTTGGCTTTCTTTTCCCAGAATGCAGTCCTTGGCAGGAAGTTGGCTGTCTATTGACTTTACTAGTAGGATAAACAAACCTCCTTTGACACACAGAACGGCAGAAACTGTGACTTCCTTCCCACATCCCATAAAGGCAAAGCAGTTCAAGTTGGAGAAGGAGAGGGTGGGGCTTAAATGGAATCAGAACAAAAGTCATGTTAAGTATCTGGTAAAATGCTCCAGGCAAAGAATGAGAGGCATCAGAATCACCCACAAAGACTCAAATAAGAAAGGAAAGGAAAAGAGTCAAGGAAGAAAGGGATAGACCCACTTCCCAAGAGATATTTGTTTTGCAAACGATGTCTAAATGAGCTTTTTTAGCTTTAAGTTTGCACTCTGAATCTGCTCCATTTTTTTTAGTGAAATGATTGTAAGTGAACTCAAAAGATGAACAAGCGTTTTGGTAACTGTGGAACTAGTGTATTAAAAAGCAAAGTTTAGGGAATGTAATCACAAAAGCAACTTTTATTTTTGTGCTTCTGCTACCCTTTTAAATTTGCCCAATGCAGTTTAAAGGTTGTCTTCTGCTCCTGGATGAAAAAATCAAGCCATCACCATGACATTCCACTCACTGTTTTGTAATTGAAAATCCTATCCATACTGTAATATTTAAGAGCAAATGTAATTAGGCAATTACAATGTTCAGTCCAAATATTAACAGAACTCTAGGCGATACTGTATTAAAACTTCAGCTCCCTGTACCAAGCTTTGATGGGCGGCAGCCTGTCTTATAGTGGTGGCATCAGCGTGGGAAAAGATGGGCTTGGTTCTTCTCTATTTCTCCACTTTGTTTACTAGGTTTCCAACCTAGGCATGGTCAAAGGGTGGTAAGAGAGAGAACAGATATTAAGAAAGTTTTTACTTGAGTGATGCTGTCATAAAATGGCCTCAGGGTCACTGAACCTGGCTTGTTTATAGCTGGCTTGCTATGGGCATTTTTATGTGTTCGGAGGGGGTAGGTGGCATTGAAAATTTTGCTTATACTTCACAAAATGAAGATAGTATATTTTCTTCTGAATAATTCCAGAAAAATACTCAATAATTAGGACATTTTTATTTGGTGGCAAAACTGGTACATGGCAATAAAGAGCATGTGTTATTCCATATGTAGAATTTTTATAATGGAGACAAATCAGGACAGAGTTTGTTTTCTCCCTCTTACAATATGTAGCCAGTCCAGTTTTTGTACATGTGGTTGACTGGTGTCTTTGTCCATCCCCTTCTGATCCTGAACATCCAATCCTCTGAGGTCCCGTCCCATGGAAAGAATGTTATCCTGGCCCTGCCTCCGGGTCCCTGAGGAATAGGGAGGATTCTTAGCTAAAGGAAGGAGAGTTGCTCTTGGCATTGCATCTTGGAACTCAGATCTCATTTTGCTGAGAAATTTTAGGTCTCCCAATTTGAGAAATGGGAAATGTTATTACTCTACAGAATTTGGGGAATTTATGGAATGAGTAAAAGTACCCCTCCTAGAGCCAAAATGCAATAAATATAAGCTCCTTCCTTATTTCTTTAAAAGAATTTACTGTGAATGAGTGGGGAAAAGAAAGTTTGAAAGTACAATAATCATAAGCGTCCATCATGTGACAAGCACTGGTTAGGATAAATAGCATTACCAATGCTCAAAATCGGTTCCTTTGTAGATTAATTAGGATTTTATGGGTTAATCTGAAACTTCATAACCATTTTGGCAGGGTTTTTTGAGAAAAATGTGTTATAGATTCTGAACAAGTGTTTCAACTTGAAATTTTGGACTAAAAATGACAAATTATATATATATAAAATTACATATGACATAATTATATAATAAAATTATATATAAAATCATATATAACATATAAAATTATATATAAAATACATGTAAATATATAATAAAATTATATATAAAATATATATAATTATATATAAAATGTACAATATATAATTATATATATAAAATATATATAATTATATATAAAATGTATAATATATAATTATATATATATGAAATCAAACATATATTATGAAATACTCTTCGTTTAAGATTAAATGAATTTTAACCTCTTTTGCTAGAAAATTATAATTTTAAATTTTTTGTTACCAAAATTCCCAAGACTTTCTACTTAAAGTCTCAAGGAAATAAATTATATTAATTAGAAAATAAATTGTACCACTCAGTTATCTTTTGGGTCTTCAAATAAACAAATATCCAAAGGATATTTGAGAAGAATAAATTTCTCCAAAGCAGCCTAAGATAATATATAATTCTGAGATTAATCTGAGCTGGAAAATAGAAAGATTGTGGCTTTACCACCTGAAAGTAGGTATCTATTGTTCTCCTTCCTGGTAAATTGCCATAGGGCTGTCAGTTCAGCTCATCCCTGTGTCCCTACATCACAGAATTTAGATGATACAAAGGCATATCACCACTTTGAGAAACCTCAAGATACAAGGTCCAGAAGTTTGTCATTGCCAAGTGGGGTGGACCATCTTGGTTCATGCAGAAGTGGAATCCCAGCAAGAGAGATCTTCTGAGGAAATCTGTCTGAAAACAAGACTTATTTGGCTTTCCCAGTGGTGCTAGCCTGTGCGTTCTGGGAATATTCCTTGCATTAATCCTGATTATAGTGACCAAATGGTTGAAGACCTATGATACGTCGAGTAATTTTCTGATGCCTAGCCAGAGTATTATTTATTGAACTTCTTTTTCAATCTCTTCATTAATTGAGTCACCCATGTCTCAATATCAGATCATTCTCTACAATAGTGTTCAATGTGCCATGAAGATCCCCCACTTATTTAAACCCTCATTTTCCTTCTTTCCTGTTGTACAAGTTCTTCCTAACTTTCTATCCAGCTCAAGTTCTACATTTTCTCTCAGTGATTCTCTTGAGATTTACCTGGAAGTCTTTTGTCAACTATGTATTCCCACCAGAATCTTGTAACCAGTGGAATGTTGGCTCTTAATACATATTGGCCTTAATCATTCAAAAATAGAGTCCATTTTTTCCACACCTAAGTTTGCAGACTGTGTCACCTGGTACTCATGTTGCATCTTTCTCCTATATTGAGAAAATCCTATAGACTTGGAAGTATATTGGTAATTTTCTAATATCTTTTCTTGTAGCTAAATTAGAATGGTATCTGCACAGAATCTAAGGAATGTTGAAAGACTGAAAGAACATAAGCTAGAAAATAGAGTACTAGCATGCTCTGTTTTTCAGTTTTTCCATCTGTTCAGTGAGAAACACAATGTCTAAAGTAGGCCTCTCACACAAAGATAATTCCTGCTAAATCCTTGACAGATGTGAAGCTCCATGGACAGTTCCGGGTGGGTTGTGAATATTTTTCAGATATCACTTGAGTCGTTCAATTTTCTTTCCAAATTTTCAACCTTTTCTCTTGGCAGAGTTTGTACTTGTTTAGCAACAATTTTAATCATGCTATTAAAAATGATCATTGCTTTCATGAGCAAATCATTACAATATTTTTAAAATTTCTGCCTTCTATTGCCACACACACACACACACACATACACACATTTGCACAAAACACACAAGTCATTTCTTGATTACATTAATGCTTTTAGACAGAGATCTCTTATCCTTTTCTGAACTTCTTTGCCCTTCTCCCCACCTACCCCATCTTCTACATGGAAGAAGACCAAAGAAATTATGGGTGTGCCCTCCCTTTGACACAATCATCTCAAAGCTTTCTTCCCAAGCAAAGCCTACCTTAAGCCACTCCCCATGGTCTCTCGCATGCCCTCTGACCAGCAGTTTTGAGGAAGATCAAGATCCTTTGTGTGTCTCTGTTGCTTGCCAGGCACCAAAATAGTATCTCCCCTTCTTTTCTTCTCCAAACACACATACTTTTCCCTCTTGCTTGCTTGCCTTATACAAAGGAAAGAAAACATCCTCATGTCCTGGACTTCTGCCAGTTTTAAAAAATAATTGAACTTCCCTTACTTTCAAAGTGACTAATTCTTTGTGACTTTAAGCTCAGATGTTCAATTCTGTGGGTGCTGCTTAAGCTTTGACTGACTTTTCCTCAAGACCCTCTGATGACATAATAGGCAACTCTATGGGCTGAGGAACAAGTGTCTTATTATCTGCTTCTTGCTATCTCAGCTGCTGAGACAGATGGGAACCAAGGCACCAGGGGTTGGGGGAGAGCTTGCTACTGAGGACAGAGGTGTGTCCATAGTCACTTGCATCTTTAAAATAAAAGGCTCAGTTCATATCTTTTTCTTTTATTTTTTAATTTTTTTTCTAAAGCTCAATTTTTATTTTTTATTTTTTATTTATTTATTTATTTTTACAAATAG
>NW_027533286.1:0-2365 GCF_008692635.1 Crocuta crocuta
GAAAGTGCTGCTATGAACATTGGAGTCCATGTGCCCCTATGCATCTGCACTCCTGTATTCCTCAGGTAAATTCCTAGCAGTGCTATTGGTGGGTCATAAGGAAATTCTATTGTTAATTTTTTGAGGAGCCTCCACACTGTTTTCGAGAGGGGCTGTACCAGCTTACATTCCCACCAACAGTGTAGGAGGGTGCCCGTTTCTCCACCTCCTTGCCAGCATCTAGAGTTCTCTGATTNTTTGTTCATTTTAGCCACTCTGACAGCCACTCTAAGGTGAGATCTCATTGTGGTTTTGATGTGTATTTCCCTGATGATGAGGGACGCTGAGCATCTTTTCATGTGTCTGTTGGCCATCTGGATGTCCCCTTTGGAGAACTGTCTGTTCATGTCTTCTGTCCATATCTTCACAGAATTATTTGTTTTTCTGGTGTGGAGTTTGTTGAGTTCCTTATAGATTTTGGATACTAGCCCTTTATCTGATAGGTCATTGGCAACTATCTTTTCCCATTCTGTCAGTTGTCTGTTAGTTTTATGGATTGTTTCCTTTGCCATGCAGAAGTTATTTTTTATCTTGATGACGTCTCAAGAGTTCATTTTTGCTCTTGATTCCCTTTCCTTTGGGGCTGTGTCAAGTAAGAAATGGCTGCAGTTGAGGTGAAGGAGGTTATTTCCTGCTTTCTCCTCTAGGGTTTTGATGATTTCTTGCCTCACATTCAGGTTCTTTATCGATTCTGAGTTTGTTTTTGTGTATGGTGTGAGAAAATGATCTAGTTTCATTCTTCCGCATGTTGCTGTCCAGCTCTCCCAGCACCATCTGTTCAGGAGGCTGTCTTTTTTCCATTGGATACTGTTTCCTGCTTTGTCAAAGATTAGGGGGCTGTACATTTGTNAGAATGAATCCCACTCGATCTTGGGAATAATTTTTTATGTGCTATTGGATTCGATTTGCAAATTCATTCTTAATAAGCTACATCTTCAAAATGATAGTTTACTTTCATTAAACTAGAGTAAAAGTTAAATATTTACTTCTACTTGTGTAATTCATTCTAGTCTGTGTAATATTTGTCACAAAAAGAAAATATAAACTGATAGGGTATCAAAATGCAGCATGTATTCTATGAGAGTATCTTTTAACATAAAAACAACAACTTAAGTATACTGAGAGCAACTATTAATGGTCTGTCCAGCAAGGATAATTTTTGCTCAGCCCACAAAAAATCATACACAGTGCAAACCTGAAAAGAACCAGATAAATTTAATGTGTAATATAGATCTTTTCAACATACTTCTGATGGGTTCGTCTCTAAAATTACCAACAGCTATTATTTTATATTCCTGTTAAAAAACCTAGGAGATCTACAAGGGTATTTTCGACATGCAAGGGCTACATTAGGTTTCTCCCACTTCTTCAAAATAACCTAAGAACTTTGTTTATGGTTGGCAAAATCTCACTTGAATAAAAAGAGGAAAACAAAGAGCTGAGCAAATACTAAAATATTCTACGTTATATGCTTTACACAGAACATTAAAGCTAGAAAGTGGGTGGGTGGAACGGGTTCCAAGCTCAAGCTCAAATAATTATGAAAACTGTATTCTGTATATATTCTAGTACATACCGTATACTACCTATAAGACCAGGAGTCAGATCCTTTTTTGTTTTGTTTTGTTTTTGAAATGGGCCAGCTTTGAAGGCTGTAGAGTCTGTCACAATTCTGTCATAAGCTCTGTCATTGTAACATTACAGTAGCCAAAGACAATTTATAAACAAGTAGGTATTGCTGTATTCCACTAAACCTTTATGAAAACAGATGACTGGCTGGATTTTGCTCATCCTGGCCAGTATTTGACCAATTCCTGTGAGAGCCTACTAAAGTAGCATTAAGTTATGCAGGGAAATCTTAAGTTTTTATATACATAATGTTGCCAAACCTATTTGAACATACATCAACTTCTCTATGTTGTACCTAGAAATATCAGGACACAGCATTTAAAGTTTTTACTAATTATGTTCCTGTGTGTGTGTGTGTGCGCGCACGCGTGTGTGTGTGTAGTTGTAGGAATGAGGGATTAAATCAAGATTGAGTAGAAAGGATGACTCATAAAATGACTTCTCTGGAACTGCATTTAATACAAAACTAAGAATATCAGTTCTACTGTTTGAACAAGTAGTATTTAATTTAGCTGTTAAATATTATAAAAGTGTCTCTTTGACTTTGCTTTACTTCCATACGCATACTTAGTTCACAAGTTTAGTAACACAAAAACTGGTATCTTACCGACATTTGACATTAAATGTGTTTATTTTCTTAGTTCTAAAATCAGGGTCCAATTTTTAAAAAATGGTAAGTAGGAAAGATCAGAGGAGT
>NW_027533286.1:3149-3419 GCF_008692635.1 Crocuta crocuta
TAGGACAGATCAGAGGAGTATGGATTTTCACCCCATTCCTCTACCACCAGATTTGTACAATACCCACTGATTTTCTCAAGATCTAATAGGTGAATCTTAGAAAATGACTTTTTCCTCATTTCAGGGCATCTTTGGTATATTGTCCTATTAGGGCATCACTTAAAGTGGGGTGCCTGGGTGGCTCAGTTAACTGACTCTTGTCCCTCATCGACTTACAGCGCAGAGACTGCTTGGTATTCTGCCTCTGCCCCTCCACAGCCCTTACTCTAT
>NW_027533286.1:3428-14976 GCF_008692635.1 Crocuta crocuta
AACTTAAAAAAAAAAAAACAAAGAAATGTTCATACTCTTTGTTCTCAGTGAAATTTATGAATGTATATGGGATCATTTTTTTTGCCTTAATGTTATATAAATTGTCAAGCTGTTCAGTTTATTACAAATTGTAGACATGCACAGGCCAGCTGCTGACATGAATGTGTTAGAGTAGCTCCACAAATACTTGTCCATGACAGGAAACATCTATCTGGATTATGCCTGATAAATAAAGCATTTTATCTGGCTACTCACCATTTTGACTAAAGCAACATCAAAACTCCAGTTCAGGAAATGGTGTAATCCAGGTATCTGAAACCATGTTTCTAAATTCCTAAAAATCTAAATTCATGTTGAAATTTGTCTCCAGAGTTAATATTCTGTTTTCTGTTTTCCATCCTTCTCCCTAGAATTGGCATGGCCTTTTAAACAAGAATGCTTCTTTCTCACCTAGATCTTTTGAAGCATCAAGTTTCCTTTCCATAAAGCACTATGGCTCTTAAAAAATAGACAAGAAAGCATGCTTTAGGTGCATCAGATCAATTGGGACTTTTTAATCAAGTACCCTTTATATACAAATTGTTTCTAGGGCTTTTTGAAAGGGGGAAAAAGAACAAGAGACAATGTTATGATAAATGTTGGTCTACACACATCACAACTGTAGTTGATACTAACTCTGAAGCATAGGGTGGTAACAGGATGAGTGAGAAGTTCTATCTTAGTTTATGCAGACCTAAAACAGGAATGTGTGTACGTAGTTTATTTGAAAAATAGAAGGAACACCAGTGGGGCAGTGGATACAGAAAAAGCAAAGTAAGAAGTACATGACAAGAAGCAACGTATCACAGCAGTCAAATGGAAATTAATCCTGTATGGAATTCCTCAAGAGGTATAAAAAGCTGGCCTCTCAGAATGCTTGTACCAGAAGTGTTAGGGAATTCACAGGAACCACTGGTTGAGGCTGTCCAAGTTCCACTTCCCCCCTCTCTGGCTTCCTCAATGTGTGGACAGAGCAACCATCTTGAGTTCCCAGGGGCAAGAAACTAGGCACATAGCAGGAGAATCTGGCATCAGGGTATGGACTGACTCTGCAGCCTGACAGGGAGGGGCAGTGTCATCAAGGAAGAAAAGAGTTTTATCTTAAAGCAGGAGTGAGAGGTTTAGTACGTCAAGAAGAGGGGAAATGAATATATGAGCAAAAGAAAGACATGTCACAAAAGCACGGGTTCATTATTCTTCAAGTTTGCTACTTTTGTGCGCTGGAAACTCTTGTGTTTCAAAGTAACTACAGGTTATGTGAGAATATTGAACTCTTGAGGGCCACAGATCTGGTCTTTGCTCCTTTAAGTTTGTCTTCTCTATCAGGCTATATAAATAAAATCATACGGTATATATCCTTTTATATCTGTATCCTTCCACTTAGCAAAATGCTTTTGAGATTCATCTTTGTTACTGTAATAAGCATCATTAGCTTGTTCCTTTGTATTGCTGATAGGTAAACTCTTTTTAAAAGTAAAAAGAGTTTATTAAAGTAAACAAAACTGCACAAATTTGTACTGCTCTATGATGTAACACAGGGGTGACTGGTCTATGTATGTAACACTCAGGGCAAAAGAAAGAGTCAGTTCCAGGGCAGCATAAACCCCATCATCCTAAACGTAACGAGGCGGCTGATATTTAAGACTATAGTTCCCTTGTAGAGTGACCTCAGTAGAATGGTGGACTACAAGACCCCACGGTCTCACACATCCACAGAAACCAAGTTGGAGGTTTTATCCTACCAGATCCCAAAATTTTAAATACATATTTATGTATATATACACACAAGAAAATATTCAGTCATGAAAATAATTAAGCTCTACTAAGATGACACAACATGGATGAAACTTGAAAACATTATGCTAAGTGAAATAAGCCAGACGTGAAATGTCAAATATTCTTTGATTCCACTTGTATGAGGTCTCTAAAACGGGTGAATTCACAGAAACAAAAAGCAGAATCGAGTGTACTAGGGGCTGTGTGAAGGGATGGGGGGGATTTACTGTTTTAGGCAGACAGAGCTTCTCTTTATTTAGAATAGTAAGAAGTTCTAGAAGCTGACAGCAGTGATTACTGCACAACTCTATGAATTTACTTATTGGTACTGAAGTGCACACTTAAAAATAGTTAAAATGGCAAATTTTACAGTACATGTATTTTACCAACATAAAATAACATAGTTGCCATATTTATAATTTATATAAATGTGATCGTGAAGCACCTACTTTGTGGTAACTGGGTTATTATGGTTAGTGCTGTTTGTACAATTAAGGCCTATGAGTACATGAAGTTGTCCTTCATTCAATCTCATTGCTGTGTAATATTCCACGCTGGATACAGCACTCCTTCCACATCTATTATACGTTAACAGAGTTGGCTGTTTTCAGTGCTGGACTTTAAATGATGCTGCTAAGCAGTATTTTAGCTTCCAAAAGAGAAACAGACTGGATTTTGTCATTACCAGTTATCGATAAAAAGGACAAAATCCCATCATTCTCAGTTTATTAAGCCAGTGTGAGAAATCTTCAAGTGCCTTACATATAGTCTATTTATAACGTAGTGCAATTTAAATATTCCAAACTTACCTTCAACCTGCACATGCTTTTCATGAATTTTTCAGCTTTGTTCACACCCGACTGGTTTAAATGTGCGAGGAAATGTAGATACCTTCCCTCCATCCTGTTTTTGCCACCAAATACCACATACAGTGTTCTGAAAATCAGTTTTGAATTTCAAGCAGAAGGACAATACTTGAGAGAGTTAAGTCAAATTTGTCCAGTTTCCGGATTCAGAGAAGCACTGTACTTCTAGGAGGTATTTACCTAAGTGTTATAATAACAGAGATTTACATATATGTATGTATGTGTATATACACACACAGGCTTATGCTTTAAGCACAATATGTTAAATATAGGTCTTTTTAAGTAGAAAATTTCTCTTTAATACCTTGCCATTTTCAGATTTCTTCTAAATTTTCATTTCACAATTCCACTTTATAGGACAGATTGTCAATGCAATCTTGTCAAATAGATGTATAATGACAAATCCATTTTCATTTCTTCCCGGGGCCATGAAATTACCTCTCTAAAAGTGAGAAAGTACCAACTTCCTAGAAGGCATGTTAAATTAGCTTTTGAATCTTTTTTCATCCCTTTTAGGTTAAGTCTGCTAAGTTAACATTGGCATGTCTTTGCAAACACTTCAATGATGATAATTTGGATACGAGGTGTTGACTTTCAATTCTGAAGTTACTCAGCTTGGAATCCCTCATCTGCCTGGTATCCATGGATACCGTAGGGTGGCCAAAGCCTCTTCCATCAAGTAAATAGACATGAATGGAGGTAACTACATTAATTACCAACACAGAAAAGTTTAACTGGAGTAAGCAAAGAGGAAGTTAATTCTACAAGGTATTTTAAGATGAAGCTGGTAACTCACATAATGTTAAAAGTTTATACAGTACGTTATATAATACCAAATATATGAAGCAGTGAAATTAGGACATGATTAAACTTTTTTCTCTCTANNGAATTTACGACATGATTAAATTTTTTTCTCTCTATTAGTACAAGGAGAGAAAAATGATTAAAGGTAAATGGCCAGAACATGAGTTGTAATGACTCAAGGGAAAAGAATATATACTACCTTAACCTTTTCAATTGTAATGAAATTTAATTTCCAAACACTAATTACCTAGTACCTTTGTGTAAATCAACAAGTTTCTTAAAGGGAAGAAATGTGAAATGTCCACATATGTTATCTGTGCCTTTCCATGGCTCTCAAATTATAATTTTTGGTACTATAATATATATTCCAACAGTGTGCTTCCTAGCTTTCCAATACTTAAAAAGACGGAAATAAAATCAATTGATGATTAGCTTTTGAGGATCTTCTTAACCAGAATTTTAAGCGACTACAGAAATGGCAATAAAGAAGTTTTTCAGTCTTAGAATACAGTGGTTATTACCTTCTCTAATCTGATTTCAAAGTCGACCTATTGGTAATTTTTTTTTTGTTGTTAAAAACCTGTATGATTTATTGGATAATAAGAATTGTTGAATAAATTTTATATAAAGTAATTCATGNCTTTACCAATTAATTCTATCAGCTATTTATCTGAACTAAGATGCTGCAACCCCCACCAACCATATCAAGTAAGCTGACAGAAGCAGTTATAGGGCTCATGCTGTGGACAAGAGATGTAGTGATGCCAGTATCATGTATCTGCTCAAACATCCTACACTCTCCACTTTGGTCATAGTTTTGTGTAGAAAACATGTCTGTGGTCTTTTCATCCTGTCCTATTATCACCTGCATCCACTGGTTTCTCATTAATGGGACGAAGAAAAAAATGAATAAAAAATTTTCTATCACTATACATCTTGAAGCCTGTTAAGTTCTTCCTCAGTCACACAGCACCATTTCCAACCTGACATGGAGGGTCCAACAGTGATGCTTTCAAGGGCAAATGGGATTTTTAATTACTCTGCTAAATCACCCAGGAGTTTCTTTCTTAAACTGTGTTTAGAGAGAGGATTCTGGTTACTATTTCTATTAATGCAAGTTTTCTGATTACAAATCAATTTGAAAAATGCAGCTAAATCTAANGCTAACTCTAACTCTTTGACATTAACAGAACCTAATGGTCTCTCAATAGTCTGCAGTCTATCATTTTATTTAAGCCACATATTCTCAAACTTACCTGACCTTAGATTCTCTTTTAAACAAATAGCTATTATCCTTTCATAAAACATTGGGTAGCTCTAATCTACAGCAATGATTTTGTTTCAATTACTGTCACGTTCTTAAGATTACTATTAACCATCAATTATGAAAAACACAAATATACCTCAGTATTTACTGGTATAAAATAATCCCCACACATAGCTTAGCTAGGCTTGTGCTAACTTTGCTCAGTTTCAGATCCATCAGCTATGCTCCATGTGTCTCTCATCCTTTCTAGACTAACGGGTTAGCAGAGGCAACACTTATACAACTACTTCGTTCTACTTCTAATGTAAGTCATATGGCTAAGTACAAAGTCAAGTGGACAGGGAAATATAGAGTGCCTTCAGTGAGGAACTATAAAGTCACATGAAAGTGGTAGGGAGATAACGAAGGGTGAAGTATTAGAATAAATAGAGCAAGTATTTTCTTCATTTCAGGTTGTCAGCTCTCAACTCAAATTGGTGTCATTGTCATTTCTCCTAATGTACCTCTAATAAAATTTTAAGCTGGGAAAATAAATCATAAAAATGTATGTGAAGTAACAACAGACAGGTTCTCAGCCGAGGCTCTAGGGTTGTTTTCTTATGAACACAAATCACGATGTGCAGTGAATACACTTGGAGGCACCTATTTGGGGCTGCCTAGGTTAACTGTTTATTGCCTGGTTGCTATCACCCGAAAAAGAGATGCCTTAGGAAGCTTAGGTCCAAATAACTGCAATGCTTTGACTATCATTGTTTCCTTCTTTTAAACTTACTGATTATTTTTCTCTGCTTTATTATTATTCTACTGCTAACACTACTTAGATGAGGATTAATAAAGCAAGAAAACAATGCATGCCAAATTTTAAGAACCATCTTACTAAGCAGATATAAATCAAACAATTCTGGAAACCTCAAGGGTATGGTATGAATTATTTTAAGTTTTCACTTGCTACTTCCATGTAGGAGTAGTTCTAGTGTTTCACTTTCCTGACTTTGGCCTTGTTTTGGCCAATGAGGTTTATTTTGCATGAGATATGGTAACCAAACACAATGCTTTCAAACATCCAAACCAAAATGTTTAGAGGCATTACAAACTTCCACCTGTCTTCTTGCTAGCAGTCCTCTGCATAGAATTTTTAAATTCTGAATTTGAGGTCACATGTCAGTCTGGAAGCTGGAATTAAAAGCCCAAAGAAGCCAATGTGATCCTAACCTATAGTTTAAAGTGAGTAAACACTCATTTGAAAAAACATACGCACCCCTATGTTTATTGCACTATTTACAATAGCGAAGATAAGGAAGCACCTAAGTGTCCATCAATAGGTGAAAAGATAAAGATGTGATACCCACCCCCCTACCCACACACACAGTGAAACAGTACTCAGCCATAAAATGAAATGACATCTTGCCATTTCTAACAACATGGCTGAATCGAGAAAGTATTATGCTCAACTAATTAAGTCTAGTCAGAGAAAGACAATATCATGATTTTACTCAATGTGGAATTTGAGAGACAGAACAAATGAATAGGGAAAAACAGAGACAAAAACGTCAGACTCTTCATTATGGAGAATAAACTGGTATTTGCCAGAGGGGAGATGGGGGAGGGCGCCACTAAAATACGTGAAGAAGACTAAGAGTAACTTATCTTGATGAGTACTCAGTAATGTATACAACTGTTTAATCACTATATTGCAAACCTGAAACCAATATAAAACTGTATGTTAACTGTATTGGAATTATAAAATCTTAAAAAGTGAGTGGAGAAATAGGCATATAACAATAAAGAAAGCTATCTGCTCTTACAAGCTATTGGTATAATTATGCTTGTTACCTATCATGAGCTGCAAAACAAACTAATACAGAAAAATCTGAGGGCAGACTCCACAATAGCTAAAACATGGAAAGAGCCTAAGTGTCCATCAACAGATGAAGGGATCAAGAAGATGTGGTTTATCTATACCATGGAATACTACATGGCAATGAGAAACCATGAAATCTGGCCATGTGGAGCAACATGGATGGACCTTGAGGGTGTTATGCTGAGCGAAGTAAGTCAGGCAGAGAAGGACAAATATCATATGTTTGCACATATAGGAGGATTATGAGGAACTTGACGGAGGGACAAGGGGGAGAAGAAGGGGGTAAATGGTGGGGGAAAGGGAGAGAGGCAAACCATGAGAGACTCTTGAATGCTGACAAAAACTGAGGACTGATGGATGTGAGGGGGGAAGGAGAGATGGGCATGGAGGAGGGCACTTGTGGGGATGAGCACTGAGTGTTATGTGGAAACTAATTTGACAATAAACTATTTGTAAAAAAAAAAAAAATCTGAGGGCAGAGTACTTCATTAGATAGCATCTGAGTGCTAAAGGAGCGAGGAACAAACCAACAGAAAAATCTTACAAGACTAAAGAGAATATACATCTTCTTACCCATTTAGATGGTTTTGTGTCCTTCCTTAGGTTTTGCTATTATCAACATTTTGCTCACAACTGAAATATGGGCCAAAGAGACCATGTATCAGAGTATCTGGAAAATATCTTTTTAAAAGTACTTTGGTCTCATTATACCAACAGAATGTTGATATATCCCAAGAATTCCACTGTTTTGGCTTTATACTCCATGCTTCAGGCAGCTTTCTCACAATTAGAAGAAGCCCAAAATAACTGTTAGACTTGATTTTTGACACACTGCTTACACAATTTGGGATCTTTGTGAACTATAGCTTAGACACAAACAACTCCATTCCACATTTGTAATCTCTAACATCTAATTTAACGGTTTGGCCTCTGTGTTCCCTAATCTTAAGACACAAACATAACATAAAATGGTAAAAAAGCTTCTATTCCCTTTGTACATATACTCACTATCTCAAGGGAAAACTCTAGTATAGTTAGTTTTCAACTCAGGGCTCATGTAACCCAATCTATCTTTCTACAGCATCAACTTTTATGAGCATTACTAAGAACAAGTTAAAGTGTAACATTCATTAATTTATGCACATTTATGAATTTCAACAAGTAGTACATGCATAGCTTAATATATTTTGGATTGCCTATTATCACTATTGGTGAGTAGATGGTTTGAATGGTCTTATAAATCCATAGTTCTTAACCTTTGGAGATTAGCCTCCTTTTTAAAAATACAGTAATGGATCTATTCCCCAGACATGGACTAGGAGGAAGACACAGATGATGGGGGAATAAAGAGTGTGGGGGAAACTCCACATGGTCTTAGAGATCAGGACACACTTTGCTGGCTACTTCCTGGTCAAGTGAATACTGCTTACAAAATCCCAACTGTTTAACTTACCATATGCCCCTATGAAAAGGTACGTTCTTTTACTTACTGGAATTTTCTCATAAAATGTAGATGAAAACATGTTAACTGAAAAATAAGCATACCCATCACCCGTTTGCCAGACAGTTACCGTTATGGTGCACAGAAAATTATCAAGTTGCCGTTCATTCCAGTTTTTGAGGCCAGGCACCAAATCCATGCCCTAATGCAATGTATCCCTAAAATTAATATATGTCATTAGCTGCATTATTTTGAACTGAATTATAGGACATTATACTGTATTACTGCTCACATAGGTTGAAAAGCATTGTCCGATTCATTTTAATTCACTATACATAAGAAAATAATTATTTAAGACTGATATCTTCTGAGTCTAAAGCATCATTTAAAAAACATTTAAATTGTAACAGGGCAAACATTTGTTAATATTCTCTAAGCATAGGCCCTTGAAATAAATTATACAGTAATTTATTCTTTAGAAACTAATGTCCTAGAGTCAGAATCAAGCAGATTGCTGCCTACAAACTCAAAGAATTTATCTTTAAGTATCACTTTATAGGTAGGCAGCAATTCAAATTAATTTTATGAAGTCAAAATAATTTATGTTAATAAGTCTGTGTGCAATGTTACTTAGTACAATCCTAAATTAAAAAATTGTCAAAATCTATACACTCATAGCGCTTAACTGAATGTGAATGGAAGCCTTCCTGAGAAGAGCATGTATTCCCATCTTAGATGCATACTATAGGACACAAGTGGTCCCAAAGTACTTAACCAGAATCTGGGGATAAAGCCATAAACTTCCTTGGAAATTAAAGGAAAATTTCTTATTCTAAAAGCCGTGAGATACATCATCTACAGGCTATGTAAATTTATTTGTAAACGAGTTGTGGAGAGATACCTCATGTTAAATCATGTCACATTGTAAACAATGTTTCCAACAGTGGAATGGCTGTAGTGTTAAGAGAAGAAGAAAAATCTAAATTACAACATCACTTTTGAGACTGATTAGCTTGGAGACACTGCGTTATTCAATACCTGAGGTCCTCTTTTTTAAAAAACTAAGGGAAGGGGAGCCTGGGTGGCTCAATCTGTTAAGTGTCCAACTCTTGATTTTGCTCAGGGCATGATTCCAGGGTCATGAGATGGAGCCTGCTTAAAATTCTCACTCTCACTGTCGTGAGAGTTGTTGTTGTTCTCTGTCGTACCCCCACTCGTGCTAAAAATAGAAAATTCTAAAATTTAAAAACAAAGGGGCGCCTGGATGGCTCAGTTGTTAAGCGTCCGACTTTGGTTCAGGTCATGATTTCACAGTTCGTGGGTTTGAGCCCCGCGTCAGGCTCTGTGCTGACAGCCAATTCAGAGCCTGGAGCCTGTTTCAGATTCTGTGTCTCCCTCTCTCTCTGGCCCTCTCCTGCTCACACACTCTCTTTCTCTCTCAGAAGTAAATAAAACATTTTTTTTTTAAATTCAAAAACAAAGAGGGTAAATTTAATGACCTGTTTGAGAACTCTTGAGGATATAACAGGTGTCTCATCACAACATGGTGGACGCCAAAATCATGTCATAGACCTCAGATGTTAAAAAATCAGATTTGATCCAAAGTATGGTGGAGGAAAAGGCAGCACAGTTTCAAGGAATTTAAGACTTTCCCTTTCTTTTTTATTTCTGTCATAGAGCACTTGGCTCACTCCTCCAGGGAGTAAGGAGTGCGCCTGCTACTCTGGTTCATACAAACCTGAGGTCCTGCCTTGGAACTTTGCCTTCAACAGGAAATTGAGTTTCAGGACTCAGATGGGCATCCTGTCATCAGTTACGACCAACATATTCCTAAATTCGCCATTAGCATGCATTACTTAGCTCAAAGGATCCTTTCCTACTCTTTTGTAAAGAACAATTTGGATTTTCCTCCTACTTACCATGTATTATTCCTTATTCTGCACTGTTCAGCTGTCCATTTAGACTCCTGGCAATTATTTTATCATAGGCTATGCCTCAACATCTTTCTCCCAAAAATCAGTGGGGGTTTTCCATCACACAGCCACACTTGAGTATTTGTACATTCAAAGATACCATGATTCAGCCATGTTTACCTACTCATCCATGCTTTTAGAAAATGGAGTTGTTCATTACTATGCACTGACTAAATACCACAAACTTGTTTATTCATGTGGCAACCTAGGGATCTAAAACTGTAAATATTACAAGTTAAAGCATTACCCTGATTTTACTTCAAAATCTTATAATCTGTTACCCTATTCTGATATACTTCAGTGACCAGCAAAGTTGGTTCTATTAGGTAGAGACCATGACTGAGCACTACTAGGTCTACCAAGGTACAATCCAGGAGCTAATAAAACAAAAATCTTCATTTCAATACCATCTCTGCTACTAAGTCAGTTTCTGTAACTAAAAATAATTATTTTGAGGATTAACTGGTATCACTGATGTCAAAATGCCTAGCATGGAGACTAGCTAATGCAGTGAGGCCATCATACAAGAAAAGATGTGGTCTAGATCTTGAAGTACTTAAAATCCCCCTCTGTTATTTGTAGAATATGAACCCACTGGCTAATAGTGTAAGGTAAGCACTCAATAAGAAGCTAAGGATCAATGAAGTAAGTCACTCAGGCAATTATTCTTCTGAGATAAACCTACATACTCAGAGTTTAAATTTAATGATAAAACTGGAGGAGGAAAACACAGATGATAAAGAAGAATTAACAAAGAGTAAGATGTGGTACTAAAATCCCAAGAAATGCACTATTTTCATTTTCATTCATTAAAGCCAAATGACCTAATACACAATCTGAAAATGTGGAGAACAGTTACACTTGAAGACAACTTATAATTAATAGTTGAAAATAATCAATGGAGGAAGAACCAATGTATCAAGAAAATAACATCAATTAGGTTAGAGGCCTAAGGAAAACATGAAATTTAACAAAATGCTCATACATTCATTATCATTCCATTTTCAAGATCTGGATCCAAAGTTTTTGGCCAAATAAAATTTACACAAACACTTCACATATTCACATGTATGCATATAGGTATGTACATATATATATATATGAATATCCAAATACTTGAAACTATGTATTAACNGATTTTGAGGAACTCTTCCAAAAAGGGGAAAAAAAAAAAACTAAAACTAAAATGTATTACAGACTAAAATTACAGACTGAAAGATAGGTTCTCAAGCTTTCAAATTTTACTTAAGTTAGGGAAAATTATTTTAATCCTGAAAGGCCAAAAGAAATATACTATTACATTGAGTTTAAGTAGATTTGCTTTAAAGAGCATGAAGTTCATGTTCATTTGCCTATTTGGCTTTAACTTTGTACAAAGGGTTTTTAACTATTGCTAATTGGTAAATCATATCAAATTTGTTTAAAAACCCATGCCATTATCTATGATAAATCTGCAAATATTAAAAGTTACAAGGTTATCCTATTTTTAATGATTTAATGCCATTCTCTTTAATCTTCTGT
>NW_027533286.1:15188-16823 GCF_008692635.1 Crocuta crocuta
CTTCAAGAGGAGATTAAATATTTCTAATATATTCTTTCTAACCATATCCAATTCCAAAGGGGACTACTGCTAATATCCACTGGAAAGACCCCACATGAATGTTTTTATGATATAAAGGAGTACAAAAATGCACAGACATATCTATATCCATGCATACATATGCCTACTTACCTATGTGTACATATCAAAATTCTATAACCCAGGCTTCCATGGTTTCCTAAGTTACGTTTTCCTTATAATCAAATTCACATAAAAGAAGTATTCCAACATGTCAGAGACCTTTATTATAACTCCTAATTTTAGGAAAAAAAAATTTAAATGAAACAGGTCTCGGGCCTTTCTATGTCAACTCATGGACAGGGACCTATAACGTGTGCCCATTAATAATTACTTGACCAGAAAATGAAAATTGTCTGAGTCACATGGAAATGTATTAAGTTTGAATACTGTAAAATTGCCAGTACTAAAGACTTTTTGACCAAAGATGGCAATTTAATATGGTTTCATCATATGAAATTTTTAAACATAGAGACCTAGTATCTCATGAGGTATGAATATCCAAAGCATATAAAGAACTCCTACAACTCAAGAGCCAAAAAACAATCTGATTAAAACATGGGCAGAGAATCTTAACATTTTTTTTCAAAAACGACATAAAAATGGCCAAGGGGTACATAACAAGATGCTCAATATCACTTATCATCAGGGAAATGCAAATCAAAACCACAGTGAGATATGATATCACAATGCTTAAAATTGCTATCATCAAAAGACAAGAAAAAACAAGGGTTGGCAAGTTTGTGAAGAAAAGGGAACCCTAATATACTACTGGTTGAAATGTAAATTGGTACAGTTACTATGGCAAATAGTATGGAGGTACCTCAAAAAAATAAAAACCTAACTACCATGTGATCCAGCAATCCTATTTGTGGGCATTTATCCAAAGAAAATGAAAACAGTAACTGAAAACGATATATGTACCACCATGTTCATTGCAGCATTATTTGCAATAACTAAGATGTGGAAACAACGTAAGTGTCCACTCATAAAGATAATGTGTTATATGTGTATATATACACTACAGGTTATTATTCAGACATAAAAAAAGAGAATGCTATCTTGCCATTTGTGATAACATGGATAGACCTTGAAGGTCCTGGGATAAGTGAAGTAAGTCAAAGACAAACAAATAACCTATGATTCCACATATATGTACATTCTAAAAATAAAAACGAGTAGGACATCTGAGTGGTTCAGTTGGTTAAGGCTCTAACTCTTGATTGTGTAATCCCACAGTTTGTGAGATCAAGCCCTGGTCAGGCTCTGTGCCAACAGCATGGAGCCAGCTTGGGATTCTCTCTCCCTCTCTCTGCCCCAAGCCACTTGCTCACACTCTCCAAATAAATTTCTAAATAAATTTTTAAAAAATTAAAAACAACCAGAGTCTGAGATTCAGAATGCAGACTNACAGATAACACTATATTATATATTTGCAAGTTACTAAGAGAGAAAGTCTTAAAAGTTCATCACAAGAAAAAATTAACTGTGTGGTAATGTTAAATCGAGTTATTCTGGTGATCACTTTGCAATATATATAAATATTCTATCATTATGCTACACACCTGAAGTTAATAT
>NW_027533286.1:16879-18943 GCF_008692635.1 Crocuta crocuta
TTTTAAATTCTAGTCAATTTCTCCAATTTCTTACAGTAGTATATCATCTAGGGCAGAACTTCCTGTTTTCTTAAGTACAATAAGCATTCAGAGCAGTTATCTCAAGACCAACAGAGATAAGAAGCAATGGTCATTGCTTAGCGTTGAATCCCACAGTGAAGACGAGAACCAATTATGTTCAAGTTCTATCTCCGAAGAGGCCAGCTTGACACTGTTTTAACAAGTTCTTTGCTTCTTTGTGTTATCTATTCACTCTCTAAAAAAATAAGCAGATCCTACTCCAAACAAGGTTTGTCCCTGACTACTTCATCTCCAAGGTTTGAAATACCCAAGCCTTCGCTGACGGTTATTTTGTTACCTTTTTTTATATCCTGCAGTGAACTCTTTAGCTTTATTGCTTAAACTAGGGCATATTCACCATGATGACGTCATGATTTATCTCTGGGTTAGAAAAAAGGATCATTCTTCACTTCTTCTCATTTCATTCCAGGTCATACCACTTCCCTGACAACAAGTTTTAATATTTCACTTCTATACTGCAAAAACTCAGATAGGAGGCCTAATACAGTTAAATTCACAGTTAAGTATGGTGAATTTTTAAAAATAATCATTCATCTCTCACTCTCTACAGGAGATGTCGATTTCCTTGCCTCTTTGATATGAGGCTTGGCCATGTGACTTGCTTTTGATAACAGAATATAAACACCAACTTTCAATGTCTTGCATAGTATGGTTTTATTTCTCATAATTCTCTCCTCCACTTAGGCAAAAAGCATTGCCCAAATACTTCATATTTTCAGAAAGAGGAGTCGTATTGAACAGAAATGAACACACCCAGCCTAAGAAAGCTCTGTTTATGTTTATTAACCACTCAGCAGCTGGTTAATACATGAAGAAAACTGAAGACCACCTATCACTTAAGATTATACAGCTCAAAAAAAGAACAAGCTGGAATATAACAGAGGTATTTTAACACTACAACGCTGTCATTAATCTCTATTCTATATAATCCTGCATTCATGGAAATACCCTTAGCATAGAATGGACTCTGAATAACTTATAAAAAACAACGACATGAAGTACAATTACCATCACCTACTAAAGAAATAGCATTTACTTTACGATACCATCAACTCTCAATGTTCTAAGACAAAACTACTAAATTAAAAAAAATATTTGTACGCATTTTTGTGTATACATAAGATACTTTTCCTTAATATTTTTCTTACTAAACGTTATATTAAGAAGAACTTGCTTTCTGCAAACACAGCCAAGTATGTGTTAGGTGGACTGTGGCAATGCTATGGTAAGAAGAATTGGAGTCACTTATGGATCACATACTTGTTGCAATCCACAGATTCACTATCATGGTGATTTTGCCAATTGGATTTCTTGAATTCCTCACTACTTTAGTCTACACCTGCAAATGCGTATCGCTGCATTTGTTTCTTGTATCTTGAGTTCCTTTTAAGAAGGAAAAAATGTTTCAGTTATATATTTTCCTCCCAATAACAATCATTTTTTCCTAAATCTGAGGGTAGGTAGGTTTAACTTTTTAAGACAGAAGATAATTAAAGATTTAGAAAGCTTTTAGCACAGTGCATTCTGTTACATTTTAATGTTTAGTTGAAATTTTCATTTTGAGAAAACTTAACCATTGCAGACAGAAAAATGCAGGTTATTAGCACCATTATTTCCCTATCAACAAACTCAGCAGATAATACCTCACAATTAAAAGATCATGGAAACCACAGGAAAATAGACAATTATTTATTCAGCTTAGTGAGAAGCTCGTTAACTTTGTCAGAATAAAGTGTCTGAAGGCACCTCAATTACAACGAGAGATTATATACACATGTGATGACTAAATGTAAAGAGTTCTAAGTGTTTTCATACAAGTAATCAGTGGAATGCTGAGGATTCTTGAGAAAAAAATTGTTTACCGATTAAAGAACAACTTACTTACCTAATCCAATGGCAGATGCACCTATATGGCAATCACAGAACTCATCTTGCACACAGTACTATATATGTTCCCTCTCTCTTAGAACAAGCCCTATTAGA
>NW_027533286.1:19106-19695 GCF_008692635.1 Crocuta crocuta
ATTAGAGAGAGAACTTTTTTTTTTTAATATTTTTATTTATTTCTAGGAGAGTGAGAGACAGTGTGAGCAGGGGAGAGTCAGACACAGACTCTGAAATAGGCTCCAGGCTCTGAGCTGGCAGTCAGCACAGAGCCTGATGCCGGGCTCGAACCCAAGAACCACAAGATCATGACCTAAGCAAAAGTCGGACCCTTAACCAACTAAGCCACCCAGGCGTCCCTAGAGTGAGAACTTTTACTTTGGTTCAATGCTGTATACACTGGTGCCCGGAAAAGTCAAAGTATCCCAATACCATCAAAGTAGAGAATGCAGAATCATCAAAATGTAGTTTTGGAGAGATGGAAACTGAGGCAGAGAGAGATAAAGATATTAATTTGCTAACAGAATTAGAGTTATATTCAGGGTCTCAATTTAGGTTTCTTCAGTATCAATATAGTCTTCCTTGCACTACACTAAAAAGATGTAAAATGGGAATACCAGCATAAGCAAAATGGATTAAAAGCAATGTCAAAGCCTTTTCTGGGCCAAATAAAAATAATTTTTGTAATATTGACTATAACACAGAAGAGAGGCTTGTGAATCAACAAGG
>NW_027533286.1:19710-26532 GCF_008692635.1 Crocuta crocuta
TCAAGTATTCTCTATCAACACACAGTAATCAGCAACATTATGAAGAGCTACCGATATGGACTTTTAAGGCAAAGAACTATGAAAATTCCACTAAAAATGAAAATATTTTCTATGTTGTAACAACTTGTAAAAATTACTGAATTAATTAATATTTATCAAGGAAATAAGGTAGGTGCTAGCCCTCCTTATTCTAAGCAATATAATCTTGTAAACAAGATGATGAATAAATTGATGATTAGACTTACGAGTGATGAGGTCAGAGCTATTTCCACACATCGAGAAATGGGCATTCGGCAAGTGTTCCTCAAAGGTATCAAAGTTGAACTGAGCCGTGAAGGTTAAGTAATCATTATCTGAGGTGAAAACATATGAAGGGCAACTGAAAAAGTTAGAAAAGGTGTTCAGGGATACTGATGTTGGCATGAAATAAGATGGTTTTATTCAAAAAACTTTGAAGAGCATGGTAGGAAGAACATGTGCTTTGAGTTGGATAATGCTGCAACAGGAGACTGAAGCAGTATGCTGCAGTGAGCCCTCATCAAATGTTATGCTAACGAGTGTGGACATGACCTACACAACAATGGGGAGCTGACCAAGACTATGAAAACCAACAACTTTAAAGAAACCTCCAGGAAAGATGACAGAGTAGGAGGAAGGACCCTAAGTTCGCCTCATCCGACACAGCCCAAATGAGAAGACAAAGAAACTTGTCCCAAATCAAAGAACAGGACAAAACCATAGCAGGAGAGCTAAATGAAATAGAGATGAGTGGTATGTGTGACAGAGAATCTTAAGTAATGGTTGTAAAGCGACTCCTGCAACTAGAGCAAGGTGGAAGATTTCAGTGAGACCATTAACAAAGAGATGGAAACAGAAATCCTGATCTAGGAGGCACAGAGACCACCCCACCCCCAAAAATCCAAGGAGGTCCATACCAAGGCAAGTAGGAATTTAATTGCAAAAAACAGTGATTAAGAGAGAACTTCCAGTTGACAAAAACAAAAAGAAAACAGTTGCATAAAATGGAAAACCCATAAACCTATCAGCTGACTCTTTTGGCAGACACTTTGCAGGCTGGAAGGGAATGGCATGAGGTACTCAAAATGCTGAAAGAAAAAACAACAACAAAAAAACCCCTTGCAGCCAAAAACTCTATCCATCAAGGCTAGCATTAAGAATGAAAGGAGAGGGGCACCTGGGTGGTTTAGTCCGTTAAGCATCTGACTTTCGCTTAGGTCATGACCTCGCGGTTCGTGGGTTCGAGCCGTGCGTCGGGCTCTGTGCTGGCTGCCGGCTCAGAGCCTGGAGCCTATTTCAGAGTCTGTGACTCCCTCTCTCTCTGACCCTCCCCTGCTCATGCTGTCTCTCTCTCTCCCTATCTCTTTCTCAGAAATAAATAAAACATTAAAAAAATTAAAAATAGAATAAAAGGAGAGAGGTGCTTGAGAATCTCAGTTGGTCAATGTCTGACTCTTGATTTCAGCTTGGGTCACGATCTCACAGTTCATGGGAACGAACAAGGTATGGGGCTTTGCACTGTCAGAATGGAGCCTGCTTGCGGTTCTCTTTCCCTGTTTCTACCTCTCTCTCACAATACATAATTAAGCTTGTAAAAAAGAATAAAAAAGGGGGGGGGGTGCCTGGGTGGCTCAGTTGGTTAGGCAGCTGACTTCAGCTCACATCATGATCTCATGGTCTGTGGGTTCTAGCCCCACATGGGGCTCTGTGCTGACAGCTCAGAGCCTGGAGCCTGCTTCAGATTCTGTGTCTCCCTCTCTTTCTCTTCCCCTCCCCTAATCATGCTCAAGCATTCCCTCCCTCTCCCTGTCTCAAAAATAAGCTTTAATTTTTCTTTAAAAAAATGGAGAAATAAAGACCCTATTCAGACAAATGTCTGTACTAATTTGAGGAATTTGAAACAAAAGGAATTTGAGACTACTAAACCAGCTCTACAAGATATTTAAAGGGGACTATGAATGTAAAGACCCTAAGCAGAAGAAAACTAGGAAGCACAGAAGCAGTAAAATTAAGTGTATCTATAAAAATCAGTCAAGGGACTCACAAACTAAAAGGATGTAATTGTGACACCATATACCTAAATTGTGTGTTTGTAGGGGGTAAAGAATGGGTACAAATTTCAGCAACTATCAACTTAATGTAGACTGCTATGTGCAGAATATGTTATATACAAACCAAATGTAACCACACATCAAAAACAGAAGATATGCAAAAAAGAAAGGAATACACATCTACTGAAGACTGGGAACAAATGGTGAGAGATCAAGAATAAAGTAATAGAGAACAAAAAACAACCATAAAATAACACAATGGTGCTAGGTGCATACCTATCAGTAATTACTTTGAATGTAAATGGACTAAACACTCCAGTCAAAAAACACACAGGGATGAAATGAATAAAAAACAAGACTCATCTACAGGCTGCCTACAAGAGACTCATTTCAGACCTAAAAACACATGCAGACTGAAAGTGAAGGTATGGAGAAGCACTCAACATGCAAATGGAAAGTCGAGGTAGCAATAATTGTATCAGGCACAACAGACTTTCAAGTAGAGAGAGCGCCAAGAGACAAACCAGGAGTCTATATAATCCTAAAGGGAACAATCCCACAAGAAAAAAAAAATCTCCATTTATTTTATGCACCCGAAATAGGAGCACCCAAATACATAAAGCTGCTAGTACGAACACAAAAGAACCAATAGCAATACAGTAATTGTAGGAGACATTAACACCCCATAGATCATCCAAACAGAAAATCAACAAAGAAACTGTGGCTTTTAGTGACACACTGGCCCACATGTGTTTAACATGGAATCAGAACTTTCTATGCAAAAACAGAATATACATTCTTCTCAAGACATCATGAAATATTCTGCAGAATAACTCACATATTAGGCCAAAAAACAAGTCTCAACATATTCAAAAAGATCAAAGTCATACCATTCATCTTTTCTGACTACAATGCTGTAGAACAAGTTATCAACCACTACAAAAAATCTCAAAGGACCACAATTACATGGAGGTTAAATGATATACTACTAAACAATGAATGGGTCAACCAAAAAAAATCAAAGAAGAAATCCAAAAATACGTGGAGACAAATGGCAATAAAAATACAACTGTCCAGAATCTTTGGGATGCACCAAAAGCAATTCTCCGAGAGAAGTTCATGGCAATACACATCTTCCTCAAGAAGAAAAATGTAAAACAACTAACCTTACCCTTAAAGGAGCTAGCAAAACCCTAACAAACAAAACCCCAAATCAGTAGAAGGAAGAAATATAAAGCGGAAATTAATAAAATAGAAACTAGAAAAAAAACAGATCATGAAATGAGAAGCTGGTTTGTTGAAAAAACAGACAAAAACTGATAAACCTTTAGCCAGACTCATAGTTTAAAAAAAGAGGGAGAGCCAGAATTCAAGTAAACATAATCAGAGACGAAAGAGAAATAGCATACACCACAGAAATACAAATGTTTCTAAGAGAATATTTTGAAAAAATTATATGCCAACAATTTAGACAACCTAGGGAAAAAATGGATACATTCCTGCTAACATGTGACCTCCCACAGCTGAACCAGGAAGGGATAGCAATTTAAACAGACTAATTACCAGCAATAAAACTGAATCAGTAATTAAAGATTTTTTTTAATGTTTTATTTCTGAACGGGAGAGAGAGAGAGCGAGACAGAGACAGACAGACAGCGTGAGCTGGGGAGGGTCAGAGACAGAGGGAGACACAGAATCTGAAAAAGGCTCCAGGCTCTGAGCTGGCTGTCAGCACAGAGCACGATGTGGGGCTTGAACCCCCTAACCATGAGATCATGACCTGAGCCGAAGTCAGATGCCTAACCAACTGAGCCACCCAGGTGTCCCTGAATCAGTAATTAAACTCCCACCAAACACAAGTCTAGGATAAGAGGCTTCAGAGGAGAATTCTACCAAACATTTTAAGAGGAATTAATATGTATTATTTCAAACTATTCTAAAAAACAGAGGAGCAAAGAAAGCTTCCACATTCATTCTATACAGACAGCACTACCCTGGTACCAAAACGACATAAAGACACTGGGGAGAGGGAGGGAGAGGACACACTACAGGCCATTATCTCTGATAAACATTGACAGAAGTTCTGAACCAATTATTAGCAAACGAAATCCAACAATACATTAAAAAAATCATCCACCACCATCAAGTGGGATTTATTCCTGGGATACAAGAGTGGTTCAATATTTGCAAATCAATCAGTGATGCATCTTATCACTAAAAGAAAGGATATAAACCTTATGATGATTTCAACAGATTCAGAAAAAGCCTTTGACAAGGTACAACATTCAGTCTTTCAGTCTTGATTAAAAAAAAAAAAAAACTCAACAAAGTGGGCTTAGAGGGAAGATACTTCAACATGATAAAGGCCATCTATGAAAAATCCACAGCTAACATCATACTGAATGGTGAAACACTGAACACTTCCCCCCTAGTACCAGCAACAAAATAAGAATGTCGACTTTCACTACTTTTACTTAAATACTACTCGAAGTCCCAGCCACAGCAATCAGGAAACCCAATGAAATAAAAAGCATTCAAATAGATAAGTAGTAAGTTTAACTTTCACTATTTGCAGATGTCAAACCATTTTATCTAGAAAACCCTCAACACTACCAAAAAACCACTAAAACTACTAGAACTGATACATCAGTAAGGTCACAGGATACAAAAATCAATGTACATAAATTTGTTGCATTTCTCTTCACTAGTAATGAAGTAGGAGAAAGGAAAATTAAGCAAATATTCTCATTCACAACTGTACCAAAAAGAATAAAGTACCTAGGAATAAACTTAACCAAGGTGAGGAAAGACCTGTACTCTTAAAACTATAAAAACAGTGATGAAAGAAATGTTAGATGACACAAAGGAATAGATAGTCCATTCTCAAGGACTGGCAGAACATTGTTATAACGTCTATACTACCCAAAGTCATCGGCAGACTTAAGACAGTCCTTATCAAAACATCAATAGTATAGGTCACAGAACTGTAACAGAACAAATAATCTCCAAATTTATATGGAACCACAGAAGACCCCAAAATATCAAAGTATTCATAAATATAACCAACTGCAAGTATCACAGTCCCAGATTTCAAATTATACTACAAAGCTCTATTCATCAAAATAGTATGGTACTGGTGCAAAAACAGACATACGTGAATAAAAAATATAAAACCCAGATATAAATGAACAATTTTATGTTCCATCAATCTTTGGCAATGTCACAAGGAATATACAATGGGGAAAAGATGGTCTCCTCAACAAATGGTGCTGGGAAAACTGGACAGCAACATACAAAAATTTAAAATAGACCACTTTCTTACACCAGACAGAAAAATAAATTCAAATGGGATGAAAGACATAAATGTGAGACTTGGAACCATAAAAATCTCGCAAGAGAGCACAGGAAATAAGGTCTCTGACATGAGCCATAGCAACATTTTTCTAGTTATGTCTGTTGAGGCAAGGGAAATAAAAGCAAAAACAATATATTGGTATTACCTGCAAAGAAGAAGCTTCTGCACAGTGAAAGAAACAATCAACACAACTAAAAGACAACCTTCATAATGGGAAAAGCTATTTGCAAATGACATATCTGATAAAGGGTTATCATTTAAAATTTTAAGTAACTTCTAGAACATAACATGAAAAGTAATAATCCTATGAAAATGAACACAAGACACGGACAGACATTTCTCCAAAGCAGACATACAGAGGACTAACAGACACGTGAAAAGATGTCCAACATCACTAACCATCAAGGAAATGAAAAATTAAAACCACACCTGTCAGAATGGCTAAAATAACTAGTAATGGCAGGGTGCAGAATAAAATGAACATTTGTGCACTACTGGGGCAGATGCAAACGGGTACAGCCATTGTGCAGAACAGTATGGATGGTCCTCAAAAAGTTACAAAGAGAACCATCACATGATCCTTTAATTACAGTACTAGCTATTTACCCAAAGAAAACGAGAACACTAGTTCAACAAGATATATGCACCCCTTTGTTTATCACAGCTTTATCTGCAGTAACCAAATTACAGAAGCAGCCCAAGTGCCCATCGATAAATGAATGGATAAAGATGTGGTGTACATATACAGAATACTCAACCATCAAAGGAAGGACATCTTGCCATTTGATACAACATGGATGATATAGAGAACATAATTCTAAGTGAGATGAGTCATTTGGAGAAAGAAAAATAGCATACAATTTCACTCGTGCAGAATTTAAGAAACAAATGAACAGACCGACAACTCAAGAACTTGTAACTATAGAGAACTAATGGTTAACAGAGAGGAGGTTGGTGAGGAATAGGTTAAACAGGTGAAGGCAATCTAGACTACACTTATGATGAGCCCTGACTAATATACAGAAAGGTTAAGTCACTCTATTCAGCACCTGAAACTAATACTGTATGTTAACTATACTGGAATTAAAAATTTTAAAAAGAGACAAGNGCCATATTTGTGTTTTAGAAAGAAAAACCCAGTGGAAGAATGATATAAAGAGTGCAATAACAAAAAAGGAGTGCTCAGTGAAGACTTAAAGTGGATTTTTTTTTTTTTTAAAAGCAGGGGCATGGAAGAGATCCAAGAAATACCAGACAAAAGCAAGCTAAAAGTTTTCAGTAAATTCGTCAAAATTCAAACAGTACAAGACAAAGAGGATTCCTTGGTGTCTTGAACAGACATCTGTGTAAGTAATGTTACTGTTTTATGAACTATAGAAAACACACAAAGGGAGGTAT
>NW_027533286.1:26703-26947 GCF_008692635.1 Crocuta crocuta
GGGGTTATCATGGGACCACGCCATTATAAATATTCAATGGGGGGGGCGCACCAGGGTGGCTCAGTTGGCTAAGAGTCTGGTTCTTGATTTCCACTCAGGTCATGATCTCACAGTTGTGAGACTGAGCCCCAAACTGGGCTTCATGCTGGGTGTGGAGCCTGCCTAAGATTCTTTCTCCTTCTCCCTCTGCCCCTCCCCACTCAGGCATGTGTGCTCTTTCATGCTCTCTCTCTCAAAAATAAAT
>NW_027533286.1:27149-33542 GCF_008692635.1 Crocuta crocuta
TAGGTTATCACATTTCTGGAGCTTAGGAGACAATTAAACAGAATGAATTTATGGAATAGAAGATCATGAACAAAGAATTTGTAACTTAAATGCAAATGAATGATAAAGACTACCCTAAGAATGGTCATTAAAATAAAGCCTTGGAAATACCAGTATTTAAAGCTAAGACGAAGAAATTGTTCAGATCTAAGGTAAAATGAGGACCACCAAGAAGATGAAAGAAAACCAAGACAAAGTGGTATTTCATTAAGAATCCAGAGCGCAAGTATGTTCAAAATGCATTGTGCAGGTAACATGGTGATTTTTGCCACCTAGGTAGCATACTGCTCTCCTTCTGAAAGAGTACACATTTTATTCTGGCTACATGCCTCTAAGCTTCTGGGCATCACCTGATTTGCTCAGGTAGATTTGACAAATCCAGCCCTCTTCTCAAAGTTATTGATTCATGAATGATCATGTGACACGATCAAAGACAATGATAATGTTCTCAATGTTTATGTGAAAACTATGACATAGGCAACTGCTGTGATCTTCTAATGATGAACAGAAACCATGACATCTCTGGGGTCCATCAGATGGAGCCTAAAAAGGAAGGAAGCAGAGCAAAGAAACACTAATGCCCTGCTCTGAGGCTATTGCTGCAGTTTTATAGGGATGACAATGAATTCTACCTTTGTGTATATCAGTGTGAGTTGGGGTTATTTTTCTTTTTGGTCACATTAAAAGGAAGGGTTCTATAGTATACGAAGGGCTGTTAAAAATGTCACTTTCAAAGGAAGCATTTTCATGTATACAAAAAACTGTTCAAGAGGAGCAAATACAAAAAGAAGAAGAGATACAGATATATTTAGTACCAAATTCAACTGTACATTTGGGCCAAGATTTTTTTCATCCATGCTTATGAATGAAAGAAGTGAACTGCATAATGCCAAAATATATTGTTCTAACAAAAAAGGTATGAAACAGGACAACTCAAGTTTAACGAGGATGTTGGAAATAATACAATTCAAAGTGTATATCCAGAAATTTAGAGTCTCAATCTCAGAACAATAGCCTCCTAGTAAGAAAGGTCCCACAAGGCGCTAAGGTTATGTGTAGTCCTTGAATATAAACATGAGTATCAAATATTGGTGTCAACATGATCATTCCTATCTTGGGTTCACAAGATCTTTCCTACAACTGCAAGCACTCATTTTTTAAACACTCCTAATACTTTAAGTTTTCCTATTATTTTCAGTTGTTATTTACATATCTAATTTTTATCTGAAATAGTGACATTTTAGCAGAATATAAATGAGGACATGTGTTAATACAAGATATGTCATAGATCCTTCCTTGCCACTGTCATCAATGAGTGCAATTATATTCTCTAAAATGTCCTAGATAATTAACAAGTTATGCTGTACACCTGAAAGTAATGTACCATCATGTATCAGCTCTACTTTGATTAAAAGAAAATTAACAGGTTATGATTAAAGAAGTAAACAGGAAAAATTACATATAGAAATCATAAAATAGCAACAAAGGTTGGTATCTCTTTTAGCGTAAGGAGGGTCTACAGAATGTGTCTATTTTTTCCTGTGGCATTTCAAGAGGTTTATTCATTAAAATTTAAGTACTTTTGTTCTTTATTGAGGGTTAAATTTTCAAGAATCTTCTTTCTGGTCAGACAGAAAAAGCCCTTACTTTAATATTTTAAGTACCTCACATGTCCTATTTATTTCAGGTAAGTGTAATCTAGTATCCAAAGTGAAAGGCTTTAGAAGAAGGCATGCAAGGGTCTAAGACAAGAATCCCACCAAATTAACGTACTTCATAACAGTTTATAATGAGCTTCAGGGAAGTGTTGCCGGATATCATAACATACTGCAAAGCTATTGTAGTCAAAACAGTATGGTACCGGCAAAAAGACAAAAATATAGGCCAATACAAATGAGATCCCAGAAATAAAAGCACACATATATGGTCAACCTATCTTTGATAAGGGTGCCAAGAACACTCAACAGGTAAGAGATGGTCTCTTCAACAAATGGCCACGACCAACTGGGTAACTACAAGTCAAATAATGAATTTGGATCAGTATCTTATACCATGCACCATCACTTCAAAAAGGGTTAAAGACTTAAATGTACGAGTGGATACTGTAAAACTCTCAAAAGGAAACATTATATTTATATGCTATTAGTGTTGGCAACAGTTAAATGGACAGGACACTAAAAGCAGTAAGTAACAAGGCCAAAAATAACCAAATGGGACTACATCAAGTTCAACACTTCGGCAAAGCAAAGGAAGCAGTCAACAAAATTTAAACGCAACGTATGGAATGGAAACAATTATTTGCAAACCATGGGTCTTAAAAAGGATTAATCTCCAAGATATTTAAGCAACTCCTACAACCTAACAGTTTATTAGGAAAAAACCTAACAGTCTGATTTAAAAATGGTCTAAAGAGTTAAACATTTATCCAAAGGAGACACCCAATGGCCTTTAAGAAAATGAATAAATGCCTAATGTCCCTAATCATCAGGAAAAGCAAATCAAAACCACATTGAGGTATCACCTCACACAAGTCAGGTTAGAATCCATATAATATAGCGAAGTTTATACTTCTATTCATGTGCCTTACTTTGAGTCAAGTACTTAAAAGGTTCTTCCACCTTGTCTTCCAGATGACTTGTCCTCCTGAATTATCTATTTCATCTTCAACTAATGAGTTATTTTGACTATCGCATTTCCCTACAAGAATTTCAACTGGTTCACTTTTTTTAATACTGTGTTTTTCTGTTTCACATTATCATCTTTTAGCTGAGAAAATTAAGCTATTTAACATTCTATTTCGTCAAGTATTTTTGTCTAGCATAAGATGGTCCTTTTTTGTCTTCTATAATCCTTGTACTCCTCATGTATCTTGTTGTCCTCAATCGGAGGATATCCCTCCTGATTTATGTAAACCCTGGTAATAATTTGTACTCAGTAATTCAAGTCATTCTCAAGTTTGTGTCCCTCTGCCTGAGTTTATGAAGTAGTAGAAAAATCGATCTTAAGCTGATAAACCTCTGGAGGTATCATCTGGGCTCCAACAATTCCCATCCATCACTTTTCACCAGTGATAGTGGTGCGTCTGTGCATGTGTGTTTTAAGGGAACCGGCCTCTGACCTTTCCTCTATAGGACCTTATTTGCACTGGTGTCTATGGGAAGGGAGAGGTCTGGGGACCTGGCTAGCTAGCATGCCTTCTTTTCTTATCCACTTCTACTATAAACAAAATCAAGAGCTACTTTGAATCTATGAACAGTACACTAGACTATTTCTATTTTTTCCTCTGCCAAGTAGATTTTTAACATCTATAATTATATTTTAAAGCACTCCACTTCAAGACAAATTTAGAAAAGGCTCCAATTTTATAAAAAGAGTAAACTTGAAAAGATTTTTTTTTACCAGCTAAAGTACTCCTGAAATTCACTCTAATTTATTGCCCATACACTAGAAGAAAAAAAGTGGCTGATAAAATATTTACCTTTCCATCAATAAATGAACAACCTAAAATTAAAGACACAGCCTAAAACTTAATCCTACAACTATCACAGCTGGGAAGTCATTAAGAGGCAGCTGGTGGCTGAAATTCTGCCAACCTGAATCTATCATTCCCCAGTGTTTGTAGTTACTGTGAAAATTCAGTTCCCAGTATACAGAGATTCTCTAAATCCCACTTTTTTCCTACTTCTTGACCTTTAACAAATTGGCAACCTACGATCCTTGTAAGTCACTTGATGACTATGATAATCTTTGGGCAGACAATATTAAGGTCTCAGAGTCATGACGGCAAAACCCCATAGCCAATGCAACTTAATAACTAACACATTCAGGTTGCTAATTAAGTCAGATATTTACTTAGAAGTTGTTTAGCATGTTTTTTTTCCTTTTCCAGATATACTATTAGGTACTTAATATACACCAGAAGAGCCCAGGACTATTGAGAAACTCAGCCTTTATATCAAGATTTTAAAATTAGTCGTATGCAAAGCAGTATTACTGAAGCTAGTAATTCATTTATATTCAAAGAAATTCCACATCTTAAGATGTTTGTAGTCATCAAAAATACATTAAAAAACGTGGAACATGTGGACTTATTCTGAGACACTGCTATAATAAACTATTGATTTAAATTGCCTAATAAAGTCATAATTACATCTAAAGACATAATTAATAATTTATCATTACATAAACACTTGTATTTTATCTCTACAAAATGAACTTGCATTCTCTTTAAAGGAAAATGGGAAAAACACAAAAATCACAAGTATATACAACAATGGCATTTTCTTCTAAATGCGTTATTTTAGGGTATAATATACATAGGCAAATAAATTTGACACTTGTCTTTTTTTGCCTTTAACAGTTTTATTGAGGGGTAAAAGATGTACAAAAAATCTGGACATTAATCTGTACTATGAGGAATATGGAGCTATGTACACATACATTAAATTATCACCACCATCAAGGTAATAAACATATCCATCATCTCTAGAAGTTTCCTCCTGCCTGTTTGGCTTTGTTTAGTTTTTGTGTTAAGAACATTTAATACGCTCTCACAAATGTGTAAGTGTACAATACTGAAGTGTTACTCAAACGCACTATGTCCCACAGTAAATCTTCACAATTTGTTCATCTTGCATACCTGATATTCTATACCCACTGAACAGCAATACCCCAACCTTCTCCTACCCCAGCCCCTGGCAATCACCCTTTTCCTCATTTCTAGGAGTTTCACAATTTTGTATTCTTTAAGTGGAATCATTCAACATTTGTCCTATGATCAGTTTATTTCAGAGTATAAGGTCTGCCAGGTTTTCACAAATAGGGACTTTCTTTTTTATGGTTGAATGATGTTTCACTATATTTATATACCACACTTTATTCATTTACTCATCTATTGATAGACTCCAGGTTTTTTCCATGTCTTTGGTATTGTCAATAATGCTGCATTAAGCATGGGAATGCAAATACTGGTTTCAGATCTTGATTCCAATTCTGCTGGATATATTTCAGGAAGTGACATTGCTAGAGTATGTGGCAGTTCCATTTGTAAAGTTTTGAGGGACCTCCATACTGTTTTCTATGGTAGCTACACCATTTTTACATTTGCACCTACAGTGCGACTCAACCTAACACATGTGAGGTGATACCTCAATGTATTTTTAATTCTCCTTTCCCTAATGATTAGTAATGTGCAACAACTTTTCATGTGCCTGTCAGCCATCTGTTTGTCTTCTTTGAATTCAATACTTTCTACATCAAAATCCCAATGGCATTTTTTTTTCAAATTTATTTAAATTCAAGTTTGTTCTAGCTTTGAGAAGAATGCTGGGGCAATGTTGATTGGGATTGCACTGAATGTGTAGACTGCTTTGGGTAGAATTGACATTTTAACAATATTTATCCTTCTAATACATGGGCATGGGAAGTTTTTCTATTTCTTTGTGTCTTCTTCCATTCCCTTCATAAGCTTTCTAAAGTTTTCATCATACAGGTATTTTACATCATTGGTTAGGTTTATTCCTAGGTATTTTATGGTTCTTGGTGCAACTGTGAATGAGAATCAATTTCTTGATTTCTCGTTCTGTTGCTTCATTATTGGTGTATAAAAGTGCAACCAATTTCTGTACATTGATTTTGTACCCTGTGGCTTTGCTGAATTCTTGTGTCTGTCCTAGCAGACTTTTGGTAGAGGCTATCAGGCTTTCCATGAAGATTATCAGGTCATCTGCGAAAAGTGAACCCCAATGTCTATCACAGCACTTTCAAAAATACCCCAATTATGCAAAGAGCCTAAATGTCCATCAACTGATGAATGGACAAATATGTGGTTTATGTATACAATGGGATACTACTTGCCAGTAAGAAAGAATGAAATCTGGCCATTTGTAGCAACATGATGGAACTGGAGGGTATGATACTAAGTGAAGTAAATCAGTGAGAGAAAGACAGAAACCGTATGGTCTCACTCATATGTGGATCTGGAGAAACTTAACCGAAGACCATGGGGGAGGGGAAGGGGAAAAAAGAGGGAGGGAGGCAAACCATAGGAGACTTAAATACTGAAAACAAACTGAGGGTGAATGAAGGGTGGGGAGAGGGGAAAGTGGGCAATGGGCATGGAGGAGGGCACCTGTTGGGATGAGCACTGGGTGTTGTACGGAAACCAATTTGACAACAAACTAGGTTTTAAAATTAAATAAATAAATTCAAGTTCATTAACATACTGTGTAGTATTGGTTTCATGAATATCACAGGTAACACCTACTGCTCATCCCAACCAGTACCCATTGGTTTAACAGAAATAGAAAAAACAATTATAAAATTCATATGGAATCATACAGCACTATTAAGAGC
>NW_027533286.1:33643-38822 GCF_008692635.1 Crocuta crocuta
ACTGATACTGGCATAAAGATAAACATATAGACGAATACAAAAAATAGCCCCTAAATAAACCCTAGCATATACAGTCCATCCATCTTCAGCAAGACTGCCAAGAACAGTCAATGGAAAAAGTGTCTCTCTTTAACGGCCCTGGGCAAACTGGATGTCCTCATGAACAATTTGAATCCCTATCTTAGGCTAAACAAAAACAAAAACAAACAAAAAAAAAATCAACTGAAAAAGAATCCTAGAGTTAAATATAAAATCTTCAACTGTCTAAGTCTAGCAGAAAACGTGGAGAAAAAAACTTGACATCTGTCTTGGTAGTGATTTCTTGGATGTAACAATAAAAGCACAGGCAACAAAAGAAGAGACAAGCAGGACTCCTCTAATTAAAAAGCTTAGGAAAAAGCCAACAGCCATCAGAATGGAAAGGCAATCTAGAGAATGAGAGAAAAGACATGCTAACCACGTATCAGAAAATGGGAGGGTTAATGCACAAAATATATAAGGAACTCCTACAAATCCATTACAAAAAAAATTTAAGTCAATTGAAAAAATTTACAAATGTGTTTATAGTTTTTTCAGATAAACACTGGTACTATCACATTTGTTACAAAAAACATTAATTCCTCAGAAATAGATTTATGAAATTTGCTGTTCCCTAAAGAGAAAAAAACTGTTAAAAAAAAACGTTGAAAAAAATTAATTGTGTAAAACATGTTTTTCAATTTACCGAGCTATTTATTCTGCAAAATATTCACTGTAGCTTCATAATACACTAGTTCCATTTTATCAGCTTTTGTCTTCAAATTTTTAGCTTTCATAAAGCAAATCATACACAAAAGACCCTNATACTTGTCAGCTGTTACAGGAGTAAGTATTTGTTTTCTAATGGTAACTCTTTCTGGTAATCTGATACTCTTTTATTAGTGACATCCCCCTGAAAATTATAGGTTTTAGATTCATAGACCTATGAAGTCAACAAGTGACATCAAAAGCAAACTTAATGTCCTATCTCAGGTCTCTTCGAGCCTTTCTTTGGTCCAGCAACATTCTCAGATTTTAAGGATTCATTAGGAAACATAAGCCTTCTTTTAACCTTTTTAAATATTTTGAGAGAGACAGAGACAGAGAGACAGAGAGAGAGAGACAGAGACAGAATGCACTTACGCACAAGCAGGGGATGTGTTAGGGAGACACGGAATCCAAAGCAAGCTCCATGTTTCGAACTGCCAGCACAGAACCTAACACAGGGCTCAAACTCACAAATCATGACCATAGCCAAAGTTGGATGGCTTAACAGACTGCGCCACCTAGGCACCTCAAGCCTGGTTTCTTAATAAACCTATGAACATTTTTACTGATGGTGTTTTGTACTAACAAAGCACGACTCCCAATTATGACGAACTAGTCCCCGGCAGGGGCACAGTTTTCCCTGCTTTTTCTAATCCTCTCCCCGATTCATCCTTACTAGGAATGGTCATCTGATAGAACAGGTCATTTCACAGAGGCTCACCAAGTGACTCCTGCCTGAATGATCCACAGAGCAGGAGATTTTCTAAAACCTACTCATAAGAGGAAGGACCGTTAACCTAGAATGCTGATTTTGCACATTCGTTAGTCAATGAAAACAGTTTAGCCCATGTATTTATTACCATGGGTTCTGACACCAGTCACAGTGTAGTATTTTGGGGAGATATCCTATTAAAAAGAATCAAGAAAACCAAACAAATACCTTAACTAAAATATTTACTAGAGTATTTCAAAGGAAATAATATCATCTCATAGTTTTATCTGTATACAGTATCTAATATCAGGACAAATGAGGATAATAGTGTGCTGCAATTCGATGTGCAGGCTCTGCAAAGAAACTGGGTGGGTCAACAGTCATGGTCTACCACTTAAATGGTATGTCCTTGAGAAAGTCAACTGCCACCATATGACTCAGTTTCTTTTACTGAGAAAAGGACATAGACTACCTTGAATATTAAGTTAAAACAAAGAAAACACAATCTTACCTGACTGACAGTAAACAATCTATTCAATTACGATCAGTTCATTGATGAGTTAAGGTATATTTTGTATGCTTAAGTGCAATCATGAAAAGCACAGTCTAAATGTTCAATACACATATATCCTATATGTTTTAATAGGGCCTTCAGGTTACATGATTGAATCATTAGGTTTGCATGTAAGAAACTTCTATTTGCAAAATAATCTTACCTTGAGATATTTTATGGTGTATATTTATTTGCTTGGTCCTTTTAAAGCTAAATCCACTAGTAAGGAACCCATATATCCATTTCTGAATCCGTAAGGAAAAGATAGATGAAATGCTTCAAGTTTCCCTTTTTCCTTAATTTTTAGCTTACCAAGTTATTAAAAAAATTACCTCACACCTAAGCTGAAGGCTTTTCAACTGAAAGCCCCAATGGAATCGTCATCAATAGCAACAGCAATCCAGTGTCTTAACACCTGTTTTCTCCCCCATGGACTAAACGCCTGTTTTTAATTATTATTAATGAAATAGTAGCATTACAAAAATGTCATTCCCTTTGCAAATGAGGGGCATTTATGTCAGGATAAATTGTAGACTATTACCATTCAGACTACATAGGAAAGAACTAAGAGCAAAGAGACCTTAGTTCAGTACTCAAACGGGGCTAGTTTTCACCAGCAATTCTATTTTCCCATTAAAAACATTTCCTAAGTAAAACTGAACACTCAACCTTTCCCAGGTCAGTGAAGTTCCTACCTTATCTGACTTACTAGGATGCAGTTCTTATTCCGCTAATTTTAACCTACCAAACACAAAGTCTTCAATCTTAGCAAGGTTCAACAGGGTAATGAACAAATCCCCCAGACCAGACAGCAAGAGACCTGGAGTGTGAGACCTTGTTCCAGAACTGATTGACTGCGCAGTCGTGAGAAATCATGTCAGGTCTCAGGGCTGCCTGCTCAAATCTCACAAGAGTTTTAAAGATAAATGAGCATAATTCGTCAATGGATGAGAGATCAGGGTCATGTAAACCGGCAGACGCTCACATAAACATTAAGAAATTATGACACTGATCAAATTTTAAAAACAAACCAGTTTTTAATTTTCATGTTTAAGAACACCAATATGAATTTCATTAAAACAGTAACAGCCACAATTAACACGAATAAGGAATACAAGATAGTATTGAATGCGGTTTCAGAAAATAGATTTAAGTAACATGCTTTTAGCGGTTCCAAGGTAAGTCACTGAAGAATATGGGACAAAAAAAGTAAGGTTTTACAAGTATCTTAATAGGTTTAGAAAATCTGCCTAGGTGGTACTCTCAGAAACCCATCAATATGGGGTCAACTTTTGAATTCCAAACAATGAACTCTCCAGAATTTTCAAGGTAATCAGCTTCAGATATAGGGAAAAATTAACTATTCAATTTGTTACATTTTCCCCTAAAATAGATCTAAAGGTCTTCAGCTTTTCAGCTTTTCTATTTTTAAAACATTTAGCATCTTATAATTAAAGCTCAATGTGGTAAACCACTATGATGAAAATTTCAACAATTTACTTTATAAAAATCCCAACAGAAAATAACAACGTGACCTTCCTAGCAAATTAGTGAATGGAATGAAACAAAGAGGAAAACCTCTACTGGAACTCTTAACAGCCAGATATTCATAAACATACTGTTTTCTTAAACATATTGGTCCATGAACCCTTTTTTTCTTGTAGCTCTGATTTAATAGGTGCATCATGTAGGGAGGACTTCAGAGTAGCAGGTCCAAAGCATCCACGTGCATGCATTCCCATGATTAAAGATGGCATTTCTGGTTTATTTAGCCCAAAGACAGAACTCCAACAGTAGCTGCATAGCTACCAGGCCAGCATTCGATGTGGGCCTGGCTTTCTTGCACCAAAGCTCTCTAGTGAAGGAACAATTACCCATGGGGGACTGTCACTCTGAGAAGCTAGACTTATTGCTTCCTTCTTACACTCGGAGCTTACAGACTGGTTCTAGAATTTACATCAACCGTGTATGTTCTGCTAATCCAGGGTATGTTTACTAATACAATTCCCTCTAAAAGCCTGCATTACCTGTCAGAAGGAAACCAAATCAGTGCTAAGGCAGCTGAAATGAGGAGTTCTAGTTTTATAGCATTCTGCAGTACTTTTTCAGGAATACTGTTCATTATTCAGATTTTATGGAACATGCTTTGAAAATTGCTGCTCTATTTTGAAGTGTAGCTTTGCATCAAAACAACACTGGGGAGGGGTGTGTGTGTGCATGCGCGCACACTATACTTTGCCTTGTTAGAATCAGTTTCATTGTATTTCGCTCATTAACTCTCCCAGTAAGAAACAACCAAATCTAATATATATTACTGTGACTATTACAGAGCTGTTGTTGAGGAATATTCTTCAACTCACAATATGCCTTCGTCTCTGTACATACAAAAGTCATTCATTGTCCACATGAAAAATTGTTCTTAGCCTCTTGGGTATTGCGAAGCACTGAAATAAATACATTTGTTTATTTGGCTGTTACAGAACTCAGAGCCAAATTTATAGCAACACCTAGATAGTATACTGACTCATATGCTTAACTTCTAAGGTTTATCCATTTCCATGATTTCATTTTCTCATTCTACCAGCTGTCTATTTTATGTGCTGCCTCCTATTACTGCTGAAATGATGTAGGGTGTAGTTAAGTAGATAAGCAAATATTTTTATTTTAAATATCAGCAAATATTTGTATATTAGATATATTCCTATCAATGATTAATTCTATGCATTTATAATGTATATGTGTTCACTGAAAAATGGACATAAGTGAATTGTAGTCCAAAGGAAATAAATAGGGTTTAAACCTTTAGGTGACTTAATAGGATTCAATAAACATAAAGGCACACCTTTATTCAAAGAGAGCCGACATGAAAAGCATGCTTCATTTTGATTCTGAAGACCTTGGTTTGATATCATGTGTTTTATCACTTATATGGCTTTGGAAAAGTTACATAATATATAAATGTTTTGAAATTAAAACACTATATAAACTCAAGTAATTAAAAATCAATAAACAAACCAAAAGGATTAGGTATGAGAAACACCACTTAGAAATCAACTTGTGGGAATTTTCTTCCCTCATCATAAATACTCGAGGCAGTTAAGAGTTTAGCCAAGCTTACTTATAGAGTA
>NW_027533286.1:39248-39793 GCF_008692635.1 Crocuta crocuta
AGTTGCTGGCTCCTTGGTGTTTCTTTTGGTTTTACGGAGATAAAACTGACATACATACAGCCTAACAGAGTCTATGCAAACATAATAAACTGACTTACATGCAATGTGAAATGATTATTGTAGTAAATTTTGTTACCCCAGATAGGTACGAAAAGATCGTCTTTGCTTGCATTGAGAACTTTTAGGATTTACTCTCTCAACTTGCAGTACTTCTGTGTTTAATAAAATTCTTTTAGGAAGATACACCTGGCCTGTCTTGATTTTTTATTACAGAGAATCCTATGATTTATGCATTTCTGAGGCACTGCTGTGCCAGAGAATGAATGTTGGCCATGTAGTCATTCTTGAATGCCTAAACCAGACAGATTACCAAAGGAAGGGCATTGCCCGGGCTTGCTTATACTACATGGATTTAATAGTCACTGAACAAAACTGCAGGAATGTGCAGAAAGAGGCATCTTAGGAACTCCATCTGCTGGTTTGGGGCCTCCCAGATGCTAGGTTGGTAGCTGATGATCCTGTCATGTCCTTACCTAAATCCTGAT
>NW_027533286.1:39836-40974 GCF_008692635.1 Crocuta crocuta
AGGAGATTAATTTCCAAAATATATTCATACAATGTAATAGCAAAAAAAACAAAAACAAAAACAAAAAAAACAAAAAAACAATCCGGTTTAAAAATAGGCAGAGAACCTGAATAGACCTTTTTCCAAAGACGATACACAGGTGGCCAACACATACATACAAAGGTGCTCAACTTCACTCATCATCAGGGAAATGCCAATCAAAATCACACTACCACCTTGTATCTCTTAGAAGGGCTATTACCAAAAAGAGAAGAAATAAGCACTGATGAGAATTTAGAAAAAAAGGAACACTTGTGCACTTTCGGTGTTCAAGTAAATGGATGCAGCCATTAAGGAGAACAGTACGGAGGTTCCTCAAAAAATGAAAACAGAACTACCCTATGATCCAGTAATCCTACTTCTGGTTACTTATCGGAAGGAAATGGAAATTGTAACTAAAAACATGTCTGTACCCTCATGTTCACTGCACTGTTACTTATAACAGCTAAGGCATGGAAGCAACATAAGTGTTCACTGATGAATGAATGGATAATGAAGATCTAGTATGTGTGTGCACACACAGGAACAACAAGGATGGACCTGGAGGAGATTATGCTAAGTAAAATAACTAAGATAGAAACCGTATGATCTAACTTTTATGTGAAATATAAAAACAAAGTCATAAAAACAGAAAACAGATTGGTGGTTGCCAGGGGTTGGAGGGTGGGTGGAACAAGCCAAAAGGTATCAACTTCCAGTTATAAAATAATTGTTCCGGGGCTATAAGGTACAGTATAGTGACCATTATTAATATGTTCTTGAATACAGTTAATATACAACATAGTACATTTTTAAGTTGCTAAGAGAATAGATCTGACAAGTTCTCATCACAAGAAAAAAAAAACAGTATTTGCGGATGGATGGGAGAACCGGGCCTGTGTTCTTTTCCCAATATACACAAGTACTGAATCACGTTATATACCTGCAACTAGTATGTCAATTGTATCTCAAAGGAAAAGCATTGGAGACACCGTAAAATGAAGAAAAAATAAGACACATGACTGAGGATGGACAAAGCAGTAGGCAGCCCAATAACCAGGAGTTCAAATCAAAGTGTATGAAATTGGGTGAAGTTATGCAAAGTTTCTGGGCTCCCATA
>NW_027533286.1:41034-45833 GCF_008692635.1 Crocuta crocuta
TATGAAACATCCAGTTTTGCCATAAAAATTACATGATATATAGATGGAATACCTAACAGAATGCACTAAACGAACAATAAATGAACAGTCTCAACTTTGCCAAAAGAACGTAAATGTAATCATTTTCAGCAACCTGCACAAAATTAGAACAGATATAAGACTGGATATAATCATGTGACCAAATTTGGCATTAGCCCCTGTTACCAGCCCAGTATTTGTTTTGTGTCTTTGTTCATGGCTTCTAGCTGAGGAATGCCTAATTCAAAGTCATTTCTAAATTATATTAACTGGTGAGTCATCAAAGGTATAGTCAAGCAGGTATCTTTCTTCAGCGTAACAATGTCTCTAGCATGAACAAATCATGACATTGGATGTATGCTTGCTATCTGTACACTTTCAATTATAGTGAAAATTCTGGATGCAACTCTNGTATAGAGCCTGACTTGCGGCTGGAACCCAGAAACCATGGGATTATGACCTGAGCTGAAATCAGTCACTTGACCAACGGAATCATCCATGCACTCTAACAACTATAGTTTTGAAGCGGTTGATGTGGTGTACAAAATGACTTGAGAATCTAAGTTAATACACGTAAGAGGATAGGTTACCTAGATAACTTTAGGTAGCTGAGAAGTATATATAAACATTTAATACAAGGAAAGGACTGGAAATACTATAACCTAACTACTTTTACAGATTTTTGTAGACTTGCTCCATGTGCTTTCATAGTATTAGAATTTTTGAAAACTAAAATTGGTTATTTTACTGCATTTAGGCCATGATGCTCTGCAAAAAGTCCATTTAAGAATTATTTTTTTCAAGATAAATTAAAGCAGAATGTCAAATTTGTCACCTCAAACCAAAGAAGAAATATCTGAGATCATTAACAAGGTCTTGAAAAACTGCCTTTATTCCAAAGAATCCAGAGAACTGAGTTATTCCCAAATGGCTTCCTCCATTACCTCCATTCAACCCAAATGGGTTGAAAATAAATACCTTGGTATAACAAATGTGAACTTTAATGCCTATAGAAGCAACATAGGAGCTGATGGTACCGGGAATAACGATGCCCAACTTAAAAAGAGATCCTAATGGTTTTGATTATTAAATTAATTTTAGACAAATGCATGAAAAGCACATTCTAAGAGAAAGATGTGACTTTGACTTTTATTTCAATGCAATATTGATTTCAACATTCAACAGTCAATCAAATGTATATTGAGTACATCTCTAAGAAAACATATATTGGGTACATCTCCAATATATGCACATTTACATATAATAGAAACTTCATTCTGCTAAGTTAAGAGCATTCGATCAAGTCTTGCTTCTTTGTGCTTTAATTCCAACTTAGAAGCTGCGGGTTTCAAGAGAGAAGCGTAAATATGTATGCTTATTCTTAGAAAAGCATATTCAAGACAGTCAGATAACAGGTACATTTAAAAGCAGGTCTAGGGAGTGTAGTTTCATAATATGGACTCTGAACTATATGCATATTCATATATAACTTCTAAAAAGTATAGAATGCTAGAAGAGTTAATTTCTAGTAGACTCTTTAAGACCCTATAGAGAGGGAAAAAAAATCTATAGAAAATATAGCTGTTCTCATATTTTGTATTAGCTAAGATTTACAGAGACTTCATAAAGGAAGTAGGAGAAATGACCCAAAATAGTCTAAAAACAAATAGCTCAAGTATACTATAAAAACAGACATCCGGAAATGTAAAGCACATGATGTGACTGGGTAACCTAGAGCAACACAATGAAAGGCAAGCCAAATTATGGATAAAGCAAGGAACTCAAGCCAGTTCTAGAGCAAAGATCCAAAAAGACTGGTGAAATCTGCGTAATGACAGGAGTCTTCAATCCTTGTTTGATTTACCTAGTGTCACCCAGCGAGAGCTATCATCAAATTCTACAGCCTAGAACAAACACATTTATGTGAGGATAGTTAATGAAGTTCTTGAAAGAGCTCCTTTTTAAGTCCAGAGGTCCAGGCCTTCATTAATTTCAAGGCAGCCAAGAACTACCAAAAAGTACTATGAAGTTATTTTTGGTTATCTTTATGAAATCCTGAAGCTTTTATGAATTACACAGATGAAAAATTTTCCAGCTTTGAAGGTAGAAAAAATATAGCAAAGAATGTAGTTCAAGGTGCAGCAGTAACTGCAACAATTTTTTTTCAGGGAAATTAAAAGATGACCAATTAATTCAATAAGAACAAATCAAGGGAAAATGGCCTGTTGGGTTTTCTTTCATATGGAAAGAGACAAATGAATCAAAGGGAATCCATCACATAATTTTTCATGGGTTTGAAAAAAGATTTTTAATTACAACAAAGTCCATTTTCAAGTACTTTCATCAGCATCTTCAACATTTATGCAGTATATAGTTTTTATCCATTTACTCATCATAATGAGAGTGTATGACAGTGGTCAAAAGCATATGCTCTCACATCAGACTGCCCAGGCTCAAGTCCTACTTCATGCTTCTTAGCTGTGTGAACTTGCACAAGTTCTTTGAACTTTCTTAGTTGTACAGGATTATGTGCCAAGACCAAAAGCAGGAAGTCCTGGTTCAAATAGCAACTTTATTTATTTTTCTTTTAAACCTCACAAACACACTATGAAACACATCACAGTCCCATTTAAAAGGAAGAAAAATGAGGTTTAAAGACGTCTCAGATACAACCTAACCTACTTAGATATAGCTGACCCCATGATTTGACAGCATGCTACTTCTGCAGCAGTTATCGGTTTTTAAATTTGAGTTCCTAACTCTAGTCATCCTCATTGGAATCCTATGTATGCAACCATCTTTGTGTTTCAGTAAATAGTATCCTTTTTCCTAAAATGCTAATTGAAAAAAGCAAATTTTTAATGTTAAGTAAAAATATCTCAATTTATCCTTAGATTCTTAAAACCATTAAAATACATTTATTTACGTTATGTTTAAATACTTTGTGTTCCCCTTTAATAAAGACCAATCTTTTGTTTGCTTGGTTTCTGGTCACTGCTCTTGTTCTGCACTGTTAATGGAAATCCTACTGATGAATATATAGTTAAACTACTGCTCTCGTGAAAAATGAAGCATTTTGATTTCCCTTTCATTAAAAAATTAAGTCCATGTTTATGAGAAACATTTAGTATCAAGTCATGGGTAACCCAGGGAATCTTCACTTGGCTCTGGTCCCATGCTTCAGTATTATCCACAGCAGTAGCACTGTGTCTGTCTCTGGATAGGAAAGAGTGTTGAGTTGTGGAAATGCAGGTATCTTCCTGGTCCTCCAAATAAACTCAGAGTTAGCTCAGAAAATTCAAGTAAATAAATATTTATTTCTATCAATAAAATGTGTATGTGATATATTTGCTACAAACTCCATACAATTACATACTGGCCATCTCAGCATTGAGAACTCTGGTGGTTGTGAGACACTACCACACCTGTGTTCAGATTCCAGCATTCATGTGGCAAAGATTCAAGAGGTACTTCCCTAAAGAGGAACCAATATGGGTTTTGAAGTCAGACACAGACCTGTGTTTGAAACCATTTTATTCACCAGAACTATGGTGTTTGAATCTGCTCAGGTCAGCTTGGGTTCTATTTACTTGTGAAAGAAAGGTACGGCATGATGCCTACTTCAGACCTAGCCAAAGTTATAGGAAATCTGTATGATGAAAACTATAGAAAGCTTATGTAAGAAATTGAAGAAGACACAAAGAAATGGAAAAACATTCCATGCTCAAGGGTTGGAAGAATAAATAGTGTTAAAATGTCATTACTACCCAAAGCAATCCACACATTCAATGCAATCCCAATCAAAATTGCACCAGCATTCTTCTCAAAACTAGAGCTATCCTAAAATTTTATGGAACTACAAAAGACCCCGAATAGCCACAGTAATATAGAAGAAGAAAACCAAAACGGGAGGCATCACTGTCCCGGACTTTAGCCTCTACTACAAACCTGTCATTATCAAGACAGTATGGTATTGGCATCAAAACAGACACAAAGACCAATGGAATAGAATAGAGAACTCAGAATTGGAACCAAAAATATAGCCAACTAATCTTTGACAAAGCAGGAAAGAGTATCATGGAGAAAAGACAGCCTCCTTAACAGATGGTGCTGGGAGAACTGGACAGCAACATGCAGAAAAATGAAACTAGATCATTTTCTCACACCAGACACAAAAATAAACTCAACATGGATAAAGGACCTGAACGTGAGACAGGAAACCATCAAAACCCTAGAGGAGAAGGCAGGAAGCAAACTCCTTGACCTCTACCGCAGCCATTTCTTGCTTGACACATCCCCAAAAGCAAAAGAATCAAGAGCAATAATGAACTACTGGGACCTCATCAAGATTAAAAGCTTCTGCAGGGCAAAGGAAACAATTCATAAAACTAATAGGCAACCGACGAAATGGGAAAAGATAGTTGCCAGTGACCTATCAGATAAAAGGCTAGCATGCAAAATTTATAAGGAACTCCCCAAACTCCACACCTGAAAAACAAATAACCCAGTGAAGAAATGGGCAGAANGTATGTTTGCACATATAGGTGGATTAGGAGGTAGTTAACGGAGGATCATGGGTGAGAAGAAGGGGAAAAATAGTTGGAGAGAGGGAGGGAGGCAAACCATGAGAGACTCTTGAATGCTAAGAACAAACTTAGGGCTGAGGAGGGCGTTGGGGAAATGGGAAGGGGGTGATAGGCATGGAGGAGGGCACTTGTTGGGATGAGCACTGGGTTTTATATGTAAACCAACTTTACAATAAACTGCAAAAAAATAAAGGA
>NW_027533286.1:45915-48081 GCF_008692635.1 Crocuta crocuta
TGGAAGGGCTTAGCTGTCAACTACTGTTCTTTTCTTTCCTTTCTCTCCTGCCAGTAATCTCAAGGCCTATCTCCTCCTCTGATGAGACTGCAAGCAGAGTATAATGAAATTACACTGAACCTATATTCAGAAGTGCAAATGTTGAAATATTGCTGAGAACTGAGGTGTCTGGGTGGCTCAGTCAGTTAAGCAGCCACCTCTTCATTTCGGCTCAGGTCATGATCTCATGGTTTCTAACATAGTCCCACATGGGGTCTGCACTGGCAGTGCAGAGTCTGCTTGGAATTCTCTCTCCCCCTCTCTCTCTGCTCCTCTCCTGATACTTCTCTCTCTCTCTCAACATACATGTTTTTAAAATTTTTATGTAACAAATATTGGCAAGAATTAATCATATTGGTAACTCTAAGTAATATTTAAACTATATTCTGAGTTCAGCAGTGTCCTAAGTATTTTGCATGTATTGTCTCACTTCTTTCAAAACCCCTAAAATAATGGTTAATTTTATTTATAAACTTGACTGAGCAATGGGGTTCTTAGANAGAGAGAGAGAGAGAGAGAGAGAGAGAGAGATGGAGTGTGAGCAGAGTAGGGGCAAAGAGAGAGGAAGATACAGAATCCGAAGGAGGCTCCAGGCTCTCAGCTGTCAGCACAGAGCAGGATGCAGAGTTCCAACTCAGGAACTGCAAGATCATGACCGCAGCTGAAGTCAGATGCTTAACCGACTGAGCCACCCAGGCGCCCCTAACTTATTCTTTTCTTTTTGACATTTCAATCAGTAGACTGTGTAAAGTAGATTGCTTTCCCCAATGTGGGTGGCCATCACCCAACCAACTGAAGAGCTGCATACAACAAATTGGCCTAGTGAGAGGGAACTCCTCCTGCCTGATTCAGCTGAGACATTGGTCTATTCTGGTTTGCATACTTGAACTGAAACAGAGGTTAGTCTTCGGTCCTGAGCCTGTTAGGTTTCAGACTGAAACTCATACCTTAACCTCTCCTAGTTTTTATGTCTTTGGACTTCAATGAATTCAACACCAGTGCATCTCCTAGGTAGGCCTGCACTTGCCAACTGTCCATCTTGAGACTTCCCAGGTTCCATTATTTCATGATGTAAGTCTTTGTAATAAACCTCTCTCATCTCTCCTGGTTTTTCTCAATCTCGTGCTCTCTCTCTACACACACACACACACACACACACACACACACACACACCCTTCTACTGGGAATCTGGACTATTATAGTTAACTACTGTTACAACCTCAAATTTTAGATATAGTCTTAGAGAGATTATGGATTGCAGTGCCATTAAGTGGCAGAAATGCAAGTTAACACTAAATCCAATCTATATACATGTTTTAACAGTATATATTTAGAAGTTATTACAGCCCAAGTGCAACTCACTGTATCTATCTTTCCATTGTCCAGAGATTAGAACCTACAGGGATCAGCAAGTTGGGGGCGGGGCGGGGGGGGGAGAAACAGCTTGAGTGCAATATAGAGTACCTTAAATCCAACAGAAAGTTATGACAGACATTTCTCCTTAGCATGGGGACAGCATAGGGAATGGCATGGACTATGGAGAACTGAGGTAATTCTCCCCAGTATGAGGAAAGCTAGAGGTAGATAGCTCTAATCAAGTCCAGCAATATGAGAAGGTGCGTTAACAGTGCCAGCTCTTTCAACTATTTGAGCAGGGCTAGAAATCTGGATTTTATAAGAACACAGTTTGTAAACACTGACAAATAACAATGTATGTTCAGACTTAGCAAACCACGTCTGTAGCCTAACTGGAGGCAGAGACTAAGCCAACATGAAGGCAAGAAAAAAAACAATCTCACACTGTCGCTATCCATCCCTTCAACCACTATCCAGCCAGCCACCGATTCTCAACAGTCTTCCTTTTCTCTTGCCTTCAGGAATCACCACTGCACGCTGCTCCTCCTCTGTCTTAATCCTTGTGTCCTACATCCCACTTCTGAAAGGCAACATCCACCACTCTAACTGTATGCACTACCATAAAGGAAGAAAGAGTTGAAATATAGAGCACATAACACTAAAAATTTTCAAAGACAGTATACACTGTGGACCAGTAGTTTCTAATGTAAAACACCAGGACATATTTTTTTTAATAACCAAGCCTTTTAAAAATCTGTAACAGTCATACTT
>NW_027533286.1:48207-56479 GCF_008692635.1 Crocuta crocuta
ACAACTAGCCATTTATTATGCACGAATATAAAAAAAGTTTTTAGTTCAGTGAAGTTTTACATTGATTTACATTTGTTAGTAATAGTGCTTTCTATACACTTTGTGAAAAGCCTGTGTGGAAAAAAAATAGTGTTTGTGAGTACATATGTATACACATACTATAATCAAATATGTAAGATATAGTATGTGTTGTATCTATACAATGTGTGATACATATATATAAACACTATGTATTTGCACATACTATACACACACTCTAAATCTATGTGGACACTTTATTATGCCAAGTATAATTTTATCGGTGATAGATAATGCTTTGGTATGCACAGAGATTCTCCATTTCTTTGATTCTTCTAGGAAATGGATGACTTGGTGTCAAGAATACGCTATCCATTTGTGATACATGTTATTTGAGGCTAGTAGGTGTAGCCCTATCCATTTCATATTTCACTTAAGTATTTTCCAAAGCAATGTACTAGTCACAGTGGACATACACAAGCATATTGTCCCCAGGAAACTATGATTTAATATATGCCCAGGTGAATGTATACACAGGAAACATAGTAAGAGATGTGCATGTGCCAAGAAGAGGGTGAGGCAAAACAATGAGCATCACAGAACCGGTTCTTGGAATGGNTTTTTTTTTTTTTTTTTTTTTTTTTTTTAAGTTTTTTAATGTTTATTTATCTTTGAGAGACAGAGACAGAGCATGAGAGGGGGAGAGGCAAAGAGGGAGACAGAATCCGAAGCAGCTTCCAGGCTCCAAGCCGACAGCAAAGAGGCCGACGCGGGGCTTAAACCATGAACCATGAGATCATGACCTGAGCTGAAGTTGGAAGCTTAACCAACTGAACCACCCAGTGGCCCAGAGACTTGACTTTTTAAACACGTCATTTAAGCTCACAGATGATTAAAATAGACCAGGTTATTTTGATGTCCTTGTGCGATCAAGCTATTGACAATCATGTATTCTGTCTCCAGGAAAGATGGCTGTATTTGATTCCAGTTATGGTCTAACAAAAAGAGCTGAGAAGTATGCTGTAGCCAACATTTGGTGGCTTGTTCAAAACTACTTCCTCAGATGATTGGTTCTTAATCAAGAAGCTAAATGCATCATAAAAAAGGACAGAGGTGGGGGGTGGGAAGAGTGGTCTGACACATATTACTAACTATAAAACAGATTTAACTATTTCCATAAAACCCTACATGAAATGCTGATTTCATTTAAAAAGTACCCCTTACAATTACCCTGATGAGAAATGACCTAGGAAATGGTATATTCAAAGGTAACATTTATAATGGAAGCTCAAGTCAGAACCAAAGGCTTTTGGGGATGAGGAATCAATATTCCAAGCAGCATTCAGGCTTTTAAGGTTGATGCCAAGCGTACCAATAGGTTATTTATACCGCTTTTGAGAAAACCCATGTGTTCTAGTGTCTTCAGGGGTGGTGATTTAAACGGATTCCTACGCCAACCTCTTGGAACTTAAGTTTTTATTTATTTATTTCTTGACAAAAAGAGCAAACACAAGCAGGAATGGGGCAGAAAAGACAGTGAGATAGAGAATCCCAAGTAGGCTCCACAATGTGAGCACAGAGCCCAACATGGGTCTTAAACCCACCCTGAGTTCATGACCTGAGCTGATGCCAAGAGTCGGGCACTTAACAGACTGAGCCATCCAGGTTGCCCCAACCTCTTAAAACTTCTTTAGCAAAGTGGAAGAAATGCTGCTTTAATGAGAAATTGTCCAGATCTCTAGGCATTCCAATATTAGAGTCACTGAATTAAGAGAAATAAACTCTCCACTACTGACACAGAGGGCAGTCATATGCAAAAGCCATTTCAGCACTGTAAGATCCTGAATTCAATTTTTTTTTCAATTTTTAATGTTTTGTTTATTTCTCAGAGAGAAAAACAGCGTGAGCAGGGGAGGGTCAGAGAGAAAGGGAGACACAGAATCTGAAGCAGGCTCCAGGCTCTGAGCTGTGAGCACAGAGCCCCATGTGGGGCTCAAACCCACAAACCGTGAGATCATGACCTGAGCCGAAGTCAGACGCTTAACCGACTGAGCCACCCAGGTGCCCCATAGTTTTAAAACACTAATTATGAGAAGTATTGTTTCTGTGAATAATCTCTTGTAGTAAAGATGATGGAAACAAAAATGTTACAGTCACTCTACTTTTTAATAGGCCAAACTCCCAACTCTCAGCAACCAAAACAGTCTTTGACTTTTTAGCCATGGCAGATATAGTTTGGGACCTCGATTCAACTGCCATTATCTGTATTTATCAATAAGTTAAAACACTATGGCAGACATTCTTATCAGGCTACCCGGAAACTACATCCAATGCTAAAGCTAAACCCATTTACCAGCAATCAACTTCTGATAGGGTCTAGACCCTAACAACAGGCAACAATCTTTTTAGTTCCCTCCAATTAAGCTAATGTCATTCCCTTTATCAGATACTAGTTTATAAAAGGACAGATGATTACCAACAAATGAAATTAAAGACTTCCAGCTGGGAGAGCTCTGAAATGGTCTCCTTTGCATTCTGGCCTCTAGACTCTGCTGTGTGAGGATATGGTGCTTGGACCTGTGGCAACCATTTTGAAACCAGAGGTAATTGGAGGGGCAGAGGGACGTACAAGGTAAGTGAGTCAAAAGGAAGGAATCGGAGGGGGGGGGGAATTAGAGATAATGAAAAACCTGGACTCTCTATAGTACCTGTGAGCCCCTCAGTTAACTGTTGAACAACTTACCACATGGTTTTACAGGCCCCACTGAGGGGAAGGAACAGAAATAGGTGGACTGATGCCCATTTACTCCCTTATGCTTTTAGATGAATAAAGAAGGCAGGTGACAAGGTCTATTTTCCTTGTAAATATGCTGACAATTAGACCTACTTGTAAATAGACTAATGACATTTGCTATGATCAAGAGCCCTATCATCTAGAATGCTCTTACCAAGATGTCCGCAAATAAAGATTTACAGTAGATATATCGATAATGCACAGAATTATGAGGCATGGCTTCTTTAAAAATATTACCTAACCTTCAGTCTAAAAATGAAGAGGTCTCATTGCCTAGTCACGCCTTGCTTCTAACATAACGTACGCACCTTCTCTTTTACTGCGCATGCCCCATGCAGGAAGCAAAGACATGGGGAGCTACCTAGGATGTCCAGATTTCTACCTTAGTTGTCTGACCCAATTTCCTTTTTCCTCTGTTCTTCGTGTAATTAGTTAGGCTGACACTGAGTAAGACCCTGGATTCAGATTTAACAATGCTATTCTTTGTGCTGGCTCACCCATCCTATTACTAGGTTAAATAATAAATCTCATTTTTCAAGCCATTTTGAATTAGGTCTTCTGCATATCAACTGGGGTGCTAGCCTCAAGAGTAATACAACTGCAATGTCTATTGAAGAAACAAACGTATTAATGAGAAACACATGCTAAACCAGGAAAAAAGAAGCATAGAGCAACCTGGAACAGAAAGGCTCTAGCTAAGGATTTAGGCAACAGTGGGGCACCTCGGTGGCTCAATCCGGTAAGATTAAGACTGTTGATTTCTGCTCAGGTTATGATCTCATGGTTTAGGAGTTCAAGCCCCGCATCAGGATCCATGCTGTTAGTGGGATTTTCACTCTCTCCTTCTCTCTGCCCCTCCCCTGCTCACGCTCTCAAAATAAATGAAACCCATTAAGAATTTAATCAACAACTAGTAAGAAGAGATTGTTAATTAGCACAATAACCATGCCAATGTCCTATTGTATTTTTTAAAATTTACTATTAAGTAAATAGTCTTTGGGGGTTCTTCCAGCCAACAAGCACAGGACNAAACGAAGTATGTCATAAGAAAGAAATGGAAATGGACAGACAGATTAAGAAGTTGAGTTGGTTTCCATTTCACACATTTCCACAATTCTAATACAACTATACTTATTGATGAACAAGAAGATATTAAACAGGATGTGACCAAGTCAGCTCAGTTTACTTTTCTTTTTTTGATGTTTTTATTTTTGAGACAGAGAGAGACAGTGTGCACAGGGGAGGGTCAGAGAGAGAGAGGAAGACACGGAATCTGAAGACAGGCTCCAGCTCCGAGCTAGCTGTCAGCACAGAGCCCAGTGGGGGGCTCAAACCCATGAACCATGAGATCATGACCTAAGTCAAATCCAGACACTCAACTGACTAAGCCAGCCAGGCACCCCAGGTGAGTTTCATTTTAATTTCTCCTCAACCAGCCTTTTAATTTTCCCCAGTAAGCACTGATTTTAAGAAGTCATTTCAACCATTACATTGGAGACTTCATATCTGAGGTCACTTTCCTGGGAATGGCAATTAGTTGACCCGACAACTTCTTCTTAAAGCTATGGATAATTCCTGTTCATGTCAGCTAATCCATGCAGAGTATTCTGATTCAGAAATCAAATATATATAAACTACCATGGGCAGGTTGTGAATACATCTTTGACCACATTGGCACAGTATCAGAAATGCAAATATTGGTTTTCAATATTGGAAATATGAAGGAATAAGACATTTTCTATGTAATAATATCCTGACCATTTGTGTGTGTGAAAGAGCGAGAGAGAGAGAGAGAGAGAGAGAGAGAGAGAGAGAAGAGAAAGAGAGAAACTGAGATTTAAGTAGCTGTTTAAGTGTGAAGAATAATGCTACAAGCTGCAAATAAAGATAGGAAAAGCATCAAGATGATAGAGTAGTTGCTTCTAAGATCAAATATTGTGGTTTTGCAAACTCAATTTATTGCATTAAAATAGACTTTAGCTTTACTCAATATCAGGGAAGTAACACAATGTCCTCTATCGGCCCTTCATTTATCTCGTTGCTAGAGAAAATTACTTATGAGACTCTTTTGGTTCTATTTTGCATAAATTTCCAACTTTAGAGAAATACACTGGAGCTCCAGGTCCATGCCTGATCTACAAGTTAATGCTAGTTCCTTAAAATAAGGACATAATGAGAATGCAAAGTAGACAAGTATTTTAATTATGATATAAAACAAAGGGAAAAGACACAAAATTCCCAGGAAAAAATGTTTTAAATAAATAGAATGATAGAAAAGAATCAACAGGTCCAAAATGGAATCACTTGTGCTAAGCCCTTAGGAGGGGACCAAGATTTAATAGGTAACCTAATTGCAGTTTTAGCCTCTCTCAGGAATGTAACCTAGAAACTGTCAATCTGGAATTACTTGGTCAGCACTAGTCAGGTAATCTACAAAACAGAAGCCTTCTATCCCCCATAGTAAGGTGACCTTGATTGAAGCAATTCACTCTTACTAGAAACTTTTTCCTTTCCCCTTCTGCCTAAAAAAAAGGAAAAAAAAATAAGCCTTCTATTTTGTATAGCTCTTCAGAACTCCTTTTNTTGTTATTTTTTTTAAAGAGTAAAATAGAAAACCTAATCAAGTGATTGGAGAAATTAAGTAATATAGATGGAAACTAATGTGTTAGATCTTGACCCTGTAGGTTTTGGAAAAACTAATGGAACTGCAGTAGTTACTATGTTGCATTTGCATATATTTTTATTCCAATATCACAAAGGTGATCCATTCTATATATTGAGTGTTCTAGAAAAATAATAATACTCATTATTTGGTACTGTTATTATCTACAGAAAAGCTCAAACAGCTCATGTGGGTCTTGTCCTTTCATTTTCTCAGCTACCAGTATTACTAGACAATGACAAAGTATTGAGTGGAATTAACCAGTGAGAGTGACATTAAAGACCTGTCATATCTGATTTAACAGTGCACACTTTTTTTCTACAAAATGTATGACAGAGTTGTACATAGAATGCCTGAAAGAATTAAATCTAATTTTAAGCTACATATATTTGGGTAAATATACTGAATGATTTATGAGGCAACTTTTCAAGAAGAGAGCTCAATGAGCTCTCCATGTTTATGATTTCTATCCCAAGATGAACATACAAGCAGAAGTAGTTCTTCTTCAACAGGGTGGCCTGAACATGCAAGCAAGCACCTCACCCCCAGTTTTATTCTGCCCCTTTTCTAAATTTCACCTCAAACTCTGATTCTGAGTAACAGTTATCCAATGGTCATACATGCATTCCAATATTTGATTTTAAAAGGCTTACATTTTTCATACAGACTACCAGTACCAGTGCCCTTTTAACCATTCATATCATTTAGAGACCCCCAGGAAAATTTCAAACAAGACACAGATTTAGATTGTAAGAACCTTGGTTATTTTGTAGACCTGATATCCATCAGCCATAAGGGAAAGGTACAACACAGTACAAATAATTTCCTAAAAAATGCAAAGTTCCCAACACTTAAGTAAACAACCATCAAAACAAAATTCCTTCTCCCTGGAGCATTTCAAAATTCCATTACAATTTCCACTTCTTACCACCACTATAATTAGCCATCCATGTATCAGGACATAGAAAGTAGGAAGAGAAGAAATACGAGGGGAGAGAGTACAGTAGCCCAACTACAGAAACCTTTTATCTTTGTCTTGGGAGAAGTTCTTCTAACTTCTGAGGACCTCTAGGAAACTTCAGATACTTGGTCCATGAGGTCTTAAACAACTAGTCTTTAACCCACATCTTTGGATTTTGATTTCTTGCCCGTCAATAAGTCAGCTGAAACATATTCACCTAACAACTAGGATCTGCCAAGACAGCAAGAGAAAAAAATGCACATAAGTAGTTGTAGGGGACCAGGGCAGGCAGCCCCAAGATGGCAACTTTGGCATCAAGATTATTCTGAGCTGAAGGTAATCAAGACCCTAGGGGCCCAAGAGAAACTTTTACCCCTCCCTTAACCACAGAAAACAACCTAAATTGGGGATCCTTCCCAGAAAAAGGGTTATTAGCAGAGATACATTTTATCTGAGTGACCCATCTGTATGGCAGGGCAACCATTTAATTATTTAACAGCTGCTCTTCTTACTGCCCTGTGAAGTATATTCCTTTCCTCTTAAGTCCCAAACCCTACCCCTTTCTCATTAGTTCAGGATAACATATATAACCTCATGTTGCCAGTCTTCAGATTTTCCAGGTCTGTGTGGACTCCCTGTATGTATGCTATTAAATTCTATTTTCTCCTGCTAATCTGCCTTAAGTCAATCTGATTCTTAGCCTAGCTTGAAGGACACTTGAAGGGGAAATTCTCACTCCCTGACATAGTAAGAGCAGAGGCTTTGACTGACTTTCAATTCAGGCTCTGTAATGTAACAGGTACGAGACCTTAGGTAAATGATTCATTTGCTTTGTGCCACAATTATTTCTTTGCAAATGAATAAGAAAAATAGTATTTCCATCCTATGTGACACATTACTTAAGATGTGACACATTACTTAAGATAATATTGGTGAAGTGCTGTGAAAAGTACCTGACAAGTTATTATGAAAACAATATGAAAGCCATTTATAAGAAGGCAATGAAGATTATCAACTGGTAGGTCTATTGGTATGCATCAGGGACAGAGTGTCATTTAAAGAGCTTCCTGCTATTTATGACTGCTCATTTAATGCTGAAAGACAAATACCAAAATCTGTCTTTGGAGAGATACTTTCCTTGTGCTGGGAGGTAATACCTTGATACCTGTTGGTCAATCAGATGTTCAAGTTAAATATCCATATACTCATAGAAGAATGCTACCACATATCCGCCAAGTAATCTAATACTGACTACTTCTGACTGAGGTAGTGAGAACACTAGTAAAAAACTGTTAACTGAATCACTGGTTTCATTGCTTGAAACCAGGGAAAACTATTATTTTTGTTTGTTTGTAGAAAGCCAAGAGGAACTCCCAATATGAAATGGGAGAGCAGGCATGATCCACAGGGTACTGCCCGGAAGGCTAAGAGGAGGGCCCTTGGTGATGGGGTATGGCCAAATGACTTTAGCAGCACAACTATCACATAGCTCATGCTACATGTTCTTATCTCATGCTGCTATTACTTTAGGTTGTTCTCAAATCTTCAGCAAACAATGCAGCCTGGTGTTAGCTGTAATATGAGGAAAAGGAGGAGAGCTTATGTCCATGCTCAAAGGAAAGCATTTGGCAGGGGAGGGGGGGGTTACAGCAATCTAGAGATACAGTTACAAGAAGCAAAAATATGGCTGACAGTGAAGCTTGGAGAGAAGCATACTGGAAAAAGATATGGTAAGAAAGAAACAAGATGGATGTTAGAACCCTGCCTATGTCTGAGAATTACTAAGGGTGACTAAAGTAATCAAAGACAGGAAGGAGACTTCACCATCATGTGGTTA
>NW_027533286.1:56545-56745 GCF_008692635.1 Crocuta crocuta
TGTGGTTAGGAAGCTTATCTAGCCATATGATGACAGGAAGTCTCCTTTCTGTCTCTGATTACCTAGTAATTCTCAGGTTCTTTTCAGAGATAGTAGGGTCCCTTCTTTTGGGTACTGAAAGCAGGTTGTCCCCCAAGATTAGAAGACCTGAGGACACTTGTACAAAACATTTCAATAATGAAATTGTTTTTAAGACCAAA
>NW_027533286.1:56774-57784 GCF_008692635.1 Crocuta crocuta
ATGTGTTGTTTTTTTATGTTTATTGATTTTTGAGAGGGTGAGAGGGGCAGAGGGCAGGAGGGAGACACAATCTAAAACAGGCTCCAGGCTCTGAGCTGTTAGCACAGAGCTGGCCATGGTGGTGGAAGTCATCAGCTGTGAGATCATGACCTGAGCAGAAGGTGGACCCTTAAGCGACTGAGCCACCTATGCATCTGGTCATCTTTTAAGAAGTCAGTCAGCTGAACTGCTGAGAAGCCCCACTGGGAACTTATCCAACACAGAGGAATAAGCAACATTTATCAGAGGAATATTTACACTATCAATGCCAAGTTTGTGAAGACTATCTGAGGGTGTTCAGTCTGGGTGTAGTAACTCTGCTAATCTACCTAGCTCTCCAAATACTTTGGACCACTTAGCTCCTGCCATGGTTCCACTGGTTCTTTCAGCTACAGTGGTGAAATCTGACCACTGTCCTAGAAGATGATCATCTTGCTCATCAATACCACTGCCACTGTCCCCCAGCACCGCATCCAGAAATACCGAACTTCTGCATTTGCACTCGCAGATGGACATCAGCACTTAACTGGCTAAGCCATTTTTCACAAGTACAAACTTGTATAAAGGTCCACCATGACTACAATTTAACTTCATTCATTTCATGCCCACCCCTACCTGCAACAATAGTGTAATTCATCATTGATTTGGAGGATGCTATTTTTTTATTGGCTTATTCAGAGACATCATCCTGTAGGATGTTTGGCTTATGAGATTGTTAGTGAATTAGTTTTGAATACACTGCCGGCAAAGACAAATTTAGTGCTGAAATCTAATTTTGCCTCCCTAAACGTAACATGCATGAAAAATGGACAAAGAAACGCAGAATGGAAAGCTAGTGCAATGTTTGTGTTTGTGAATTTTCCTACCACACAAACCCACAACACATCGCAAATGCCACATCACCAAATCACAGTTCAAGGTGAATTGTATTTGTATCATAATTTGAGTTTTTCTGTACCACATCCTTTTAG
>NW_027533286.1:57822-58280 GCF_008692635.1 Crocuta crocuta
CTTTTAGGGAATAAAAAACAAATGTAAATAGTTAAAAAAAAAATAAATAAACAGAATGAAGAAACATTTAGGAATTCACCCAAATAGAATATCAAAAGACAGACAATATGTGAAGCTAAGAAAACAGTTTCTATTTCCCCCATTACAAAATCTTCCAAAGGAAAGACAAGCTAATAAGCATATGAGTATCACATGTAACTCCACACCTAAAAGGATAAAAATACTATGAACTCAGTTTTAATTTGAAAACATCTGATTGGGGGGTGCCTGAGTGTCTCAGGTGATTAGGCAACTGACTCAATTTTGGTTCAGGTCCTTATCTCAGAGTTAAGGAGCTCAAGCCCCTTGTCAGGCTCTGTACTGATAGAGTGGAGCCTGCTTAGTATTCTTTCTCTTAGACTCTTTCTCTCTCAAAAATGAATTAATAAAAACTGAAGATTAAACATGAATGCTTAACA
>NW_027533286.1:58796-61086 GCF_008692635.1 Crocuta crocuta
CCCAAGAAGTCTCCAGAGTTTTGAGAAAACTTCAATACTGAAACTATGGACATGAATCGATGAGGGTGAAAAAGATAATGATTTCTATGTGTCAATTAGCATCTCCTCGATCTCAGATCCCTTTTCTAACTTCACACCCATCAAGAGAAGATAGATTACTTCTCTGGTAACACTGACCTCCAGAGCATGTAGGGGCAGGGAACTGAGCACAGTTGTGAAGAACATCAAAGGAATGAGCCACNGAACTCCAGTAGGGAGACTCCTATCCATGCCCCACCTACTCTCACAGGCAACCAGAAGTTTCCCTCTGGGTCAGCAGATGTCCCCAAATCCCCAAAGAAAAGACCCCAGTGTACAAACATCTGGGGACCTTGTGGGGAAATCACTACCCCCAATCACTCTACAGTAAAGCAGATCTGTTGATGATACATGCTTATATAGAGAGAGATGCTCATTAATAGGCCTGCCTCGGTGTCTTAAGCTTAAATTGGCAGCCAAAGAAAACCAGAAAACTGTTGAGGGTCTCAACTTGAAATAATGGTCAAGTCTCAAGTCAAACAAACACGAAGTATACTTATTGTAGCAAAGACCATGCAAATGTGAAGGATGTCTTACAATTATACTACAAGTAGAGAGGTACAAGAAAATATTGGGTAACAGAAGAAGAACCAAACACTATAAAATGCCATGTTGAGAAAGCAAAGATACTTCTTGGACATTATGAATATGATAGCAAAAAGAAAAACAAGACCAATATAAAGTTGTGGATGTCAATAGGAGCATGCCATTTGGGTTTTAACATCACAAGACGGATGGAAAATAGCAGATATTCACTAATGCAATTTCCAAATGAAAAGAGGGAAATGCGGAGTAAGTCATTTACTAAGAATATAGGCGAACTGGCATGAGCTTACCAAGAGTATGAATTTGTAGACAGGGGCCCACAGGGTCTGGTGCCATCAACAGAGGAGAGTCACTTCAAGGCAGAAAAGCATGACATTTCACGACACTAGGAATAAAAGCTACAACCATATAATCATAAATCCAATCTGTTTCTTCTGTTTTTGAAGTTATGGCCACTAACTTCCATGCTTCCTTACAAAATGAAATAATAAACATCAACTTTTTTAAAAAGTGGCCTTGTTAAAAGATTTCCAGAAGATTAAGATAAATACAGCATTTCCAACTTTATGATTCCATAGAACTGCTACAATGTAATTCAGAATTTTATAGTTAATCTCCTGTAAAACAGAGTAACTCTCAACAGCCTATGACCAAGGCAGTATTTTTACCCCAGTCCTTTTCCTCTACTTCTTATGTGACAAAACAGATACCAAATATATATAAATTACATTTTCTCTAGTGGGAAAATTCAGCCTGTTCTAAATGCTTTGCATTTTTACTAAACTATTTTGAAATCTGGGTGTGCACATCTTCTAAGAAGTCACTGTGAAATTTTCATTCCTAAATTTCCATGAGTCCATACACTTAATTTTGCTTCCACCAGTTTCAAGAAAAACTTATTTGCCTTTTTGCTCAAGAAGTTCAAAACTATTTACTTTTTTTTAAATTTTTTTAAAATTATTTATTTCTAAGAGAGAGAGAGACAGCGTGAGCAGGGGAGAGTCAGAGAGAGAGGGAGTCACAGACTGAAACAGGCTCCAGGCTCTGAGCTGGCAGTCAGCACAGAGCCCGACGCAGGGCTCGAACCCACGAACCGCGAGATCATGACCTAAGCGAAAGTCGGACGCTTAACTGACTAAGCCACCCAGGCGCCCCAAAACTATTTACTTTTTTCCTGTAGTATATCCCTAGCACAGATGACAATTATCAGTTTATTACCAATGTGAGGAGCTTCCTCAACTATAGATAAAAAAAAACTTGGAGAGTAAAAGTTAAGTAACAAGCACATGAAGAATACAATGAAACATTAATACTAATATTTAACTGTACATAAACACAAGTGGCAAGCTTTCAGCTAAGTCAAAGATCTGGATTTACCGAAATAACGCTTAAAAAGAACCATTCAGCTGCAGCAAGCTCATTTTCCAAACCCCACATCTAGATGCATGGTCTGACAGTAGCAATGAACTTTTAAGATGGAATTTATCCCAGAGAACATTTGCGAAGTGTAATTACCCGATCTGTAGCTAGGAAGCAGTCTCAGAGAGAGGTTCCCAAATAACAAGTCATTTTTAATAGTCAAGACTCCAGGAAGTCTACCAAGTGTCAAGGGACAAGAAAAAAAAAAAAAAAAAAAAAAAAAAAAAAAAACAAAAAACACCCAGGA
>NW_027533286.1:61214-63957 GCF_008692635.1 Crocuta crocuta
GTTTCCTTCTCCTAAGCTCCAGATGTCTTCATTTTCAGGCCTGGGACTTGCTCATCTCTTTGTGCGATCGCATCAGGATGAAGACAGGAACAAGTTTAGAGAGAAAAGAAGTGCTGGTGTAATGGCTCTGCAGCCAGATAATGCAGAGATAGCGAGTCATGTTCACAGAGCAGAAGGACACGCATCTTCTCAAATAGGGATTCTAATCCCACTGGGCTTCTCTTGGTGTCAATTTATGACCTTTAGACTTAGAAGTGTTGAACCCCTGGAAATGAACTAATGCTTTGTGTAAACTACAGACAACAGATGGGAGTGTGTTCCAGGCAGCACATTTAAATACAAAGACCATTTTGTACCTCCAAAAGCTGTTCTGCTGCCTCGGAGGATAAATCCGCGTTTAACAAATCAAACGAAGCTCCACCACTACAGGGCTCCAGTTCAGAGCAGTCAAGTTCTTCTGTGGTTTCCAAATATTCACATTAACACGGAAATGAGCAGCGTGCACTTGGTCTGCCATAAAGAATAGGTGTTTTGTTTTGTTTTTTATTCTCAAAGTGTTCAACTGGGTTTTTATGGTGCTGCAACGAACTTTTACATTGATTCATCACTCCATTACGGATTTGTGCTGTTTTCAGTACTGATAATTAGCAATCGACAGTTATTTCAATTCAGTTCAATAATTTGTGTTCACCTTTGTATCTAAAAGGCAGATTTTTAGATAGGTGAAAAAATAATACTCTCCTGGGTTATAATCATGAGTTTTAAACTTTTTATTGTGGTAAAATACACCTAAGCTTTAGTATCTTAATCATTTTCAACTGTACAGTTCACTGGTATTAAAATGCATTCATATTGTGTAACCATCACCACCATCCATCGTCATGGCTCTTCATTTTGCAAATCTGAAACTCTGTACCCCATTAAAAACTTTTCCATTCCCTCGTCTCCTCAGCCCTGGTAATCACCATTCTACTTTCTGTCTCTAGGATTTTGACTACTCAGTGTTTATCACTGAAGTATAATACAGTTATTTTCTTTTTATTGGCTTATTTTGCTTCACAAGGTCCTCACAGTTAATCCATGCTGTAGCATGTCACCATCTCCTTCCTTTTTTGTGCCTGAATAATATTCCACCACAAAGCAACTATGTGCTTTTCTTCACTGGCCAAGTGGATTGCGGCCCTGTTTGAGCTATTGTGAGTGATGCTATGAATATCAACAACTGTAATATTTAAATGAGTACTTAAGACAACTTATTTCCTAAATACATGTAGGTACATGTTCAGACAAAGTGAGCAGCTATCTATAGGATATACCATAACAACCATCTGATTTTTGTTAACAGACATAGTAATTGTGATAAACTTAAGTACTCTTAGACCTTTAACTGGGCATATGCTAGCAGCAGTAGAAGGGATGTGATTCCAAATAAATAGGGTTGAAATTGACAGGTTTTATTTCTTGTGTAAGAATAAGATTCAGTGAGTGTAGGGAATTGAACCTAAGTTAATCACCACATTATATGGATCCCCAAATACACAGAGAACACTAAAACCTATGCTACAAGAAAGAAGACAGACACAGGACATAGGTTATGTTAGGTGTTGGAAAGAGAGTAATTCTCTCTGCATAATAAATGCTAAATTTTACAGTGATTGAGTACATCACCTTTTTTGGATTACACAGGCCACATATTCAATTAGAACAGTACTAGTGGGTGACATTATGCAGCTATACATGCACTGTTTTTGGTTTCCTTTATCAACAGTCAAAAAAAAAATATTTCCAATACACAAATTCTCTAAACCTTAAAAGGACATCTAGGAAGTAGGGAAGCAAACTTCATTTTTCAACTATTTTTAAGCCTAAGCCTACACATTATGCTAGAAATTTCTCCAGTTTGAGGTGCCTGGGTGGCTCAGTTGGTTAAGCGGCCAACTTCAGCTCAGGTCATGATCTCACTGTTTGTGGGTTCAAACCCCGTGTCAGGCTCTGTGCTGACAGGTCAGAGCCATGAGCCTACTTCAGATTCTGGGTCTCCTTTCTCCGCCCTTCCCCTGCTCACACTCTGTCGCTCAAAAATAAGTAAACATTAAAATTTTGTTCTTAGTTTCTTCAGTTTACTTTGATAAAGTTAAACTTCAAAAAAATTAGACTTTTGTCAGGTTTATTGAACCATTTTAGACAACTGTGCAAATATTTTTTGCTCCCAAAATTCTAACTCATTATCTGTTCTCCCCAGCACTCAGCCTAAACCAGTAGTACTAATTTTAATCTCCCATTTAAAAAAAAAAAAAATCATTAAGTATCAGGGGTTAATGTTAAGGGCACACTCGATTTTGACTAAAAACATCTGACAATTGCTACTCTACCATAATTCAGCCTACTCACAAAAGATCTCTAACTCCACAAGTGTAAGAATCAAAACTAAGTAAATTTCACAACTCATCCATCAAGTACCATCTCTTAAAATTAATGGTTTAATCCAACAGTTTTATGTACTGAAACAATTTTACTAAAAATATAAGTCATAGGCTATCTGGTCTATGTGTAAAACGGTATCACAGGGTCTGGGAATGACAAGCTTGCTCTCTATCCACCAGGCCATTTGTTGAGTTGCTGCTTGTGGAGAATTTCACAATATACCTTCATCTTTTAGATCTGAGGACAAGAAGAATTCCCTAGAATGGTCATAAAGTCCTACAATAATAAATTACTACTAACATTTATTTCTAATGCTCTA
>NW_027533286.1:64047-64542 GCF_008692635.1 Crocuta crocuta
AAACAAAAAGGATTTATAAAACAAGATTAATAATATTAACTTTAAAAAGAAACATAAGCAATAGTCAGTACTAAAATATTTGGAAATGCCAGTGAACAATATGGAGTAGTAATTAAATAGCTCATGTTTCAACGTCCTAGCAAGGGTAACATTAACATCACTACACAGAATCATGTGTTGAAACTTTGAGAACTTACTGGTTCCAAAACTCATTGCTTAGAACATGAATCCTAGGATTTCTTTTGAGTATACNAAAGGTCTCCATTTGGTTATATAGCTTGCTTATGTATTATGTTTTTATGTTCAATTTCAAGCTTTCATTCTCTCAAGTGACTTGTAATACATTTTTCCTGTATTCCAAATCTCCTGTTTGTCCTTGTGATTTAAGGCTCAGGAAAACAAATTTCTGGAAAAAGGCTGGGTGGGGAGGAAACGTATCCTCACATGCAAACGCTACTGAAAATCTTTTGTGGCTTATTACAGAATGTGCAGAGA
>NW_027533286.1:64594-70483 GCF_008692635.1 Crocuta crocuta
TTCAGCTCTTGACATGGCTTTACCTCCATTACAAAGCACATGTCTTTAGAAGAAAGGAAGTTACATTTGAAGCATGGATTTTTTAGTTTCTTAATGGGAGAGTGATATTCCTGATTTTTTTTTTTTAAAACTGAAACTATAGATACACCAGAGAACATAGTGCAGCACTCATAACCTCACTACCCATACACGGTCCCTCTGCTTCCCGACAATGTCTCCAACCTATACACTTGATATGGGGTTCTTTCCATACACCCATCACACGTTGATTCCTCATCAGATTTGTCAATGAATTTAGAAATGCATCAATGAATTTAGAAATGCATCGCTTGTTTTTATAATCTCATTGTATTTTATTTCATAATCCAAAAATTGAATTATTCCTATTTACATGGTGTTATAAAAATTTTTTTCAGAAAACCCTCCACATTTGCCATCTTTTGTACTTAGCACGTGACTTTTCAATGCTTACTGGCCATGCAATCAAGAACAATTTATCTTAATTTTGTGATCAAACAAACCCAGTCATTTTTTTCCTTGTTTTTTATTATGCTCTCATTTGAAGTTTTTGTTTCTTTTATCACATTCATCATTTTTTTGGGTGGGATTCGGTCTTTGACAATTTGTGTCTAAATAATGACAATTTCACTTGATAAAGAGCTGGATTTTACTTTTTAATGTCAATTCACTTAATATGAATTAAGAAATGGGTTAATGTGGGGTGCCTGGGTGGTTCAGTCAGTTAAGCTAAGTGTCTGACTTTGGCTCAGGTCATGATCTCACGGTTTGTGGGTTTGAGCCCCGAGTCAGGCTCTGTGCTGACAGCTCAGGGCCTGAAGCCTGCTTCAGATTCTGTGTCTGCCCCTCCCCCACTCATGCTCTGTTTCTCTCTGTCTCAATAATAAATACAACATAAGAAAATTTTAAAAAAGAAGTATGTTAATGCTTTAGGTTATATTTCCCAACTAGGATTAACCTTTAAAGAAAGGGTTTGGGTTTTTTGTTGTTGTTGTTTGTTTTTGTTTGTTTGTTCTTAGTAGTGATATTTCTGCTTTGGTTCTTTCTTCACCCTATCTCCTTAATATTCATTATTGTAAAATTCGATGGCAGCCAAGAGGAACTTTACTTTTAGACAAAAGGCAGAGGGCCATATTTGTATGAAACAACACAAACTGTAAATTACCATATTTATTTAGGCAAGCAGGGCCAATGAAATTTATTTATAACTATACATTAATCAGTAATAACATTTTTAAGATGTCTAAGCATATGCTTAATATCTCAGATCTGTGCTGTCATGAACCTTTTATTGCCTCTAAGAAAGGCTAGTAGTTTTCCAGGATATAAACTTTTGCTTCCTAGAGAGCAGAGCACATTATGAACATGTTTTCAACAGGACTTCAATTTCTGATGATAGCAATAATACAGATGCACAGTCCCACTCTTTCTGCCCTAGGCCAGACACCTTTGGATATTACACATGTTTCATCCTAGAAAATTTTTCAACTGCCTTTAAAAGTAGATTATACCTAATTAAAATGCAGATCATCAACTATTTAAAAATTTTTCAAGACAGTGATGCAGAATGAAATAAATGAATGCTCTGAGAGGTAGGATGGGAAAGAATTGAAAAGGAGTCTTAATAAGCCCATATAGAGAGTAATGTGGATTCTATATACGGGGTGGGCCTCTTGAGGACAAAAACTTCCCAACCCAGGAAATAATCACTCAGAAAATGCATTCGGGAGACAAGGGTCAATCCTGGGTCAATGAGGAAACAGAAACGGTAATCACCATGTACTTTTCGTTATTACAACCATCCCACTTTACCATTACGTCTCAGTCATAATAGTGATGCATCTAATAGCAAAGTGTACCATGGGCTGGTCTGGTACAAAATAGAGGATTAAAGGTCTCAGTCAAGTCCACTTTTTTTTAATTGTCTCAGACAAAAAAATTTGATTTACTGACTTATTACTGCAGATGGGGCCACTGGCAAACCAACTCAAAGGGAGTTTAGGGCTCTTGGACTCAACACCTATCAAGAGAAGGGAAAAGGTTGGGGCACCTGGGTGGCTTAGTCAGTTGAGCGTCCGACTTTCGCTTAGGTCATGATCTTGCGGTTCGTGGTTTCGAGCCCCGTGTCGGGCTCTGGGCTGCCTGCCAGCTCAGAGCCTGGAGCCTATTTCAGAGTCTGTATCTCCCTCTCTCTCTGACCCTCCCCTGCTCATGCTGTCTCTCTCTCTCTCTCCTAGAAATAAATTTAAAAAAAAAAAAAAAAGAGAGAGAGAAGGGCAAAGGCACAGAAATGCTCCGAGACAAACGCACTACACCATCAGCCCCCACTGCAGCTTTGCCAACCCTCCAGGGAGCCCTCAAGCTAGAATGGCCCTACAGAGTAGTCTCACGTAGGTCTGAGATGACAAGGCTTTTAAGTTCCAACACAGATAAGTCCCCACATTAAGTCAACCCTAGTGAGTAGCAGGAGCAGAGGCACTCCTCTGCAACTGAGGCAACCCCTGACAAGAGCTGGCATCTGAGGGTCCTTTACCAACAGCAATTTCCTCAATTTCTGTAAAGCCTTTAGAAGGGGGAGCTGGGCAAAACATCACTGCATCTACCTCATTGAGATTACTGGGCACACAACACAAGGGATGTCCTGAATCCCTTCATAGTTAGCATTTTTCCTCTCAAAACGCAAATACAGGAAAATTGTTAGGTGAAATACATTCATGCGTTTCTGACTGGACTCTACAGGGCAACCCCAAGTTTGATCTATTATTGGCCTTTAACTCGTCTTTCCGCTAATGACTTGGAAAATCATGTAAGAGCCACTTATGTTCTCCTTAAATATGCACTCTTCCAAAATATTACATAAAATATGTATTAATTTATACACGTGCACACATATATATTATAAACCTTTTCAAGCTGTTATACAGATAGTTTCTGAAATGACCATTAAAAGCTTTAAAATCTCCAGAAGCTTCTTTCTCTTAAAAGCACAAATCTTTCTAATAAATACTCATCTGCACTCCTGCCTTGTTTCCAAAAAGCAAGTCCTTTAAACTACCTCAAGAAGGCATTAGGTCATCTTTTCCTGAACTCCCCCCCACCCCCGAAAAAGAACAAGAAACAAACAAAAACAACTTCAGAAATTTATCTGCATCCTACTTCACTGTTACATCATGCTGTAGGCTGTGCTCTCACCCTGCTGGCCCCACCCAAGTCCTTTGGAAAAAGCCACACACGACTATGTCTTTCTCTCTTTTTTTCCCCCCCACACCTATCACACACAGGCTTCCAAAGATTATCTTTCATTTTGGAGCATGGCATGGCTCTGATACTGGCTAAAAATCACTTATTTCAACTGTAGAATCAAATTGGAACACAAACCAGACCTGCCAGATCTCCCTATTCCTAGTTTGGAGTTACTTATGCAAACTCACATTGGGTAAGCGTTCATCTCAGTTTGCTAAGAGGCATACTCCAAGCGGTCAGTAGATACCTTATTTAGGTTATAAAGCCATGTAAGGAAACTTCACAAACTGTCACTTTGGCTTGAATGCCACGCCATTCTGTTCCTCGGTATAGGACCTCTGAACTCAAAATTCTACTGAAAAATAAAGAACACTCCACTAGTATTTTAGAGTGGGTTTCAAAGAGTTACAAATTTGTGAAAGAAGACAGGGACGAGCATGGCAAAGCAGGAATCTGAAAATAACATTTCAGAACCAATCACAAGAATTTTTTTTAAGGGATATAGTAGAAAGAACATTTCTTTGTGGGGAGTCGGTGGGAATTAAAAGGGAGACTTCAAAGTTCCCTACTTAATTGGTATCACTGGGGTTTAATCAGCCTACTCAGCACATCAACTCTCACCAGAAGATGGATGTCAGCATGTAATACGACGAGCATGTGATTTAAGTCAGCCCACAGCTTATTGTGGACCCTCTAGATCTTAGTAACAACAGATGACAATCTTTATTCGTCTTTAAAAAAATGCCTTGATAAAGAAAAAAAAAATCTACAAGTGAAGTTGCCAAGAATAAAAATTCATTGAATTCATAGCTTAATGTCGTTTAAGGGAGTATTTCAAAGGACTCTTATCATGTTTACTTTATTAAATATTCCATAGAAAACTGGCAAAATTATAGCTATCAGTCCTTAGGATTTTCAGTCTAATCTGGCTTAATTAAAAATGAAAGTTCTGTTTCTTTTCTCAGAAAACTCCCATGAACATCTTAAACACAATTTCCTCATTGGTTTTAATGTAAATATTGTCTAATATTAGAAGGGATGGAAAAATTAAAGAAATTGCAGGACAGTGAATTAGAGACAATGATTTATTTTGCCTGAAGAATAACTAGTACTACCAAATGGCAGTTTCATTTAAGTTTTGGCCCTTCTGAACAGGAAGAAAACACGACATAAAAGCATCATTTATCCTGTATATTAACATATCTTGCCTTATTCTTCTATCTCTAAAGTACATCTAAGATTCAGATTTAATAAAAAATATACAATGCCAATGTTTATTTATTTTTGAGAGAGAGTGCAGGTAAACAAGAGGCAGAGTGAGAGGAAGACTGAGAATTCAAAGCAAGCTCTAGGCTCTGAGCCATCAGCACAGAGCCTGATGCAGGACTTAAACTCAAACCGCAAGATCATGTTCTAAGCCAAAAAAAAAAAAAGAAAAAAAAAAAAAGATCACGTTCTAAGCCAAAGTCAAATGCTTAACTGACTGAGCCACCCAGGTGCCCCTGCATTGTTTTCATTCAGTGAATAAAATTATTTTACATCTAGAATTTTAATCCAAATCTTTAAGTATCTGTAATATGACTATTATTCTAAACCAAATTGTAATTGACTGCAAGTGGTGGAGAACAGATACTCTATTACAAAACATTTAGTTCTAGGAAATGAAGAAGTAGGCATTTCTCACATTGGACTAGCTAGAATTACTAGTATATTTTCCCATGGGGTTCATTTTGGAAACGTTCTTCCTAAGAATTCCATTTATGATTCAAAGCCATCCTATTCCCAAAACCTATAGTTATATGACCTCAGTAATTTGCCATGCATAAATTTGAGCAAATTCATTTAGAGATTCCATGGTGATTAATACAGGTTAACTAATAATGTATTTGACATTATATATGACTTAGGTCATGGAAAAAACTATTGAGTCTGCCTCGTAATTTTAAGATAAATCTCTAATGTCATAAATATATAGATAGGAGGAGAGATTCATTACAATTTATCAGGAACAAGATACCTATTCGAGTTATAGAATCCATTCTTTACCTTTGCAGGTCAATTCCCCAATTCATATTGCTTTCTTATAAAAATGTATGTGATGTTCAAAATACCCTCCAGTTCAGAGGTGCCTGGGTGGGTCAGTTGGTTGAGCTTCCACCCTCAGCTCATGTCATAATCTTGTGATTTCTGAGTTCAAGCCCCACATCAGGCTCTCTGCTGACAGTGAGGAGACTGCTTGGGATTCTCAGTGCACCCTGTGTCTGCTCCTCCTCTGCTTGCATGCTCTCAAAAAGAAATAAAGCATTTAAAAAAATACCCTCCAGGGGCACCTGGGTGGCTTAGTCGGTTAAGCGTCTGACTTTCGCTNTTAAAAAAAAAATACCCTCCAGTTCAAATCACTTAATACTATAGTGCCTTGTCTGTGCAGAGTACTCTCAGTGGCCTTACATACTCGTTCACCTGTACCTAAATGCTGGTTACAGTCGCACACCTGTATCACACTCCAGAGTTTAGACTTTTTCCCCTTCCTGTCTTTCTGATGCCACAACCCAAGGATGATATATATTCCTTCTTCTCATCATGTTTCATTTTATAGTCTTTATTTACTGAAGTATTTCCTTCTGTATG
>NW_027533286.1:70489-74691 GCF_008692635.1 Crocuta crocuta
TTTCACGTAATTACGTAACCAAGTGAGGGTAGAAACCACATTTATGAGACTATCTTACAAAAAACATCTTCTCATGGGTGGATGTGAGATCTCACCTCCAACTCTCCGTACAGTATACTGCACAGTCGTTTCCAAGACTCTGGGGGCATGGGCAGCCAGCCCTTTTCAGATCACACGTGGAGAATTCTAATATGCCACCTACACTCGACTCAAACAAGTATTATCAAAGAAAAAATGATATGGTGATATGTTTCTATTACACTGATGTACAAAATCATCACCCAATAGTAAGCACGTTAGGTGTATACTCATGTCTGTATTACCACATTTACTTATATATCACATAACATCTATGAATACATGTTTACCCTGTTAATATAGAACACATATGTAGTATTATACCTTGTGTCAACGCATATATGTAAAAATATATACATAGATGCACGCATGTCAGTGTCAACACTTTATTTTTTTTTTTTTTAATAGTTTATTGTCAAATTAGTTTCCACATAACACTCAGTGCTCATCCCCAAAGTGTCCTCCTCCATGCCCATCCCCTTAGATGAGGGTTACTTAGGTGATTTTCATTTTGGCTACATTCTGTCAATGTTTTAGAACATTCTCTACAAAGCATTACAGAAATTATATGCGATTTAAAAAAAAAAATCAGAATGACTGTCTTATAACCAGGATGATTGTCATCAGGGACTAGGACCTCATAGCCTGTCAGAAAAAACATCTAGCAGTGGAGAAGGCAAGGGTTTTTCAAACCAGATGACAACTCAGCTGGAATCAACCAATGGATCACTGGGTTGATATGTAGTTCATATATAGTTACANTCAAATTATATTAAAAGTGCATGGAATAAATGTTCCAAAAAATATGAATTTCCCAGTATTCAAATTCAAAAGAGGACCATTTAATTAACAAATTTTAAAACTGGCATATTCTGGGGGTGCCTGGGTGGCTCAGTCGGTAAAGCATCTGATTTTGGCTCAGGTCATGATCTCACAGTTCGTGGGTTTGAGCCCTGCATCGGGCTCNGGTTCATGTGAATCAAGCTCCAGGCACTGTCAGCATGGAGCCTGCTTGGGCTTTTCTTTTTCTCTCTCCTCTCTCCCTGCCCCTCCTCTCATTCCCAGATGCTCAAGCNCTTTCATACCCATCACCCTCCTTCCCCTCCCCCCACCATCCCCATCAGCCCTCAGTTTGTTCTCAGCATTCAAGAGTCTCTCATGGTTTGCCTCCCTCCCTATACCCCACTATTTTCCCTCCTTCTTCTCCCCCACGGTCCTCGTTAAGTTCCTCCTAATCCTCCTATACGTGCAAACATCTGAATGGGTCCTTCTCTGCCTGACTTCTTTCGCTCAGCATAACACCCTCAATCAACTTTTTAAAAAGAATTTTAAAATGGGCATATTATGNTTTAGAATTTGTCAAAAATACATTTATAACAAAAACACATTTGTTATATATGCATTCCCTAATTCATCTACTTTTAGTGGCTCAGTTTATGTTTGAGGGGTTTAGGGGCAGAAAGAGGCTCCGCTACACTCCTGGCAATGCAGAAAAGCATGGGAAAACACGTGGTTTGGGCAAAACACCTTAACCAAGAACTTGAACCATCTGTAATATCACCTATTTATTTGGGACCTCAAATACACACATACACATCATATAAAATAGTTGGAATGGATTTAAATAGTCACTTAAAAGACATATAAAGGATACAGAGAATTTATGATCAACCTCCAGTTAAAAAATACTCCTGTCTCTAGAGGCCTTCAGTCATTTCAACTACCTTGTTCTTCTTTCAATGTTCAGATAGGGGTTAAACCGACAAGATTAAACACCATTTGTGTCACAGGGACACAGACCACAGGAGCAACTCCATCTCCAATAGCTCTGAATAGTCCTGTAGTGTCCTTTCCTAGGACCAAGAACTTCTCACTCGGTCATGTTTCTAACCGACCAGGGACTGCTCACCAGTTCCTTCCTACCTTTGGTCATAGAGCAGGGTTGCTCATAGCGAGGTCCTCCAAACAGCAGGATCAGCGGCTTGTGGCCAACTGGTGAGAAATGCCAGTTCTAACAATTCACTCTAGAACTGCTCGCTGAGACACTGAAGGCGAGGCACATCGATCTGGATTTGACGCCTCCCAGAGCATTCTGGTGAACGCTGAAGTGTGAGAGCCAATACCGTAGAGAAAGTAGACAGAGATCTTGTCCTTGACATTGTTAATAAGAACCATAGCAGACAACCCTTATAGTAGCTCACAAAATTCATTTCAAATGAGCCAACAATTTTTTAATTTTTTTAAATATTTATTTCTGAGAGAGAGAGCGTGAGCAGAGGAGGGTCAGAGAGAGAAGGAGACACAGAATCTGAAATAGGCTCCAGGCTAGCTCCAGGCTCTGAGCTCCAAGCTCTGAGCGTCAGCACAGAGCCCGACACGGGGCTTGAACCCACACATCATGAGATCATGACCTGAGCCAAAGTCAGATGCTTAACCAACTGAGCCACCCAGGCACCCCTCAAATGAGCCAAAAATTTTTAAATGTAGAAGGTAGGTTGTAAAATCAAGTGCACACAGTCCAAAATTTACACAAGATTTAACTGAAAATTGCATTTAAAGTTGGCATAATGATACTTGGAACGTATTTCCCCACAGGCCTAATGCTACAGAACTGTGGCAAAGGAATCCAGCCATAACAAAGCAATCTATTCAAACCATCAAGTTGTACTATAGTATTCAGAGCACTAACTTTATTCTTGAGAGGAGTGACAATGAGGTTTAAGAAGGAACCTATAAGGTTAACAGAGGAAAGAAACAGATGAAGAAGGAGGAAAAATAGTTACTCCCCTCTCTTCTTGGTGTAGTCATTACTGGTACAAGGCAAAAAAAATAATAATAATAATAAGTCGTCAGTTTACTTTGACTACATTCAAACTACCTACATACATCAGAATCCTAACTTTTATTAGTATATCCTTTACCACAGAGCTTCAATCTCTCCCTCAATTTCCAGGGTCACAATAATAAGGTAGAGTATGTAGATTCTGTTTCTAAGCTCAGAAACTGGTGAAACCAATAGAAATGCCTCATGGGTTCAAGCAGGAAATAAGATTTAGGAAATATATGGAGTAGTGTTAAATATTGCTCCAGTATTATACAGAGGATTGAGGCTCTAAGAAATTAGAAGTACATGTTCTGCTCTCATGACACTACCTGTCAAACATACCCTTGGGCTTAACTTTCCAAGTTATCTGCCAGTTTGTGACCTCTAGGTCTCTGAACACTTCTTCCTGCTCCATCCCCAATTCCAAATTTGGGCACTGAAGGACCAGCGGTAGAGAGAAAGCTATTGAGAGGCGCCTGGGTGGCCCAGTTGGTTAAGTGTTCAACTGTTGGTTTCAGTTCAGGTCGTGATCTCAAGGTTCAATGGTTGGAGCTCAACATGGGGCTTCACACTGGTAGTGTGGAACCTGCTTGGGATTTTCTCTCTGTTCCTTTCCTGCTCGCGCTCTCCAGCTCTCTCTCAAAATACATAAAAACTTAGAAATATTTAAGAAAAGAAAGCTATTGAAGTTAATTATTTCACATTTAGGTGTGAATGACGATTCAGACTATTAACAGTCTTTTAAATTCAGGTTGCTACCTATAATTTTCAAGTTAGTCTCTACTCTAATTCATGAGTCCTCTTAGCTCTTATTTTTTAACACAACTGTGAAAATAAAGGTAAACTTCACCACAGTTGAGTACGAGGCCAGAATGGGGAGCTGTTCCATTCACGGTCCATTACAGGAAAAATGATCAATTACAGGGCCCAATATTAGAATCCTCAGCAGAAAAGAACCATCAATGACAGGCCCCAATAGGGAAAAGATGTACATTCCATCTCCCACAAGACACCAACTATCCTGGAATAACTCTTGCTTTTTGACAATGGACTTTTGTTCAAAACAATCCTTCTCAACTTCCTCCCCTTTTCTCCATAAAATAACATTCCTCTCCTTTGTCTGTTGGGCTTGCGTATGATCACACCTTAGTATCAATGTCCCAAATTACAAAATCTGTTATTGCCAAATAAACCCATTCTTTCTGGTAAAGTAACTGACAATTCTATTTTTAAGGTTAACATTGTAGATTTAATAGATGCCGGGTGCTATTTTCAGAGTGTCCTGAGGAGGGGTCTAGAA
>NW_027533286.1:74744-81142 GCF_008692635.1 Crocuta crocuta
AAACTTGCTACAGAGCAAACAACCTGGCAAAATTCCTGTGATGATCAAGAAACAAAAGTCCAACTGAAAAACCAAAAACGCAGGAGCTTGAAACAGCAAGATGGCATCACATGCATTGTTGGGCCCCTTTTCCAAGCTGCTGGCTCCAGCCAAACTCCCAAGAAACTCTTAAGCATGGTCAAAGTTCTAGGTTCCAGAGTCATCACATGACAGACCTGACTGGTTCAAAGTTGGATGGACCTTGGACACCTCTGTCTTGAGGATCTAGCTCATCCAACAATAAATCGCCAAAGATGCTTTTGAGTGTAAAAGAAGAAATGGGTTGGAATAAAATATTCAAACACTAATACAGTATGCTCCTTATTGTGATTATACCAGTCCTCTTGGATTCACCAATATGTGGAGTTGTAAATGTGAGAGAAAAATTACACATCAACAATTTTAATTCCCACTTGTGTTTTCTGAAGAGCCTGACCAATATTCTTAAAAGAACATGTAACTAGGGGTGTCTGGGTGGCTCAGTCAGTTGAGCATCCAACTTTGGCTCAGGCTCTTGGTCAAGCTGGGTGTTGAAAGCTCAGAACCTGGATCCTGCTTCATATTCTGTGTCTGCCTCTCTCTACTCCCCTCCCCCAATCGCCATCTCTCTCTCTCTCTCTCTCAAATATAAACATAAAATATAACTAGGAGCATGTAACTAACTAGGAGCATGTAACTAACTAGGAGCATGTAACTAACTAGGAGCATGTAACTAACTAGGAGCATGTAACTCTATGTATCTAGTGACTTCCCCACCAGATCATACTACCTTTTTGCTCCTTAAAATTCACTTCCCCCCTTTTTTGACAATGTTTTAAAGTTTATTTCCTTTCAGAGACAAAGACAGAGAGAGCATGAGCAGGGGAGGGGCAGAGAGAAAGAATCCCAAGTAGGCTCTGCACTGCCAGCATAGAGCCCAATGTGGGGCTCAAACTCAAGAAACCAGGAGATCATGTCCTGAGCCCAAACTGAGTCAGACACTTAACCTACTGAGCTACTCATGAGCCCCAAAATTCAGTTCCCCTTTAATCTTTAGCAAACTCCTAACACAGATTTAATCCTTGTTACTATTTGCTTTGAGTAAAAACTCCTTTAAATTCAATACTCATGTAGAATTATTCTATTTGAAATATATTCAAGCCACAATGTCTTTTTTACCATTTTCTACCCATTTTTGTGATGGTTTGACCATTTCTCAGGGTAGGTGATGATAATGGAACTCTCCTGTCCTAAATAATACAAAATCAGAATTGATAACTCATTCTCAATACTTGAAATGAGATTAGAAGAAGGGGCAGTACTAACAGGGTAGTATGGACAAAGGACAGAAAAGACAGGGGCATTTCACAGTCAAATCTGCTTCTCAAGGAAACCAGTTTTTAGTTACTATGATGACCAGGCCCTTAAGGTGTTCAAGTGGTCATTACAATCAGCTTTTATGGATTAAAATATAGTCTTATAGCGTTGCCATGTATATACTATACTTGTCTTGGGCATGCCTGCAGTTGTCAGTAAAATTATGTCCATTCTCAAAATAGCCTGTCAGTTTCATGAGATAAGCCAGGTCAGGTTTCAGTGGAGAACGAATTGAAACGATGACATAATGTCCCTTAACTAGGGACAGAGCCTCAGCTATTAAATCTTTAAGTCCATAGGCTGTGATGGGCTTTACCTGTTTCAAGGACATGAGAAGTCAGAGCTCATGACCCAAGCCTAACTTAAGTTTATGACTGCATTAACAGGAGATCTGAGGGTGTATATAACACCCTATGTGTTACCAGGACAAAAGCCTCAACTGTTAAGAAGTGAACAAAGTAAATCCGTTCCTATAAATGGGTACCCTGCCATCATTTGCATGCCCTTACCAAAATCCACTGGAGGCTGTAAAAGCCAAATATTCACATTCTTAGCATCATTGGCCTCGAAGGACGGCCATGCGAAAACAGTACTTGTGGTGAGACATTAAGCAGCAGTCTGTTGGAGGGAGTACTGGCTACCAGTGGTAGCCAATCACAGAGCCACCAGCTCTAATATCACAAAGATACCGAAGGAAAACCAGAAGCAGCCTTCCTAGGTATCTTGCTCTGTAACACGTAGACAGCTGGTTATTCTTCTATCTTCACTAAAATGCACATCTAACAGATATACAAATTCATCATAATCCATTTTTCAACTTATTTATCTCATCATTGATGTTTCTAGTGTTATGTTCAGTATTTAATAGCTTACTTTCCAAAAAGAAAAAAAAAATCCCTTAATAGTATCATTTGCTCATTTCTGTGGTATAAATAACCCCACCATAGTACATATGCCCCATCATGGTTATTTCAAGAGACCAACATGAGGCCACTGAACTTGGAGATAGGAGATTCACTCAATTGGCTCTCATGGGCAAGTACAAACCAGCTCTAGTCCATCACTGACATTTCTCTTATAACTAACCACATTTTCACAAAACTATTAGAATTCATTAGTGTTACTTTCAATTTCATGGTCATAGAGAACAGACTTTCTACAAAGAGAAAGGTAGAGCTCAGAAGCACTGAACGTCAAGATAAATTGGCTACATTTATTACACTGGAAGCAGCTATCAACTTTAAGCAAAACTTTAAGTAGAAACTTAAAAGTTGTCTTCAGTCTCAAGCCAAATGTGCTCATTAATTCACTATGAAAATTTCCAATTTTCCTCCTTGGGTAAAAGAAGACAATCTAATTCACTACCTTTTCAGAGAAAATGTAATTGATTTGAAAACAACACTTGTGTTAAGTAACTTGCAGGAAAATGCTTTTTAGTTCCCACAAATATCCATGACCCTATCTGTAATCCAGAAAGAGAACTGAAGTTTCTCTGGTCCCTTAGCCCTTGGGTCTATTTTTGCAATAGGGAGGCACTCCTGTCAATTACCTAAAACAGAATAAAACTGGTAATTTTAGCAGAACGTATTTTAATAATTGTTAACTATGGAGAGTATTCCCTCCAATTTCCTTAGCAAGGGTGTCTCTGGAGAAGACTCCTTGTATATTAAAGCACAGCAAAATCTTAACTCTCAAGCTTTGGGTTTCTTAAGCACCAAAACAAGACTTCTACAAACGAGTTCAATGAATTACCCCAATCCTTTAGGATGATATTAAGCATATTATTTCCCTGGAATGAGTAAGTACAGGCCCCATTACCATAGTGATTTTTTAGTTATTAAACCACTTAGCAAGAAAATATTTCCAATTGAATTAATCGCTAGTTCTGAAAGGATGGTTTTTCAAAATGCCTTCTAATTTCTTAAGTTTCTCTGGTAAATTCTCCAATATCTTGGTCTAATTGGATTCTTGGGCTTACCCTGTGAATATCTAATTGTTTAGTGAATAACATTAAGAGCATAATTTAAGAGCATTAGTTCAAAATGAAAAAGTTAGGTTCACTTACATCGTATTCTTGGGTTTTGTTTTTGTGGTTTCGTTTGGTTTGGTTTTTAAGGAGCCTCCATCCCACAACTCTGGGATCTTGACCTGAGCCAAAAATCAAGACTCAGAAGCTCAATCAACTGAGCTATCAAGGTGCTCCATATTCTGGTTTTTAATAAGAATAGGCAAAATACTAAGTCAGTCAAGTGTGTTTCAAAAGTTATTTTGCCTAACTTTAATGTATTATTCCATAGAATAGTCTCCTTATAACCACTGTAGGTAGACAAAATCAGAGATAGCAAAGCTCTGATAGAATCATCTTTCATAGCTGGAATCTGGAAAAAAATATGGAGTCTATCAAAGCAAATTTGGTCACCCAAAGGATCTGGATATGGAAGACTCCAAGATCAGAGTAGGAATAGTCTTTACACACATTCCTTTTTTTTTTTAAGCAACTGCTAAGAAATAAAAAGCAAAAACTGCTTAACTTACTTCTGAAAGAAAATACTTGTACTTCAGAGTTCAAGAGGTTAAAAAATCTTCCATGACACAAATCCATAGTTCTACTTTACTCAATTATTCATGCATTATTCTGTGCCAGTAAAACATCTAAAGATGCCAGGAGATGCTAAATGAATATAAACCAAAAAAAAAAAAAAATCATGCAAGAAGTCACATGGGCTAAATTTACATCTGGCTTAAAAAGATCAACAGCATGGGGCTGTTTATATTATATTGAGCTATTTCTAATTAAAGCATAACCAATCAATAGATCAAGTACCCCTATCTGTGGTATCCAAACAGGAATAGACAGTTATAAACATACTGTACTGAAATACTTTATATGCGGACATTTCCCCTTTAAGATATAGGAACCTTGTGTGAAAGAATATAAGCTGTGGTTTGGGTTATTCTTTTTTTAACAACAAATTTTTCACCCCAAATATAGGACTCTTCATGGGTATGCTCTCATTCAGATTTCTAAGGGCATATATGTAAACCATAATCATATTGAAGAGCTGCCCCTTGTGGAAATGGGTGAAGAATATGCAGTGGTGATGGGACAAAGTAATAAATGATCAAGGGATAGTTCTCCATTGGTTGTGGCTTCACATCAAATGAACCAAAATGACTGGATTAAAAAAAAAAATCAATCTAAAAGGTAGAATATGTTTGTGTCCTCAATTTGTTGGTGTCTTAACACTGCTTATTACAGCCTAAGAAATGACTCGAATAGTACCACTAAAAGCGTAACTGAACCCCTTATGTTGACTTTACTTTTACATCTTTCTAGGCATTTTAATAACACACTCTAAAATTTCTCTTACCATTTAACTAGGTCTACAAACCAACTTAGGAGAGAGAAGCGCTGGGTGGTGGAAACAGATACTGCCAGTGTAACAGGTTTTCCATTTGCTTTGTTTGGCATCACAGCTCCACCACATTATGCTTTCCAATGCAGAGCAATGGACTACAAAAAGCATTTATTAATAGCAGCCACCCCTATGCCTCAGAATCAAGAAAACAAAATCAACACCTAAAAACAAAAATCCTTACAAGACAAAAACCCTCATTTTATAAAGATGCAGAAGTTAAAATATTCAACAAGAATTGCATTTTCTGTTTTACTTAATGGTCTCTAACCCCTTAAAGGGAATGGTCTATCAAAAAAGGTTGATGTTGAAAATCAGATATACCTGTTGGACCCAGAAGTCACCCCACCCAGATTTTTTGCAGTTCTAATTAAAGCTCAATTTTACAAATGTAAAAAAATAAATCACTCCATTTTTAAAAAGGGACTCTCAGCTGCAGTGGCTAATACCAAATGCACAGTTACGTAAAGGTAGTTTTCTTCAGAGATGGAGTCCAGCAAGACATTTCTAAGACACATGAACCTAGTTTTGAGAAAGTATAGATCTTTTTTTTTTTTTTCCCTTCTCTCAGTGGCTTACNGGTAGGAGAAAAATGATCAACAGTTACTCTGTAGCATTAACCTTTAACACATTTTCCCCCAAAATACTAACAGGTTTGTAGTAAATATCCTTCTGCATATTTCAGACACTTACTGTGACAAGTTGCTATGTAAGAAGATGTACGAACAACAGCAGCTTTAAAACAATGTATGAAAGTACCCAAAAAATTGTTTTCCAACTATTATTTTAGGGTAACTACTTAAAGCCAATTCTGTTATGCTAGGGGCTGAACGATTAAAGCATTCCAGCTAAGAAAGTTGACCATTTTTCCCCTTGAAACATGAGAAGCATGTTAGGTTAATTGGATAAGGAAAAAAGACAAGTGTGGTTTTTAAATTTGTAAACAATTATTTCTCTCAGGTACTCTAAGAAGCACCATTCTTTCTTGACTTCCAAGAGTCATGGCCAATTTATACTACTAGGGAAGAGAAATCCTGCTCTGTAATCTTCGAAACCCTTTGCTGGTCTGCGCTTTACCCAATTCCCTGGTTTCTTAGTAATTTTTGTTTTCTACTGGGATATTTCCTTTAACCCCACTTCAGAAATGCATTTGGACAGTGACTTTATCCTCGGTCTTCTTCACCATCCAGCAAACTATGTAAAGAAATCTGCAATGATCCTGTTATTTTGCTGCCCACAATCTGGTGCATTTCCAAGGGCGAGAGCAGCAGATTCAAGCAGCTGAAACTTCATCCTTTGGGAAAGCTTAACAGCTGCTTCCATTTGCAGCTTTACCGACCTATCCTGGTTTACAAGCGTTTGCTTATGTAGGCCAGACTACCAAACACCAGAAGATTCATTACAAATGAAATTTACACATGGAGGGGGGGTGGGGAGAGGGGCACTATGGAAGCCTTGCAAAAACCTTAGACTTTTTGTTCCTGCTGCTTTACTGGTTTTCAACTCGTACAGTTAAGCTCCAGGCACGCAAGCGCCTCTGACATTTCCCTTTAGTACATTTAAGATGGGAGGTGAAACTTCTAAGAT
>NW_027533286.1:81242-82821 GCF_008692635.1 Crocuta crocuta
GGATCTCTCTTCCTCTTTACCTTTTTTTTTTTTTTTTAAACAAGTTACCATTCTCTAATAAAACCGATATTCAGTGGCTTTCTCTGAAAAATCAACAAAAAACAAAAATCCCTCACCAATTCTCACTTGGCGCAAAAGGAAAACTTGACTTTCTGCCTTCTCGGACCGACAGCAGCACCCCCTCCTCCCGCGGACGCGCCTCGCGTGGTCCCCCGCCCTCCCCACACGCGCGGGGGCGCGGTGACAGTCCCCTATTCCTCCTTCGCTCGGCGCCACAACTTTCCGAAAGCCTGTACGAACTTCCAGGGCACAGCCTGGGCTGAGAGCAGCGGGATACGCCGTATACCCCAACACTAAACAGCAAGACAACGAGATCCTACCAGCGCGACTCTTGATGACGTCGATGAATCCGTCCCCAGCGGCATCTTCCCGGGTCTGCTCCAGACCCCTGGGCTGAGCCATAGCCACCCACCACGTGTCCCGGCTCCCCCACGCCCCAAACTTTGGAAGGCAGGTGGGTCCGCGCCGTCCGCCTGATGCTCTCCAAAGCAGGTAGCTTGCCGGAGATCCGGTGTGTCTGAGCGCGGATTTCTCTCCTCCCCGGGCCCACAGCCACGGAAATAGGGATGCGTGGGGAGGGGGTGGGGAGTGATGGCGAACTGGAAAATACAAACACTGACACCTGGGTTGATTGGAAGGGGTGCCGTCAAAATACCCAGCCCATGCTTGGAGAGGAGGAAACAGGTGCTGTTCCCAACTCCGGACTCTAAAATAGAGTGGGCGAGGCCTGCAAGGTGAAAGCTGAGGAGGGACCCGGTGGTCAATAAATCCACAAGCGAGTTGGAGACTCGCTTTTCCACGCTGCGCAGAATCGATGCAAAAACAGGAGCAATTAGGGAGCCGCTTGCCAAAAGCAGCACATGAGGTCATGAATGATTTAGCATTGCCACTTATAAAATGACTACACTGGGGATAAGGGTCACTTACTTTTGCTATCTGGGTCACTTACACGTGTGTACCCCACCGGTGCATCTTGACTTCAATGCACTGGCCAGCAATGGGGAATAGAGGCCGAGCATAATCATATTTCTTAGGCGATTTCACCAAATCTTCCCACCCTTCTTTGAATGTGTATATTCACTCTGACCGCCTCCTCCATCCCTACCTCCCACCACTGAGGCTAGAATTAGATTGGACTATAAACAGCTCATATGACTTTATTTTCTAAAAATGTCAGAAGTGACTTTCATTTGGTTGGTATCCTTACTCCCCCACCCCATCCCACCCCTTTACACATGTAATTCATCCTGCACTTCTTCCTACAGGAGCCAGGTCGCCCTAAATCCTGTCCATCGCCTACCAAAGAGAAATGAACTTTACAAGAAGAACTTGGCAAGGGGCCTAGCAACAGCTAAGGAGTTTCTTTTCTTGTTTTCTTCTGCATTTTCATTCAGAGTCGATTCTCCCCCTCTTCCAAAACACCACTTCTCTACCATTGGGAGACAGTGTAATCATCTGAGGAGCTTTACAAAACTCTAATGCCTAGTTTCCAGGGGCCCCCCACCCCCACCCTCCACGC
>NW_027533286.1:83016-83389 GCF_008692635.1 Crocuta crocuta
CCACGATGATTAATTGTTCTGGGCTCTCACCTGGGGCATCAGGAGAATTTTAAAAAAAAAAAAAAAAAAACCCAAAAAACCCTCCCAGATGATTACAATGGGCAATCAAGTTTGAAAAACATTGTGATAAAAGGACTTATAAACAGTCAATTGGGTGCCTTCATCAAGACAATTTTACCAGTAACCCTTTTCCATTCCCACTATAATACCTTTGATTAAACACATGTTTGCTCTCCTGTTTTCCCTTGCCAGATTGGCCATTTGCATGGCAGTAGATAATTTATTTTGACAAGAATGTAGTAGTTAGGCTTAGTTCCACAATCTTTTGGATTAAAAATAGACTCAGGATGGAGTCTCAAGCAGGTTCCTCTCA
>NW_027533286.1:83461-84061 GCF_008692635.1 Crocuta crocuta
GAGTCTCAAGTAGGTGCCTCTCAGCTTCAGTCTGAGTAGTCATGCTTTTTGAAGATCTGGGTTTCTTGCTGCTGTTTACAGGCAGACCTCTTAGGTTTCTTGAGTGTCTATTCTTTTAGATTTCAGTCTTCTATCAAGTCCATCAAGTCAAAATATTCAGAGAAAGCATATCTTCTATTTCAGAAAAGAGTGAGAGTTGTCCCGAAGTTGTTAACAAAAATCACAAAGACTGTGCTATCCTGTGTTTTATATTATCATGCTTCTATAATCAGAACAGTAGGTATTAGTACAAGGCCAGCCAAAGTGGTACAACAGAATAGAGTCCGGAAGTATAAGCATCCAAATCATGATTTTGGCTCGCGGTTCATAAGATGAAGCCCAGCCTCAGACTCCATGCTGACAGCACAGAGCCTACTTGGGATTCTCAATCTCTCTCTTCTCTCTTCTCTCTCTCTCTTAAAATAAACAAACTTAAAAATGGAATAAGTAATTATGATGTTTTCTTAGAGTTAGAATTCAGTAAATTGTATAAAAAATATAGATTGAAGATTCATATATACAAAATAAAACCTAATAAATGAAGAATCTATGAAATTTTAC
>NW_027533286.1:84106-85273 GCF_008692635.1 Crocuta crocuta
GTGGGAGAGGAGGAGTGAGGGGGGGTGGGGACAGAGGATCTGAAGGTGGCTCTGCACTGACAGGCTGAGAGCAGCGAGTGTGAGAGCATTCTTAAACCAAACACTAATTCCAAATGACTTTAAGGACAAAACTGTCACATTCAACACATAAGAAGTAAAAACTTCTAGAAAGCCAAAGACCTAATAAAGTGAAAACACAATAAAGAGAGAGAGAAACCTTAAAGCATCTATAACAAAGGCTTAATATCTCTATTTTAATGAAAGTCTGCGGATTTATCATTATTTTTTTATATTTATTTATTTTGAGACACAGAGAGTGAGTAAGCAGGGGAGGGGCAGAGAGAGAGGGAGAAAGAATTCCAAGCAGCCTCTGCACAGTTAGTGTGGAGCCAGATGCAGGGTTTGAAACTTATCAACCATGAGATCTAGACCTCAGCCCAGGGGTGCCTGGGTGGCTCAGTCGGTTAAGCGTCCGACTTCAGCTCAGGTCATGATCTCATGTTTTGTGGGTTCAGGCTCTGTGCTGACAGCTAGCNCCCAGGTGCCCCTACAGATTGATTTTTAAAAGACAATCCAATAAGAAAATAAAAAATGAATACATAAACAGAAAATCCACAACAGAGGATGTGCAAATAACAAAGAAACTTAGGAAAATGTATAAACTTTATCACAGTCAGGAAAAGGAAAAGGAGATAATATCTCCTGTCATCAGATAGAAGGAAAAAGAAGTGGAATCATATTCAATGTTGGAAAGGGAGATTAAAAAAAAGGCATTAATGTTCCCTACTTGTGAAGTATTGATACATTTTAAGAAAATAAGCCAAGAATAGCTATTAAAATGTATATAATCTATTGCCCACCAATCCCTCCTTAGGAATCTATCTTAGGAATCACCATTATGTAAGGATATTAANCTGGAAGCCTTATTTATAAGAACACAGTCACTGAAAACAACTTAATATCCATTAATGAGGAATTCATCAAAGCAACTTTATTATTCCAAACAATGGAATATTATACAGCTAGTTAAAAAAGGAGTATCATTTGTACCCAAAATTATGATCAAAATGAACCTAATCCGGTGCCTTATTAAAAGAACAGTATATCATAATAATGTTGGTTTTATTTGGGCAGCAGAGGTTCCTTTTAACACTTTAAAATCAATCG
>NW_027533286.1:85308-85622 GCF_008692635.1 Crocuta crocuta
GAAACATGAAGGGTAAAACAGCAGAAAAAGTGTTGGAAAAATTTACTCCATCTCAAAAAATAAGAAATATAAAACCTCCTGGCAAACTCAGAATAGAATTAAACTTCCTTAATCTGCTAAAGTGTATTTATAAAATGAATTTTATAGCAAATACCATATTTAATTAATATACTAGTCAGTACTACAAGATTAAAAAAAACACCAAGTAAAATGTTAGGATTTGGGAAGAAAAATGAAGCTGTTATTATTTACAAACTATATATATACATAGAAAATACAGAACTGTCAGATAAAATTTATAATTAATAAGTGAA
>NW_027533286.1:85650-85810 GCF_008692635.1 Crocuta crocuta
CATCAATAAACATCAAATATCTATAAAAATATACAAAATATGTGTCAGCCTTCTAAACAGAAACAATAAGAATGAGAGGCCTTAAAGAAAATCTACATAAATGAAGAAATATACCATGCTCATAGATAAGTAGAATTAATTTTATAAAAATACAAATTCA
>NW_027533286.1:85866-88561 GCF_008692635.1 Crocuta crocuta
AAAGTGAAAACTGTTAAAGGAAAAACAATAAAACTGCTAGAAGATAACATAAGAGAATAGCTTCATGACGTTGGGACAGACATTTCTTAAACAGGATGTAAAAGCACTAAGATTAAAGAAGAAATATTGGCATAATGACTTAATTAAAGTAGGAAATTCTAATTGTAGGGGTGCCTGGGTGATTCAGTCAGCTACGCATCTTTCTTCCGCTTACATCATGACCTTGCAGTTCCTGGGTTTGACCCCCAGGTCAGGCTATGACAGCCCAGAGCTTGGCATCTGCTTCTGATTCTGTCTCCCTCTCTCTCTGCCCCTCCCCTGCTCGCACTCTTTCTCTCAAAATTAAATACATATTAAAAGAATTTTAGGGGCACCTAGGTGGCTCAGTTGGTTAAGCATCCAACTTCAGCTCAAGTCATGATCTTGTGGTCAGTGAGTNAGAGCACAGACTTAAACATATATGGTCACCTGATTTATAACAAAGATAGCTCTGCAATTCAGTAGGGAATAAAAATTCCTTTCAATAAATAATTTGGAGACAATTAGAAATTAGAATTTAGAGTTAAATGTGAAAACTGTTAAAGGAAAAACAATAAAACTGCTAGAAGATAACATAAGAGAATAGCTTCATGACGTTGGGACAGACATTTCTTAAACAGGATGTAAAAGCACTAAGATTAAAGAAGAAATATTGGCATAATGACTTAATTAAAGTAGGAAATTCTAATTGTAGGGGTGCCTGGGTGATTCAGTCAGCTACGCATCTTTCTTCCGCTTACATCATGACCTTGCAGTTCCTGGGTTTGACCCCCAGGTCAGGCTATGACAGCCCAGAGCTTGGCATCTGCTTCTGATTCTGTCTCCCTCTCTCTCTGCCCCTCCCCTGCTCGCACTCTTTCTCTCAAAATTAAATACATATTAAAAGAATTTTAGGGGCACCTAGGTGGCTCAGTTGGTTAAGCATCCAACTTCAGCTCAAGTCATGATCTTGTGGTCAGTGAGTTTGAGACCCACTTCGGGATCTGTGCTAACAGCTCAGTGCCTGCTTCAGATTCTGTGTCTCCCTCTCTCTCTGCCCCTCTCCCANTTTAACAAAAGGATGTAAACCTTGAATAGATGTTTCACCATAAAGAATATCCAAATGGCCAATAAAAATATGAAACGAAGTTAAATATTATAAAAGTATCAAGATATGAACATTTAAACCACAAAGTAAAACAACTGCATACCCGTTGTAATNAGTATGCCTAGTGCTTGACACATAAATTCCATCTTTTGGCATATTACCACCATCACCAGCCACAACAAAAATCTAAGTGTATTAGAGGTGAGGACAATACCTGCATCATTTTCCATAATACTCAAAATTAGAAACAACCCTCATTTTCAGCAACAGAAAACAATAAAAAATTATATAATCTATAATTATGAAATTATAGATTCATAAAAATGAACGCTATAGAGCAGTGAAAAGCATGGGGGACTGCTATGTTCAAGGGTGTTCATAGACTCTACAAACGTAAGTTTTTTAATGTTTATTTATTTATATTGAGAGGGAGAGAGAGACACAGAGGGAGTAAGCATATGCAAGTTTGGGAGGGACAGAGAGAGAGAGAGAGAGAGAGAGAGAGAGAATCCTAAGCAGGCCCCACACTGTCAGTACAGAGTCCATGTGGGGCTTGATCTCATGAACTGTGAGATCATGACCTGAGCCAAAATTAAGAATCAGACGCTTACCCGACTGAGCCACCCAAGGTGCCTCCAAACATAATTTGAGTGAAGGAAACCAAACACGAAAGATGCACGCACAGTGATTCCATTTACATAGGGATTAAAAGCGTTAAAACCAAATTACGGTGATAGAAGAGAAAATTGGTTATCTTTGGAGGGATAATCAGATGATTGGAACTGGACAACAGGGAAGACCCTGGATTTTTTGTAACATCTGTTATCTTGTTCTGAGTGATAAATATACTTCTTCACTTTGTAAAAACTATGCAGTTCATTTATGAATCATATATTTTTATGTTTCCATNCATATAAATTTCTAAATTTATCTGTCAAATATTATTATGTGAAACAACCAAATTGTAGTTTAGTATTTATAATACCTCATTGAAAATTAACTCTGTATGACTATATATTGTTTCTACAAGCATAAAGAAAAACATAGATATGAACACACAAAAGGGAAACTATGACATTTTAAATATGGAGCAAGATTTTGTGAATTTCTGAAATGCATAAGCTTTAACAGACTGAGAGAGTGGGTAACTAGAACTGTTGCTCATTATTTTATTCTACTGCAGACATCTTCAAAAGTTAATTTGAAGTCTGCCTGGAAACGCTCTGGTGTAGATGACCAAGCAATGGAAAGGAAGCTATTACAATCTTCCCTATCCCAAATCCATACTGTTGTATTTGTTTGAACATATACACAAGGTAGACTTCTTAGCATTCTCTTAATTAAAAACTATGAGGTTAGAGAGGCTAGAATACCTCTCTAGATCAGCCAGTTACTTCTACGTGAATGCTTAAATGACACACAGATATTTCATATATTGTTCACATGGGGAGTCGCCCAACTAAAGGAATTTCATGGACCCCTGTTAACCTTTCAGTTACTCTACATCAGGAAGTATTTGCAATGAGGGAAATAAAAAGGCATTCAAATAATATGTTAAAGAGTTTCAGA
>NW_027533286.1:88575-89067 GCF_008692635.1 Crocuta crocuta
TAAAAACTTTCAGATTACCAGCTAAAGCCATTTATTTTTTTGAATTGCCCAACTAGAATATGAATAACATGATATGATTAACTGAAACTCCACCACTTGAATTATGAAAACATCATGGCATCCCAGCAGCTCTCAAAAATGGCACATCTCGATGATACTACAAATAAGCATTCCGCATGTAGTTTCCCTTAGCAGATAATCCTGCAACATATTTCAGATGTGTGTTTTATGCATTGTCATCACTTCTATATAGAGGTATCCATTGATGACAAGAGAGAACTTTCATGAATCAGTGGGACTATTGGCTTTCTCTTAACAGATATTTTAGAAAACACATTTTGAAATAAGTGTATTTTAGGGATGCAGAGAAGCCTTTTTCCCCTAGAAGACTAGACTAGTTGATATTTTTAGATTCTTGTCATGGATTTTGCAAAATTTTCTAAGAAACATTTTCTACACAATCAAGGGTAATTTGAATCACCACACTATGCT
>NW_027533286.1:89145-91630 GCF_008692635.1 Crocuta crocuta
TTTTTTTTTTTTTTTTTTAAGGGAATCCTTTGAAATGTTTGACTACTAGAATGATCTAAATTTAAGCATTTTCTTCTGGTATGCCCTCACACTGGGAGTATTTTAGTAGAAGATGGAATGGTGTGTTGATATTGAGGATATATTGATAAGTAGATCTAAAACCCAGATAGTAGACTTTTCTGTGTAATATCTGAAATGTTCTAATAAACCATGCTGTCAAGATCAGTTTTATAGGTTGAATCTTGCAATGAGGTTAATTTTCCTTAATCCAGTTGTTACCATCACAGTGTGTTCCAGAGGTAGAAACTCTCATGAACTTTTAAAAGTCTTTATACCAGGGAGCTGGAGTGGCTTCGTCAGTTGAGCATCCAATTTCAGTTAAGGTCATGATCTCACAGCTTGTGCCAGCCAACACTGAGCCTGGAGCCTGCTTTGGATTCTGTGCCTCTGTGTCTCTCTGCCCCTCCCCTGCTCTCTCTCTCTCTCTCTCAAAAATAAATAAACATTAAAAAAAAAGTCTGTATACCAAGAGCAGATGCCATTTTTTGTTCATATAAACCCTTACATGCTATAAGGGACAAGTACTGAGGTTTCCCATAAGATTCCCCATCATAAATGATCTAAAAGCATCAAATGAGTGGGTTTCTCCAAATGGTTTCTTTTTTTTTATGTTTTTATTTAAATTCCAGTATAGTTAAAATACAGTGTAACAGTAGTTTCACGTGGACAATATAGTCATTCAACACTTCCATACATCACCCGATGCTCATCATCAGTGCACTCCTTAAGTCCCATCACCTATTTTTTAAATATAATTTATTGTCACATTGACTAACATACAGTGTATAGAGTGTGCTTGTAGTTTGGGGGGTAGATTCCGGTGGTTCATCGCTTACATACAACACCCAACGCTCATTCCAACAAGTACCCTCCTCAATGCCCATCACACATTTTCTCCTCTCCCTCACCCCCCATCAACCCTCAGATTGTTCTCTGTACTTAAAAGTCTCTTATGGTTTGCCTTTCTTCCTTTCTATTTGTAACTATTTTTCTCCCTTCCCTTCCCCTATGGTCTTCTGTTAAGTTTCTCAAGATTCACATATGAGTGAAAACATATGATATCCATCCTTCTCTGACTGACTTATTTCACTCAGCATAATACCTTCCAGTTCCATCCATGTTGCTACAAATAGCATGATTTCATTCTTTCTCATTGCCAAGTAGTATTCCATTGTGTATATAAACCACATCTTTATCCATTCATCAGTTGATGGCATTTAGGCTCTTTCCATACTTTGGCTATTGTTGAAAGCATTGCTATAAACATTGGGGCACATGTGCCCCTATAGATCAGCACTCCTGCACCTTGTGGATAAATTCCTAGTAGTGCTATTGCTGGGTCATAGGGCAGTTCTATTTTTAATTTTTTGAGGAACCTCCACACTGTTTTCCAGAGCGGTGGCACCAGTTTGCATTCCCACCAACATCCACCACCTATTTAATCCATCTCAGTTCTTTGGATAACGGGTCAAAGAATAAAACGTCTACAGTCTTACCTTTATAGCAATTCTCTTGTGGGCCCTAACACCTCAATTCCAATTTGACTGTAGCTCTGTGTGATCCTGATCAAAGACCATTTCTATACATACTTACCTTGTATGACTCCGTGACTGGCATTTATAGAATGATCTTGATAAAGTTCATTTTATTGGGAAAATTAGGTAAATACATAGAAGACCGATAAAAAAAAACAAAACATTGTAAAATAATTACAAATGTAGAGGAAGACGTTGACGCTTCATATATCCCTTTGGCATATACACCATTCCCCACATTCTTCTAGCTCAAGTACTGGAGACTTTCTGCCTGAGGGCATTCTCTGGTCTTTGGAATATGTTATGTTCTTATTTAGAGCAGGCATGGAAATAATGGAAATAGTGCCCTAGAAGCAGCCTACAATCAATGACAAATGGGAGTTGGTGGATAAATATTACAACTCCGAGCACCAAGATGGGATAACTCTGAGGCACATATTCTTCACTATCTCCCAAAGGTCCCCAGCAAGATTGAGATGCTGAATTAGTTTCTTTCTTTGTCTCTATCACTTTCCCATTTCCCTGTTAGTGGTATCAGTCCCAAATTTATCATTTGCTTTCAAATTCTTGTCTTAGGATCTGCTTCCTGTTATAGTTCTGCAACTTATTATCTCTGTAACCTGGATAAACTTCTGGATGTCATTTATTTATTAAAAGGCTGGAATAGATTACTTGGTAACTAATGTCACAAACAATTCTAAAACTATAATTTTTGGAGACCCCATTTTTACCAAAAAATATCAAATGCATTGCCATGCATGATTAGATAATTGAGAAGGAGGAGTAAACACTTTTTTTGAGGTAGAGTTATAGCAGAGCTGTTTTCAGAAGTCCATAATGTCAGGTAAAAGGCCAGCCTAACAGGCAAAAGAACAAAGCATACTAGTTTA
>NW_027533286.1:91763-92038 GCF_008692635.1 Crocuta crocuta
GGTTCAGTGCCTGATACTTGATTTCAGCTCAGATCATGATACCAGGGTCATGGGTTCAAGCCCCACATAAGGCTGTGCACTGAGTGTGGAGCCTGCTTAAGATTTTCGCTCTTTCTCCTTTCTAAAATTAAAAAAAAAAAAAAAAAATTGACATGAGGCCAGCTTGAATTATTTGGGGTAAGGAAGCAACAGGAGTCACACTCACCTGAACGATAGTGACAGGACACACTTACATATGTCAGCCACCTACAGCACTTTCCACTTCCCTTCCCCAA
>NW_027533286.1:92075-94112 GCF_008692635.1 Crocuta crocuta
CGAGCCAAGTCACAAAGTAATTGTTGATTGAACATTTTTATCTAAGATAGAGGCAAAAAAGAACAATTATAAGTTTAACAAATTGATTAATTTTACAAAATATGTCCAAGTCTTGCCCAAATCTTTCTATTAACCACACTGATCCTCATTTTCAGTTCCAAATGCTCTACCAGAACCCTGACACTATCCACTCAAGAAGTCTATTATCTTTTCCATTCCCTCAGAATTGGGGAGGCCTTGACAACTTCCCTGATGATTTTAATGTGGCTAAAGTATTCAGGGTGACTTCCAAGGTTAGGTCATAAAAGGTGATAAAACTTTTGCCTGGTTGTCTCTTTTGGAATGCTCACCCTGGCAACCCAGCCCCCAAGCCGTGAGGAAAGGCCATGTGTAAGTGCTCAGACTATGAACCCATTAAAAGTCCCAACTAACAGCCAGTGTCAACCATCAGATCTCTAAGTGAGGAGGGGGGAGTCTTTAGATGACCCAAGACCTCAGCCTTTGAGTAATTCCCTGTGATATCATATGGAAGAGATCAGCTGTACACGCCAAGCTCTACCCAAATTTGCAGATTTGTGAGCAAAATAAATGCTGTCATTGTTTTAAGCCACTACATTCTGAGGTGGCTTGTTATATAACAACATGTTACCAGAACAATTAGTAAAGTGGAAACATTACCTGCCAGATATGTGAGGATTAATGAAATAATGTACGTGAGAACAGTTTGTTAGCTGTAAAATCCTACAAATATAAAAATTGTCATTTACTTGTCGACTCCACAGAACTCATAATACATAGGACATATAAGGCATACACATAAATATTTCATAAGTGCCTCGTGAATGATTTAAAAATGTGCTCTAAGATAATAAATACAAAGAATCAAATTCTGTACATGACAAAATTAAGTACGAGAATTCATACAATCAACATATATTTCTCTACACTGCATACATGTATTTGGATTTGTATTCAACTTGTCTACACATGATTTAAAACTGAACAAATTTGATGTGTGACGAAAAGTTAAGTCTTTCAAACACTGGAAAAGTATCTTCTGCAAATGCATAGGCAATGTATCCAGTCTCATGGTTTCAAGTACATTATTTTTCAGCTACAACATTTCCCATGAAATCTAGATTTGTGATTGAACTACCTATCCCATTCGGCCATGTAGATATTTAAAAGCCATGCCAAGTTCTTGACTGCAGCCTCTTACCTATCAATATGTTCTTCACCCATCTCAGTTAATGGCTCTAGCATTTACCTAATTACCTAGGCCTAAAACCCAGGTGTCATTTATTTTTCTGTGGCGCCTCACATCAATTCTATTTCTCTCAGATGCAAAATGAATCTATCAATAAATCCTAAGAAATTTCACTTCAAAATATATTACACTGGGAGCTCCCATGACTTCACTCACCATACTCAGTAAGTCACCAGTGTCTATCAGAATTGTTCTCTGTGCTTCTACTCTTGCTCCACTAGAGGCAAGTTTCAGACAATATCCAGAATAATCTTTTAAAAAAACTTAGCAGGTCATATTGTTCATTCTTAATTCTTCCAGTGGCTTCTCGTCACACCTGGATTGTAGCCCCACTTCTTTGAGCTTACTTCCTGCTATTCCCTCTCCTCACTCATATTGTTCCAAATATACCCATGTCTCATAAAACATTCCACCCTCCAATAGTATGGATTTGGCTTTGCATTGACCCAAAACGCCAGAAAAAGACACTAATGACTTGCCTTATTGAGACTAAGACTACGTTTTTAATATCTGACCACCACCTATTTATCTCATTTTATGTGTGCTTAGGTGTATGTGTTTAATAGGGGGAGACATCGGGGCGCCTGGGTGGCTCAGTTGGTTGGGCCGCCAACTTCGGCTCAGGTCATGATCTCACGGTTTGTGGGTTTGAGCCCTGCGTCGGGCTCTGTGCTTACAGCCAGCTCAGAGCCTGGAGCCTGTTTCAGATTCTGTGTGTCCCTCTCTCTCTGACCCTCCCCTGCTCATGGTGTCTCTCTCAGACAAAAAAA
>NW_027533286.1:94236-97432 GCF_008692635.1 Crocuta crocuta
AAAATACAGATCTAAGTAAACATTTTTGTCCTAATGGAATGTGCAGTCCTTGGGGAAGGTAGGAAAGCATTGATTGAATAATCACACAGACAGAAACTTGCAGGTCTGTCAAAGTGAGATACATGCTGTTTCAGTGCCTATAATAGCAGCATTTGGCTTCTTTGGGGAAGGTAAGGAGAACTTTTTTGAGGAAGAAATGATTCATTTGATATCTGTAAACAAGAGCTAACAAACTGAAAGATCCCCCTTTTGAAGTCCTGTCTAGTAGAGCCAATGGCCTATTCGTGGTCCCTTCTGAATACAAAATCCACATTCCAAAGTCAGTACCTCCAAAATATGATTCTTAATCTTTCCTACCTACTTCCACCAGATCCGCTATTCCAAGTGCCTTCTCCATCACTGTGAATAGCAACACCAATATTTGAGGCCACAAGATTTAATGTCATTCATTTATCCTCACTTTGCCTCTCATGCCTCACCTTTAAAATACATCCAGAATACAACCACATCGCACCAGCTCCAAAGCTTCCCTGATTCAAGCCATCCCATCACTCACCTGAATTATTTCATACCCTCCTATATGTTTTTGGGTTATGACCTACTAGTGAGTCCTAAAATTAATTTACTGCCTTGGAAACACAGTAAAACAATGTCATAAAAATAATAGAATAGAAAATATTGAACTGTGTAATGCATAGAGAAGCTAAATATTGTTTTGTAAAAAGTGTATTTCCATTTTATTTACACATATGTGGATGCATATGCATATGTCTATCTGCATATGTGCAACTATATGTATGTATATATTCTGAATCTCAATGTAAAATTTTCTCACTGCCCATTAATTCAAAACATTTTAAAGGTATTGTAGCGTTTCCCTGCTTCAACTTTTAGCCTCAGTATAGACTATTCTCAAAACAGTAATTAGCTCTCAAGAAACAAATAATCCAGTGAAGAAATGTGCAGAAGACATGAATAGCCACTTTTGCAAAGATGACACATGAAAAGATGCTCAACAGGGACACCTGGGTGGTTCAGTCGGTTAACTGACCGACTCAGGTCATGATCTCAGATCCTATGTCTCCCTCTCTTCCCCTCCCTTGCTCTCTCTCTCTCTCTCTCTCTCTCTCAAAAATAAATAAACATTAAAAAAACTTTTTAAATTAAAAAACAAAAAAATATGCCTGACATTGCTCATCCTCTGGGAAATACAAATCAAGATCACATTGAGATACCATCTCACACCTGTCAGAGTGGCTAAAATTAACAACTCAGGAAACAAGAGATGTTGGCAAGGATGTGGAGAAATGGGAACCATCTTGTACTGTGGGTGGGGATGCAAACTGGTGCAGCCACTCTGTAAAACAGTATAGAGGGTTCCTCAAAAATGTAAAGATAGAATTGCCTTATGACCCAGGAATAGCACTACTAGAAATGTATCCATAGGATACAGGAGTGCTGTTTCCTAGGGACACATGTACCTGAAAGTTATAGCAGCACTATCAACAATAACCAAAGTGTGGAAAGAGCCTAAATGTCCATCAACTGATGAATGGATAAAGAAGATGTGGTTTACATATACAATGGAATATTAGTTGCCAATGAGAAAGAATGAAATCTTGCAAATTCAATTGCAATGAAAATTTGCAATAACGTGAATAGAACTGGAGGGTATTATGCGGAGTGAAATAAGTCAGTCAGAGAGGGACAGATATCATATGTTTTCAGTCATATGTGAATCTTGAGAAACTTAACAGAAGACCATAGGAAAAGGGAAGGGTGGAAATAGTTACAGAGAGGGAGGAAAGAAAACCATAAGGGACTTTTAAATACAGAGAACAAACTGAGGGTTGATGGGAGGTGGAGGAGAGGAGAAAATGTGTGATGGGCATTGAGGAGGGCACTTGTTAGGATGAGCACTGTGTGTTGTATGTAAGTGATGAATCATGGAAGCCTACTCCCAAAGCCAAGAGCACACTGTGTACACTGTATGTTAGCTAACTTGGCAATAAATTATATTTTAAGTAAATAAATAGGGGCTCCTGGGTGGCTCAGTTGGATGAGCATCCAACTTCAGCTAAGGTCATGATCTGGCTGTGCATGAGTTCGAGCCCCATATCGGGCTCTGTGCTGACAGCTAGGAGCCTGGAGCCTGTTTTGGATTCTGTGTCTCCCTCTTGCTCTGTTCCTCCCCTGCTTGCACTCTGTCTCTCTTTCTCTGTCTCAAAAATAAATAAATAAATTTTAAAAAAAGACCTGTTCTCTGGCTGGAGAACGGGGCAGAGAAAGGATCAGTGAGTAATGTATTGAACTGTTGAGTCAATACGTTGTACACCTGAAACTAATATAATATTGCATGTCAATTATACCTCAATAAGAAAAAAGAAAACCAAATAAAAAATAAAGTGCTGATATTGAGAGCTGATATATAGTATTTGTTTACTAGATTATAGTGGCTATTACTAACTCTGTTAAATAATTATCAATAAAAAAATAGTAGTATCTAATGTTGACTGGCAAGGAGAGTTGGTACAGATGAACCGCAACCCCTAGGGATATTAACTTTTCTGCCTCAACAGGACCTATTGCATGGTCCTGTTGACCTACGAGTGTAATCTGAAAATTATTTTAGGTCACAGCAAACTGGAATAATATCTATATCTGGTCAGAATATAAAATCCTGCTATAGGNAAAACAAAAAAACAAAAAAAACCCTAACATTTGAAAGGATCTCTTAATTTCACAAATGCAAAGCCCCCATACTCTTCAGAAATAGAGAGCTTTGAAATGCCGTGTTTTTTTACAAAGTTGTATAGGCAGAGATCATGTTTCCTTTTGAGAAGTAGTTATTGTGTCTGTGTGGATTTAACGTCCACTGTATATGAATTGGTGCTTATTCCCATGGAATTCTGTGTATTCTTATTTGAGTTATTTATTTGCTGGTGACAAGAAGCTGAGAAGAATCGGATTTCTAGAAGGACTTAGAGACAGAATCCTGATGTCACATAGCTGCAAAATGTAAATATTAACAGTAGAGGCTGTTGATGTTGACGACATTGGTATTAGCCGCAGTGGATATCTAGGAAGGATGACTGTAACCGAATAGCACTAATCAAATTCAAGGTAGCAGTAAAAAGGCAGGAGCGTGGTAGACTGGAATTCTTTAGAGGATAATTGAGGCAGGGGTGTATTTCTC
>NW_027533286.1:97548-99878 GCF_008692635.1 Crocuta crocuta
TCAGGGCTACGTTCCTTCTGAAGCCTGTAGGAAGGACCCTTCCTTGCCCTCCTCCAGTTTCTGGTGACTGCAGAAATCCTCAGTGGCCCGTGGCTTGCAGCTGCACCTCTCCAATCTCTGCCTCCACTGTCACATGGTGTTCTGTCTGTGTGACTCTGTCCAAATTCCCCTCTTATAGGAACACCAGTCATTGGAATAGGGCCCACCCTAATCGAGTATGGCTGCATGTTAACCCCATTACGTCTGCAAAGACCTTATTTCCATATAAGATCACATTTATAAGTGCTGGAGGTTAGAACTTGAACATAATTTTTGAGGGCCAACAAAATTTAACCTAAAACAGGGCAGGGAGGTAAGTTCTTTACATGAACTTGTCTTAAGAAAAAAAAAATTATTTGTAAACTAAATGGAAGTCTGGTATATTTATTCTTCCAGTCTTCTGGGGCTTGGATATGTCATATATATATAGGTAGTTAATAAAAGAATCCATGGTCATTGAGTCTAAGTAAGAATCTGCTCAATAATCAGGTAGGAAGGTTTGAATGACAAGTGTATATACAACAAAAGATATCATATGAAAGAGTTAACAAACCTGTTAATTGCATGATGTAACTTGGAAAATATTTAGTGTTTTGAAATTTTCAGAGGACTACTATTCATTCAAATATTTTCCTTTTCACGAACAGAGAATAACCCGTTTACCTTTATATGAGAAAAACAATGTCAAGGATTAGATATTAGCCATGCTTCTGAAGATATTGCCACAATGGAAATTCATCATTAGTGATTTTGGTCAAAAAAAACTTAACATAATTTGCATTGTGAAATATTTACCGAACTGCCATATGCCCGTGGCATAGTGCCATGTTGCTCTGGGGCGTTTGACACCAGAGATTATTATTTTCACTTAAAAAAGGCAAAGTGGATGGAACTAGACTATATTACGCTAAGTGAAATAAGTCAGAGAAAGACAAATATCATATGATTTCACTCATATGTGGAATTTAAGAAACAAAACAGATGAACATATGGGAAGGAGGGAGGGAAAGAGAAGAGAGAGAAACAAACCACAAGAGACTCTTAGCGATTGAGAACAAACTGAGAGTTGATGGAGGGAGGTGGGTGGGGGATGAGCCAGATAGGTGATTTTTTTTTTAATTTTTATTTATTTTTTGAGAGAGAGAACATGAGCAGGGGAGGGGCAGAAAGAGAGGGGGGCAGAGGATCTAAAGCAGACCCTGTGCTGACAGCAGAGAGTCCAATGTGGGGCTTAAAATCATAAAACCATGAGATTATGACCTGAGCAGAAGCCTGATGCTTAACCAGCTGAGCCACCCAGATGCCCCTAGATGGGGGATGGGTTTTACGGAGAGCACTTGTTTGATGAGCAGTGGGTGTTGTATGTAAGTGATGAATCACTGAATTCTACTTCTGAAACCAATATTGCACTGTATGTTAACTAATTAAAATTTGAACTAAAAATAAATGCAAAGCACGGTAGAGGAGTAAAATGAGATGGTTACAAATGCAGTAGTAAAGCTGGGATTAGAAGATACATCTAATGCAAATATTGTTTTCATATTTTCCTAATTGTCAGACAATATTTTATGGAAACCCATCATGATTCTTCATAACTTACTATACATGATATTTAACATATTTAAGTCATAANTAAAACTATAATATAATAGAAAATCTTCTTTAAGTTTTTTTAAAGTTTCATTTGTTTATTTAGTTTTGAAGGAGAGAGTGGTGGAGGGGCAGGGAATGGGGAGGGGCAGAGACAGAGGGGGCAGAGGATCTCAAGTGGGCTCTGCACGGACAGCAGAGAGCCTGATGTGGGGCTAAAACTCATGCATGAACTGTGAGATTGTGACCTGAGTTGAAGGAAGATGCTTAACCAACTGAACCACCCAGGAGCCCCATATAATAGGAAAAATCTTGATGGCTTCATATTAAAATATAACTAATGAACACACACAGGGTAAAGTAATGGTATATTGTGTGTGTTTTAAAGTACTCACACTTCTTAAAGTTTCANCAGTGATTCAACACTTGCACACAATACCTGGTGCTCATCACAAGTGCACTCCTGAATGCTCATCACCTGTTTTACTCAATCCCCCACCTAGCTCCCTTCTGGCAACCATCAATTTGTTCTCTATGGTTAAGAGTCTGTGTCTTGGATGGGCAGATCTCACCAATGACCTCCCCACTAAGAGTTCCTGACAGGTGAATGCTTTGAATGGTGATGATAATGATGGCGATGATGATAAATATATAGCCAAGTTTAAAAATTTACTACTTTATTAATAATGAAGCAAAAAGCC
>NW_027533286.1:100013-101737 GCF_008692635.1 Crocuta crocuta
ACTCTGTAATGTAGCACTTCAGTGGTAAAGTCCAGGGGAAAACATGCCTTCAGATTAGAAACCGAAGTAAAGCTTCCTGTTGCACAGCTTTTCTAAATTTCACTCCACACTCCTGGCCTGGCCCAAGACAGTTTACCCTATAAAATAATGAGACAGGCCAATTAATCCTTTAGGGATAAAAGACAGTTTGGCACTCAGAAAATGTAAAGTGCAGGAGAAAGGCAGCACATAAGAGCTCAAGGGCCAATAGCTCTTTGTACATTTCTGTATGCTTTGGATAAAAAGTTATTTTATCCACCTTAGATAAATTCCTCTTGAGGCAAGCAGGTGACTAAAACAGTTAATAATCCAAACCAATTACAAAAGCCATCTGTGAGAATTTTAAAACACTCAGAATTCAAAGCAATCCATATCAAAATTTGAATGGCATTGTTCATAGACATGGAACAAAGAATCCTAAAAATTGTGTAGAACAACAGAAGACCCCATATGACCAAAGCAATCTAGAGAAAGAAGAACAAATCTGGAAACATCAAAATCNAAAAATAGGCACATAGATCAATAGAACAAAATAGAGAGCCTAGATGCAAATTCATGCTTATATGGCTAATTCATTTACATCAAAGGAGCCAAAAATATACACTGCAGAAAAAAGTCTCTTCAATAAAAGACAGCCACATACCAAACAATGAAACTGGACTACTATCTTACATCATACAAAAACTCAAAACTCAACTCAAAATGGATTAAAGACTTGAATGTAAAACCTGAAACCACAAAAATCCTTAAAAAAAATCATAGGTGGTAATCTCCTTGACATTGATCTTGGNTTTTTTTTTTTTGATTTGACACCAAAAACAAAAGCAACAAAACAAAAACAAACAAGCACAACTACATCAAATTTAAAAGCTCCTACACAGCATTAAAAAACAAACAAACAAAACCATCAACAAAATGAAAAGGCAACCTACAGAATGGGATAAAATATTTGCTAGCTATATTTATCAGATAAGGGGCTAACATCCAAAATACACAAGAACCTCATACAACTCTTAAAAAATTATCTAATTAAAAATGGGCAGAGGAAATGAACATTTTTCTAAAGAAGACATACAAATGGCCAACTGGTATGTGAAAAGGGGCTCAACATCACTAATCACCAGGGAAATTCAAATCAAACTACAAGGGAATATCACTGCACACCTATCAGAATGGCTATTGGCAAAAAGACATGAAATAAAATGTGTTGGCACAGATGTGGAGAAAAGGGAACCCTTGTGCACCATTGGTAGGAATGTAACTTTGTGCATCCACTATGGAAAACAGTATGGAGGTCCTTCAAAAAATTGTAAATAGAACTATCATGTGATCCTGTGATCTTACTTTTGGGTATTTATATGAAAAAAATGAAAACGCTAACTCAAAAAATGTCTGCACCCCATGTTCATTGAAACATTATTTACAACAGCCAAGACATGGAAGCAACTTATGTGTCCTTCAGTGGATGAACGGATAAAGAAAATGTGGTATATATATGCAATGGAATATGATTCAGCCTAAAAAAAAGAATGGAATATTGCCACTTGCAACAACATGGATGGACCACACAGGCCTTATGCTAAGTGAAATAAGTCAGATAGAAGAATACAACTACCATATGATTCACTTAGATGTGGAATCTAAAAGAAAATGACCTCATAGATAAATAGAATAGACTGATGCTC
>NW_027533286.1:101864-106212 GCF_008692635.1 Crocuta crocuta
GGTCGCCAGAGACATGGAAGGGGGGTGGGGCTGTGAGTGAAATGTGTAAAGGTACAAAGATCAAAAGGAGCAGACTTCTAGTTATCAAATAAATGAGTCACGGAGATGTAACATGCAGCATTGGTGACTGTATCTGATAATACTGTGCTATAGGTTTGAAAGTTGCTGAGAGAGTAGACCTTGAAACTCCTCATCACATGTGTGCCTGGGTGGCTCAGTCAGTTGAGCGTTTGACTCGTGATTTCAGCTCAGGTCATGATCCCAGGGATTGAGACCCATGTCAGACTCTGCACTGAATGTGGACCCTGCTTAAGACTGTCTCTTTCTCTCCCATTGCCCCTCTCCCCACCTTGTGCTCTCTCTCTCTAAAATAAAAAAAAATAATAAAAAATGAAGTCCTCAAAAAAAAAGGTATAAGTATGTATGGTGATGCATGTGAACTAGACTTATTGTAGTTCTCATTTTGCAGTACGCAAATATCAAATCATTATGTTGTACACCTGAAGTTAATATAATGTTATATGTCAAGTATATCTCAACATAAAATAAAACATGATCACAAATTATTTGACACCTCGTTCATTGAGAGGTGGGATGTATATACCTTTCTACTGGATTGAGGCTATTTTGTGAAGCTTCAACCAATATAGTATGGAGGAATTGATGTTGTGTGGCTTCTAATGGCTAGAAGCTTCCTCCATATTTGCTGGAGCATGCTCTTGGAGCATGGGGAAACCATGTAAGAAGTCTGAATACTCAGACACTGTTGTGCCGAATAGGACATACCTAGGTATTTCAGTTGACGGAATCCACTGAGCCCCACATTCTAGCCATCTCTGTCAAGTCAACAGACATATATGTGAGGCCTCCTCAGTAGACCAGGCCACCTCTCAGCTAAACAACATCACTAAGAAACTTCTGTAAACACCACTGCTCCTGTTTTAATTTCTGACTCACAAATTTTTGTGTTGTTGCTATGTAGCAATGGATAACATAAACACCATCACTTGAGGAAAATGAGCTTTGCCTCTCCCATCATTCATTCCTTTTATATACATTTATAATCTTAACAAATATTTATTGAGTGTGTTCAATGTGCTATGTGTTTTCTGAGACCTAAGAACATAATGGTAAAGGAAACTATAAAAATTCCTATTCTCATATATCTTATGCTCTACACAGGAAAGGCAAATAAAAAGTATAATAAAGTATATGCAATATATCAAGTGGTGATGATTGCTAAAGATGAAGCAAAATAAGCATGATAACAGAATAGAGAAAGCCGGGGGTGAATTACTATTTTATACAGTGTGATCACAAACGGCCTCTTTGATAAGCTGTTATTTAACTAGAAACTATCATGTAATAAAGTGAGAATGTGAGTCACATAGGTATGTGGGGAAGAATATTACGGATAAAGTGGACAGCATAGAGACCCTTAGGTAAACTCAATGTTAACCCATTCGATGACTCAGATACTGAGGAATTTGTTCAATTTTATGGTTTTGGTACAAGCTTAAGTGTGTGGGTATGCAGGTGATTACTAGGAAGTAGCTACAACATGGACAGCAATTTCCTCTTCTTTATGGGATATTTCCACAACATAACCAAAGGAAAATTATAATCTCTTTTTCCCAATACTTATGACCATTGGTACTAAAAATGATGTTTTCTGTTCCTAAGAAATTATATAACACTCACAATTGATTCTTGTACTGATATTAAAAACAGAAGCAAGAGCCTGAATGAAGAAACCAAGATATAAAATTATAGTAAGAATTAATATGGAATGTTTATATTCTTTATTGTTGCATACACCCATTCATACATATATCTACCAAAGTGTTAAGCTTTTTGTTATTGATTTCCACAAAGTTAGGAGAAAAGAAAGAATGTATACTATTATCTAGTGTGATAGGACTAAAACAATACTGATAAGCAAAACATAAGTAAGTGGATACTGTGTCAGAGACAATACTATGTGCTCATCAAATTTTATTTCAATTTTCTCTTTTAAAAAGCTTGTATTTTTCGGGGCGCCCGGGTGGCTTAGTCGGTTAAGCGTCCGACTTTCGCTTAGGTCATGATCTCGCGGTTCGTGGGTNCTACCTGTAGGATTCATCGATATTCTCTCTTCCAACTACCGGCGCTCCTGAAACTCATATGCTTTAAATGGTGTAGCCACATGTGATAGAAGGAACTTAGATCCCTAAATTGCCACTTAGACTACTTCCCAGGTGAGCCACCTAATTCATGTTGGTGTGTGATCTGAAGAAGTAAAAAATTAAAAAAAAAATAAAATAAAAATAAAAACAAAAACAAAAGACTGTTTTATCATACTGCTAGGATTTCAGGGATTTTTGGTATTGCAGAAAAACCTAGCATATTCTCAGTAAACATGCAGGAAAGCACTGGCCAGAATGTAACCATTTGTACATGTCAGCATGAAAATCACTGATGTTTTCTGGTTTCAAAGTGATTTCTTCAAATGGATCCAATTATCAATTACCAAAAGGTAGCTTGACTTGCCTATAGCTTTTGCATTTAGGTATTTTCAAGCAACTTCTCATTGGTCAAACTCATAGCTTAGTGAGTCTCAGAAGCATCTTCTCTACCAGAAAAATTATGCTGCCTCATTTCAAGCCATTACAATATTGGCAGCTGCTGAAGCCTCTATTAATATTTGTGAAGGCTAAACTACAGAACCTCAGTGATTCTAAACCGGTTCTATTCTAAACCCTTGCATGTTGATCAGCTTTTCCTTTCACTGCCTTTACATATAAGAAAATATTGACAAATCAGAGATCTAGATTCAGTAAAGGAGTAAGGTAGGTATATAAATGAGACATAATTCCCAGTGAAATTCCCATATCCTTACCATTAAAAATAGTGAAATTATGTTTACCCTCTCTAGCGGTCCCCAAACATTTGTCCTGACCACAATGAGTTTTGTCTTCACATTGCTTCTATACATACAAAATTTAGCATTTTTTAACTGAATGAATCATTAATGCTTGGCCCCTTATACTTTGCTATACTCTATCTATTCCTCAGTTGAGCTCCTTAAGAGATTATCCAAGGAATGTCTGTTATTTTTAATAGAAGAATATAACAGATGTCCCTTAAATGTTATCTTAAGTCCAAAGGAGTTGGCCTAAGGAATAGATACATTAATAGATATATTACCAAATTTTAATGTTAATGTGTTTAGCTTTTTATTGTATAACATACTAGTGACTTATGTAGAGGTCTTCAGACTTAGTGCTTCTGCCCAAAAGCTACTTTTATCACTGAGAATGACTGATTATCTATGAACTTACACATTACACCTTACTAGTCTTGCTAGCACTATGGTGGAAAAGGAAACAGTTCACCATATCCATGCCACATCTCAAAAGGTAGATGGTATTAGTGAGTATGACTTCATATCTTGGGAAAATATAAAAATGACAATAAATCTCCATTGTTTTCCTCTATGGCTAACTCAAAGCTCATGAATACTGGAAATAAAATAACTCTAGAGATGAAATGTGACATATGCAACAAATCCAGCAAATCCAAGTTCCTTGACCTTGTCTAATGGCTGTATCCATCCTGTGGAATTTTAATTCTCATGTTAATCCATCACTGCATTTTAGTGGGTCATAAAAGAAGCTATAGGTAATCATAAAAATATGTAGTTGAGAGATGTGTGACATTGAAGTCAGAAATTTAATTTTCTGTGGAAAAAATGAGAGACCTCACTGTGACAGATTTAAATTAATGTATTAGAAAAATAGATTAAATGCATACAGGACTGGTGACACAGGAATCATGAGGAAAGCAAAGCTTTGGGAGAAGTCATTAAGACAGAAAGTGAAGGCATCTGAGACATGAAAAGTGATGTAGGTCCCAAGAATTACAAACTGTGTGTAATGCGTTTTACCAAAGTTAAATTAACATGTTCCTTTTCCTTGTGATGAATCAGTACAGTAGCCCTTGGGCACACAAGTTAAAGTGAGACATAAATCAAACTGACCTGATCAACACTCAGTAACTGAGATGATATAAACAAGTGGCCAGCCTTTACCAACATCTTACTGTAGTTGACGATCCTGGATTATGGAGACAGCAAAGTAGACAACAGAGAGCACTGGAGAATGGAATTCTGGGTTTAGAGCCATCAGTTTCATTAAACTTGGTAAAAATGAATCTGGTGGCTGTTGAGTTTTTTCTACATAATGCAAATGAGAGTATCACATTCTTTCTTATTATGCAGTTGAAATTGAGAAATGAGGTAATTTCTGTAAAAGTAGATTGAAAATAATATCACCCAAGATAATTGTGAAGTATTAGATTACCTCAGAAG
>NW_027533286.1:106398-107203 GCF_008692635.1 Crocuta crocuta
ATCTCAGGTGAATCCAGACTAGGTTTTAATCATCAGAAAATGGGTTAAAATAAATCATCTGGGCTAAACATAAAGTGATAATTCAGGTGCACATCTGTAATTCTTACTGAACACTAATTAGACCTTTATTGGGACACTGGGATTTGCACTCATTCCCATGGTGTATAGAAAAGTTAGACAAAATGAGCAGAAACCAGATTATGAAAAAAAAAAGAATAACATACTATNACCAACAGTGCAGTGGGGTTCCCCTTTCTCCAAACCCTCATCAACATCTGTAGTTTCCTGAGTTGTTAGTTTTAGCCACTCTGACAGATGTGAGTTGGTATCTCACTGTGGTTTTGATTTGTATTTCCCTGATGATGAGTGATGTTGAGCATCTTCTCACGTGTCTATTAGCCATTTATAAGTTTTCTTTGGAAAAGTGTCCTTTCATGTCTTCTGCCCATTTCTTCACTGGATTATTTGTTTTTTGGGTATTGAGTTTGGTAAATTATTTATAGATTTTGGACACTCACCCCTTATTCGATATGTCATTTGCAAATATCTTCTCCCATTCCATTGGTTGCCTTTAAGTTTTGTTGATTATTTCCTTTGCTGTGCTGAAAGTTTTATCTTGATGAAGTCCCAATAGTTCAGTTTTGCTTTTATTTCCCTTGCCTTCAGTGACACATCAAGGAAGAAGTTGCTGCGGCCAAGGTCAAAGAGGTTGTTGTCTGTTTTCTCTTCTAGGATTTTGATGTTTTCCTATTTCACATTGTGTGTGTGTGTGTGTGTGTGTGTGTGTGTGTGTGAAGTAAAAGAA
>NW_027533286.1:107304-107820 GCF_008692635.1 Crocuta crocuta
TAAAAGAGTGGTCCAGTTTCAATCTTCTGCATGTTGCTGTCCGGTTCTCCAGGCACCATTTGCTAAAGAGATTGTCTTTTTCCCACTGGATACTGTTCCCATGTTTTTCAAGGATCAGCTGTATTTTATATTTTCTCTTTGTCTCATAGTATTTCTGATCCAATTTTTTTCTCCATATCTCTTACCTAATTCTTTATATGGCATAATTATTCCCTCCAGACATGCTTACTCAGAAACTCAGATATTCCTTTCCTTTCCCTTCATATTCCACATTCAAATGATTGGCTATGAGCCACTCTACAATTGTACCACCTTTCTATCACCTCTCTTAATTCTCACCAATGAAATTCAGAATTCAATTACTTAAAATTCCTGCTTCCAATATCATGTCCCCCAATTTATTTTGTGGACTATTCCAACATTTACCTTCCTAAAGTGTTTTCTTAAATATCTTCAGTGAATCCAATTATTCTAAAGCATTGGATCTCAAAGTGCAATCCCAGGGCCAGCAACGCT